>NW_028327183.1:32068439-32371469 GCF_987537825.1 Furipterus horrens
CACCAGGAGCTGCCGCCAACACCCCGGGCCAGAGCCAACCAGCACCACTGTGATCTTGAGTTACCTGGAGCTCTGGGACCAGGCTTGTTAGGATAGGAGCCAGGTAGTGTTTCTGAGGGAAAGGAGATGCCTGTACTCCTGGGGTTCCCTGGGGCAGCCCCGGATCTGGGGGATTGGATCTCCCAACTTCAAAGGGGCCCCAGGCTACTGAAACCCACACCAATGCGCACCAAAGGGCTTTGCCAAGAGCCTGGGCGGGGGTGGGAACCCGAGACTTAGGGCACACACTGCCCCATACCTGCCCCATGGCCTGAGCACTAAAGACTGGTCCTCAAACCTTTGGAGGGGCAGCTGGCATCAAGAGACCTGGGTGCTGTGGGCCGAACATCGGGCCCACTGCCCTGAGGCTGAGGAAAGAGGCTGATGGGTGGCTGAGTTTTGTCCACAGGCTCGGCATGTGAAGGCAGGGCACCCCAGGGATGGGAAGGGCCACTGAGGCAGAACCAGGTGCAGAGCTTGGTACATGGAGCAGGCATGGTCCTGAGCAGGCCTGCTTCACCTCCTTCTGTGCTTCAGTGTGTGCTGTGTGACTTGGACAAGTACACCACTTCTCTGAGGCTTGGTTTCCTCATCTGTAGTTATCTGTTGACTTTTCCTGTAAGGTCCATGTGGCAGAGACCATGAATCAGTCACTTACCACTGTACACCAGAGCCTAGTGCAGCATCTTACACAAACATGCAGATCTGGGAGGGAGGGAGGGAATGAATGAATGAATGAATGAGAAGATTTAGTGAAAGTTCTTCCACTGGGTCCTCCTCACCCCCTCGAGGCCTCAGCTGCCACCTCCACTGGAAAAGGGCTTCACTGTGATGCCAGGGCTTACATTAAAGCCTGGGATTCTCTACTTTGTCAGGAGGCATGCAAGTCGGTATAACCCCACAGGGTGTACCAAAGGATTAGTTATCTGTTGCTGTGTAACAAATAACAGCTTAAACCAATACCATGATTATCTACAGTTTATGTGGGCCAGGACTTTGGGCACCACCTCAGCTGGGTGGTTCTGGATCAGGGTCTCTTGGGAGGTTGCTGCTGGAATGTCAGCAAGAGCTGAGGTCTCATCTGAAGAGTCAGCTGGGGCTGGAGGAGCTGCTTCCGAGGTGACTTTTCACACAGTGGTGGGCAGGAGGCCTCAGTTCTTCCCCACGTGGACCCTCCATGAGGCTGCTTGTGTATCCACACAACATGGCTGCCCTGAGGGAGCCATCAGACAGGGAGCAAAATGGAAACCACAGTGCCCTTTATTGCCTGATTTCTGAAGTCCAGCACCCTCACTTCCACCATATTTTGTTCATAAAAAGCAAGTCACCAGGTCCAGCCCACATTTGAAAAAAAGGAGTTGGGCCCTGCCTTCTCAAAGATGGAGGATTAAAAAAATTGTGGCCAAATTTTAAAAGCACCCCAGAGATTAATTTGACAATATCTCTCCAAATCACAAATGCACTTGCCCTTTGACCCCCAGCATCTCTTCTTAGAGTTCACCCTGTGGGTCTCGCTGGCACGCATAGTCATTGCTCTATTGTTTGTAAAGCCCAATATGGGACCACCCAGTGTCCATCTGGGGGTATCTGGATACATAAATAGCTATCCATCCATTCTGCAGAATATTGTCGCTGTGTGCGGTGGAGAGGTGGACAGACAGCACTCTATGGAGTGCTCTAGAATTATCTACAAGATGCATTGTTAAATGCAAAATAAACATGGACCTGTGAGTGCAGTAGACTGTCTTTTGTTGAAGAAGGGGGAAATGAGATTTGCTGGTATTGACGTCAAGAAACTCTGGATGGAAACATAAGAACTTCCCGAGTGCTTTCACAGCAGAACAGGGGAGAGGGTCACCAGGCCAGGGTCCAGGGTACTGCAGACCTTTGAACACTGTTTCAAGTTTGGGAGCCACACACATGTGTAGTCTATGCATAAGAACTTAATGAAAAGAAACGTAAAATAATCAACAAACCCAGGGCAAATGCAGCCAGCTGACCCCTAACACTGCCGGGCTCCCTGGCCAGGCTGAGCTGCCTGCAGGCTTCCTGAGCTCACCCTCTCTCCTTGCTGGTTTCCTGGTACCCAGGGGGCCCCCTGGCTCTGCATGGCATGGGGGCAGGGGCTTGCCCGGGAGTTGCTCCCTCTGCCTGGCACCACATGGATTCTGACACGATTTCCATTTTCCTTGCAGCCAAGAAGTCCTCATTCCTCAGGAAGCTGTGCAGCGACCCAGCTGAGGGCCTGACTCCCCAGGTATGTAGAATAGGGACAGCTGGTCGCCACCCAGCCGGAGATGCCCTCATCTCAGCCTCCCGACCCGCCCCACCGGGGCCGGCTCCTTCCGCCTCTCCACTCAGGCGATAATTGGGGATGCCAGCTGCCTCCCTAAGAGATCGCCTCCGAGCCAGCTGTCTGGGACCGACACGTGGCTGCTCACCGCAGCCCTGAGTGGGGTGAGAGGACTGTTCAGGACAGCAGCAGCAGCTTGTCACTTGACATTCTCCAGGGGCCAGCAAGTCAGGCCTTCTCAGATCTGAGGGAACCCTGGGGCACAGCTGTTTCAAACCGACAAATGAGCAACTTCTTCCTGTTTTCAGACCCCACCCCGCCTTTCCCACAGCGTCCTTCCCGTCCTTCCCGCAGTCTCCTCACTACTTTCCTTTGTGCTGACGATCAAATCAGGGCAAGAGGGGTGACAGGACTTAACAGTTACAGTACGAATGGGGACGTATTGGCCCCCACCACACTCTCTGCGTAGCACTTTATGAAGAGGTTGTTCACTGATTTCTCCTTTGCCAGCCCCTTTGAGATAGGTTCCAGTGTTGTTCCCAGATCACAGATGGAGAAGCCGAGGCTGATTGAGGCTCGGAGAAAGGCCTGGGGATGTGCAGCCAGCACTGGAAGGGGCCTCAGAACCAGGACCCCTCCACCCCCAGCCTCTCGGAGGCTGCTTAGAGCCTGGACCTATGGGGCTTACTGTCTAATGACTACTTTGGCCTCACCTGCCACGCCCTGTAAAGCTCTGGAAAGAGTAGGGAGGCCCAGGCCCCAGGCCTGCCTCCCTCCCTCCTCTTTCAGTGTCCCAGGAGCAGCCTGTTCCAGGGCAGGTGAAGGAGGCCCTGCAAGGTCAGAGGCCCTCGGCACCTCTGCACTTCACTGCCTGTTGCAATTGGAGCCCTGGGCCTGGGTCTCGAAGTCAGCTTGGGTCCTGCCCCCTTAGGCTGTCTGAGAAGTTCAGGAGGGGAGGGCCTTCAGCCAGACCCCTTCCTACTTCCAGGGAGGGCCCGACACCAACCCCTAACTGGTTCAGAGCCAGCTCTTGACCCTACTTTTTCTGGATCACTGCCCTGCAGCTAGTAAAGAGCATTCCTTGTGGGGTGTCCCTGGAGCAGTGGCAAAGGGGACCCCCCAGGAGACTCCCTGGCCTAGGTCAGAGTGCATGGAAAGGCAGGCCACCTTGCCCAAGCTGCTGGCTGCAGCCTGGATGCCTGCTCACTTGGGGTCCCACTTGCCCACCCTGTAAAGCCCTCACTGTCCTTCGGAAACTGGCCCAGCTCCCCACCATTCCTTCCTGGGGCACAGAACTCTTTCTCTCAGTTTTTCCAAGGAATCCTGCACCTACCTGTGCTCACAGTTCCCACCCTTGCATGCCCTCTCCATCCACATGGCCAGAACTGATGCTACCTCCTCTAGGAAGCCTCCTCTGATGCCAGCCATGCAGGAGCCCCCTCCTCAGTGCCACCCCCCAGACCCAAGTTAAGTTCCACCTAGCATGTAGTAGGTATTCAATAAATGCCACTCCCTGCACCACCACCCCCATCCCCAGCCTCTGTGGGCCCTACAAGAGCTCTGAGCCAGGATCAAAGCTCCAAAGCTACAGCCTACCTCCTCCCCTGAATGCTAGGCATGGGGCAGACCTCCAGAAATGCTCTTGTGAGTGTGAATGCATGAATGAGGGGTCAATCCCAATGACTGGCCTTCCCACCAAGAGAAGCTGATTCTGGCTGCTGGAAACAAAGGACCCTTCGAGATAACCTGGTCTGGCCCCTCCCCACCCCACCCCCACTTGGCTTATGGGGAAGAGAGCCCAAGGATGGACAGTGCCTCACCAGTGATGAGGCGGCCAGCCCACCACCTGGCCACAGCTTGTGACCTCAGCCCTCAAAAAGGCAGCAAGGCAGGTTTCCGATATCTGCTCTAAAACTCTCTACTCAGAAGTAGTGAGTCACTGCTACTCACAGCTAGTGGCCGAATGGAGCCATGTGGCCAAGCCTGCCAGCAGAGGAGCAAACTGGAACAACCCTTCCACAGGGACAGCAGAATCTTAGTAATGTGATCTGCCATGGTGAGCCCCAATGGGGAGCTTTCTGGGCAGAGCTTGGGGCTACCTGGAAGATGCAGGTGCCTCTGAGAGCAGGCGGGGCCATGAGATCAGAGGCTTCTGCTCCTAAGGCCACCAAGGATGGCCCAGGTGGCCCCACTTGAGGTATGGCTGCAGCCTGAAGGCTTCCAGCAGTGCCCCTGGAGAAACAATGCCACGACCCCATGCACAGATGGGGACACTGTGCCTGGAGAGGCACAGGGAGGGAGTGCCCCCACATACCAGGCACCATGCCAGGTCACAAGAATGCTGAACTTTAGGACAGCCTGGTGAAGGTGGCACCGTGACCGCCCCTGTTTCATGGGTGTGGAAACTGACCTCTCCGCAATCTGGAATGCCTCCTGTGCGCCAGACTCCAGGCTGTGGGGACTGGGCAGGCTCCCCAGCTTGGGGGCCCCAGCCTCAGGCAGGAACAGGAACAGTCAGAAAGCCACACAACCAGCAGATGATCCACAAGGGACCTATTATATGGTTTGGACACAGTGACTCGTGTCATCTCACAACAGCCCCATCGGGGGCTCTCCTGGGATCCCCATTTTCCAGGCTCAGGGAGGCTGAGGGACTAGTCTCAGGTCCCACAGCAGGTCAGTGGCTGAGCCAGGACTTGCACTGAGCAGTTCAAAGTGCAGCAGAGGGGACAGCATCTCACAGGCCCTGCCCTCTCTCCTGCAAGGCACTTCGTGAGGGGGTGGGCACAGCCTGGCTCCAATCAGGTGTCCAGACTGTGCATGGCACAGCTGGAAGGGGTCTGTCTAGGGGACCCCAGTGCCCTCCACTAGCTGTGAGGCCATGGGCAAGTTACTCACCTCCCCATAGCTCTAAGGGTTCTGACCTCCAGAGCCACTGTGAGAACAGGAGAAGTGGTTGATGGAAAGCACTCAGCTCCGTGGCTCCCAGCCAAAGGCTCAGAAGGGACTCATACAGCTGTCACTGCTATCATCTATTCATTCAACAAGCCCTTGCCCCTAGGTCTCCCAGTCTCGAGATGGAAAGGGGGGTAGAGGGCTGGCCCCAGGCAGTGGAGGGGGTGAGACCTCTGCTTAGGAGGGGAGGGGCACCCAGGTTGCTGGGATAGGGGAGTCCACAGAGCTGACAAGGAGGAAGGGGGACAGTGTGGCAACCTCTGCTGGTCAGCACTGGAATCATCCCCACCTAGGAGTGACAGGGGTGCTTATACCCCAAATCAGGAAGAACACCCTTCCTCAGTAGGCATGACCCCTGGGCAGGTCTCCAAACACAGGGAGGGAGCACTAGCAGTGCCTGGCACTGCCTAGAAATACAGGTGCAGACCCCACCCCAGGGAGCTGACCAGTGGGTCCCCAGAGCAAGTGGCTTGAGGCTGTCCTGTTCTGATACAAGGCCCCTCCTCTGTCCTGCCTGGGCTGTCCCCTGACCCCACCAGGACTGTAGCTCGGGCCATGCAGACAGCCACCAGGTGCCTGTTATCCCCACCCTGGGGCCTCTACAGGCCTGGGCCTTTCACTCACAGTGGCCAGAGCCAAACAAGGATGCTCCAAGGTGGCTAAGAGTCTTCTGAGACCCTGAGACCCCAAACAGCACACTCACTCTTTCTCCTTCCTCCCTCTCCCTCCACCCCCAATCCCATGCTCTATCTGGCAGGAACGCTTTTCTCCTCTTGCCTCTCAAAGTGTCATTGGAGTTGAGTTCCTTCCTCTAAAGGTGGGGGCTTTGGTGCCAACTGCTTCATCTCCCAGCCTGTCACCGCCTTCATGGGGGCCAGGGAGCCTCCATGGCTCCCTACTCACTTCTATTTTTTCCCTTCAGGCTCCACCCAGGACCATGAGAACAGGCTTCTCCAGGGCACCCCAGGGGGCAAGAATGGCCCCTCAGCCCACTCCCCATGGACCTCCTCGGACCACCACATCCTCCTAGCGCCCGGACAGAGGGGCCATGCCTGGGGAGCAGCCCCGTGGAGCACCCGCCCCAACCATGACCAGAGGCCTCCAGTCCTGCCAAACCACCAGCGGCATGGCGAGTGGCGTGGCCCCTGAGCCCCACAGCGAGGACGGCGCCCCAGCCAGCAGAACTGCCAAGGCCACAAGGGAGGCAGGCAGCGGGGCCCAGGCCAGGGAGCCCCCTGATGCCCAGCCTGGGCAGGCTAGGGAGGTGGAGACCAAGGCCCCCCTTCTGAGAACCCAGCCCCTAAGCAGTTCTCCCAGAGGGGGTAGCAGCCCCCAGACCCCACTAGGGAGAAGCCACACACAGGCTCCCACAGGGCAGGCAGGCAGGACAGACGGCAGCCCCCAGCAGCTCTACACTCTGTGCATTTCAGGCTCAAGGGCCAGATCCGCCCCCAACGAGACCCCTGAGGGCCCACAGCATGAGGAACCCAGGCCCCCAGAGGCAGAGGCCTCTCCTGCCCCAGAAGAGCTCAGCTTCCAAAGGTGCTTCCAGGAGACCCCCTCCAGCTTTACCTCCACCAATTATACCTCACCAAGTGCCACCCCGGGGCCCCCACCCCTTAGGGCCCCCCAGAGCAGTGACGCCAGCCCCTGCAGGCCAGCCTCCTACTCAGAATTCCAGGCCAGTGGGGTCGACACCTGGCCTCCCACTGCTGAGAACAACTTACCCGGTGCTAGTTTCAGGGCCCTCCCCACAGAGCCGGAGCCCTTCCCTGAAGGTGGTAGCCCCAGGGTGGCCTCCTTCCAGTTCCCCTTCCCAGCACTGCACAGGGTCAGCCCGAAGTCCTTCCCCAAGGACACCCCGAGGCCCGATTACTCTGACAGGGCACTGGTGTTTGCCTTCCACCAGCCTCGGGGAGAGTGGCAGGAGGAGGCGGTGGGCATAGGCTCGACCTACCCCCTGCCCACCCAACCTGCTCCTCCACCCCCGCCCTGCTACCCCAGCCAGCCTGGACGCCTTGACGCCCCCAGTGACCTCGGCCGCGCTCTCCCCACAATTGGTGCTGCTCACCCAGCCCCCAGCCCCTTCTCAGAGAACACGGTCACCTTCCCAGACAGTTTGCACAAGAGCCTGACCAAAGCCCTCTCTGAGAGACCACCTTCAGCCCACACTGGGCTGGGGAGTCCCAGGGGACCCCCAAACTCTCTGCCCCAGAGGCACTTTCCCGGGCAGGCGTATGGAAGCCCAGGAGCCAGTGGTGTGGGCACCAGTCCTGGATCTCTGGACACAGAGCTGGCCACCCCTGGGCCCCTGCCCACCAGACTGCCCCAGCTGTGGGATCCCACTGCAGCCCCTTACCCTACTCCTCCCCTGGGCCCCTCAGCCACTACCAGGAGTGCATTGTTTGAAGGCCAGCCAAGCCCAGGCCAACGTCTTGGCCTCCCCCAGAGTCCCCCGCTGCCCTGGCCCCAGGTGCTCCCTACCACTGGGCCCAGCCCCCATGAAGTGGAGATGCTGAGCCAGCTTCCTTTTCCCCCAGGCACCCCCGAGTGGCAGGGGGGCAGCCATGTAGCCCTGGTTGCTTCCAGCAAGCCCCCTGGGCTGGGCGAGAAGCTGACAGTGCTGAGAAACAGCCCAGGCAAGCACAGCAGCAGCTCCCCGAGACTGTTCACCTACAAAGGGCTGCAGGACCCTGGAGCCCAGCCCCTATTCTTCAGGGTGGCCCAGCCCCAGGTCTCACCCCGAGGGACCCCTGGCATGCCCCAACCCAGGCTGGTGTCGGCTTCTCCCAGTGAGTCCCCACTGCCCTCACCTGCCACCAACACGGCCGGCAGCAGCACCTGCTCATCACTGTCACCGCTATCCAGCAGCCCAGCCAACCCCAGCTCAGAGGAGAGCCAGCTCCCTGGCCCACTAGGGCCCTCTGCCTTCTTCCACACCCCTAGTCATTCCCAGGAGAAGAGCAGCCCCTTCCCATCCCCCGAGCCCTCTCACACCCTCCCCATCCACTATCAGCCAGAGCCTGTCAAGACCTTCCCTTTCCCCGCAGAGGGGCTGGGGCCCGAGGGCACCTTCAAATGCCTGGAAGAGGCCCCATTCCCCAGTGCGGACCCCCAGGTGGGCAGCAGGGGGCTGGAGGGATTCCCCCCAGAGCCACCCCCCTACTCTGCCCACCACTTTCCCCTCAGCAGTGCCAGCCTGGACCAGCTAGACGTGCTGCTCACTTGCAGGCAGTGCGACCGCAACTACAGCAGCCTGGCCACCTTCCTGGAGCACCGGCAGTTTTGCAGCCTGCTCCTGGCCAGGACCAAGGACAGTCACCAGCAACCCTCGGAGCTCCCCACGCCCCCCACCACCCCCTTGGTGCTGGCTGCTGCCAAAGCACCTGCTAGTGGCAACCCAAGCCTGCTCAGCCACACCAAGACAGTACCCTTCCCGATAGAGGCAGACATCCGGGTAGATGGCAAAGATGACCCTCTGAGGACAAGTTTCTTGCCCGGCCTGACCACTGCCCCCTTCCCACTCTCTGCTGCGGACCTGGACCTGGAGGATGACGCCAAACTGGACAGCCTCATCACCGAGACACTCAACGGCCTGGAGTACCAGTCAGACAACCCTGAGATTGACAGCAGCTTCATCGATGTCTTTGCCGACGAAGAACCTTCTGGACCCAGAGGTCCCAGTGCTGCACTACCTCCCAAGACAAGGGTGGGGATCACGCCAGAAAACAAAGCTCAGCTCCCACTCCCAGCCTTGGAGCCCCAGGCTCCCCATCCTGGGGACGGGGACCACTCAGCCTACCGCAGGCCCAAAACCCGGTCCCTGGGCCTTGTGACTACAGAGGCAGGCAAGGCCAGCCTGGCTAGCCAGCAGAAGAGAGGGAAGCAGTTTAAGTTTTTCCGGGGAGAGCTGGACACAGCCAACACTGCCAGGAGGTCGGGTAGGGGCACCAGAGCCACCTGCCTAAGGCCCAGGAGGAAGGGCGACAGGGCTGAGCCAGCCCCACCTTGCCCCCGGGACCTCAGGACCCAAACCCCCAAGATCCACACAGATCCCTGTGGTAGGGCCCTCCCAGTGGAGACCAGGAGCTCCAAGCGCCTCCGACTGTCCCCAGGGAAGGATTCCAGGAGGAGGAAGGCACGGGGTGGCACCTGGAGCAAGGAGCTCATCCACAAGATCGTGCAGCAGAAGAATCAGCTGCACAAGCTGCAGGCACAGCGCAGCCAGGGCAGGTGCTTCTCCCCAGAGACCGAAAGTCCCCCACCCAGCACCCTGGACGGCAGGTTCCAGGAGTACGACTATGCCTCAGAGTCCGAGGAGGAGGACCACTTGCAGCCACGGGGCTCCTGCTTCAGAGGCCAGCCCCGCCACAGCTGCCAGCAGTGGCACCGAGGTGAGAAGAGAAAGGAAGTAGACTTGACCCCAGGTTCTAGAGAAGATCGAGAGCAGCAGAAACCCAGGAAGGTCGTGAGGCAGGAAACCACAAAGCCAGGCAGGCCTTGCCCAGGCCCCAGTGAGAGCCCTGAAGCCCAGGGCCCACTGAAAAGCCCTAAGGCCAGAGAGGGCCCGAAGGAGAGAGGCCACAAGTATCTCCTGCAGGTTTCCACTGTTGCCAAGACCCCAGAAAAAAAGCATTTGTTGCTGGACTTCCATCAAGAAGATTTCCCACCTGACACCACAAAGCTTCTCAGAGATGTGTCCAGCTCTCCTCTGTCCACCTGTGTGGAAGGAAGTCCCTGTTCCCCAGCCCCACGACGACCACAGCCAGGCAGAGAGGACATGGTGGTACCCAACAGGAGCTCATCAGCACCAGGTGGAGGCAGTCTGCTGAATGACCCCCAGTGCATGAAACCCCCTATCTCTCATGGTGAAGAGGAACCCCCTGACTACCTGCCAGGAGAATTGCTGGTTCCTGTCACTAACACCACCACTGCCTACCCTGAGGCCAGCATCCTGTTTTTAAAGACCCCTGATCTTGGGTGTGACCCGGCTCTTTTTAATGGAGATTCCATGGTTCCAGCTTCCAAAAAGGGGCCACAGCCCTACAGCAGCACCCCCAGCAAATTGCTCCTTGGACCTAAAGAACTGGCTGGATGTTTTGGTGAAGAGTTGTACTCCAAACCCTTAGCTCCGGACACTCCTTCCACCAACAACACACTTATTTGCCAGGGTGGTATAGACACCAGTTCCCTCAAGTCAAAACCTCCCAGGAGTCCACCCTATACAGTCGACATAGACCCAGGCAAAGCCGAATCACCACTGACTTTGGCGTCCACACCTCTGCTCTCTGGGCTGCCTGTGGATGGCTTCAATTCACCGATCTACAGCAGCCTGTCTGGAAACAGGGATGCACACTCACCATCTACATGCATTGATCCTCCCCCAAGAAAACCCCAGCTAGACCCACCATTCCCCTCATTTCTGCCTGAGAAGGGCTGGTCCCTGCTGGAGGAAGTTTCTCCAATGCTATCCAGCCATCTGGACCATTTTGCTGACCTCTCAGGGGAAAAGGCCATCAATAAAAAGTGTCCTCGTGAAAGGACAGTGGCTGCCAACCCTCCACTTTTGCCTTGCAAGGTTAGCGAATGTAACATTGCTTTTATGGGCAACTTGTCTGAGGATGAATTAGAGATCAAAAGGTTGGTCACCGAATTAGAAAGTCAGCTGGAAAATAAAGGTGCGCGTGAGGTCCCAGGAGAGCTGCGCAGAGCTCAGAACATGGGCAGAATGCACTCGTGCACAGGCACCCCCATGCCCGTGCACCAAGCTGCCTCACCCGAAAAGGACCTGCTCTCCTCAGCTGACCTCACTGGTTTTGGGGAATTGAGCCCACACCAGAAAGGGGCAGAAACAGCCATGGCAACCACGGAGGGAACTCTGGGGAGCCCCCAGGAGGAGTGGCCCTCATTTCACCCCAGAAAAGCAGCCACTCCCCCTAGTACCCACAAAGACCAGGTTTCTGGGGCTCCTTTCAGCCCCAATGGGACTAGCCCCAGTTTCCAGCCAGTGCAGAACACCAGAGTCTCCAGGACAAGGCTCCCCAAGGCAGAAGAGAGCTGCAGGATCTGCCCAGAAGCCTGTCTACCTGACCCCCCGTCAGACAGGGGAGATTTAGTAAAGTGCAGCCCAAACCATGAGACTTTACTTTCTAAAAATAGTAGGGCCACCAGCATCCATCACAACAAAGACATCCTGCTGCTTCTTCCCTGCACTCAGAAAGAGCTGTTTCCAGAATCCTGCAACGCACAGGGGCCTTGCCAAGACTCTCCTGAGCTGGAAGCACTCAACAGCCCTCTTGCTCATCTGGCAACTGACTTGGCATTTCGGGGTGCCGGGGTTCTGCGTCTGGGTGCCACTTCACCTTCTAGTGCCAGTCACAGTGAGGTCCTCAAAGGATATTCTATAAGCAGCACCAATGGGCCAGAAGGAGCAGGCCCCCTCCACCCTGTAGCAGGGGGCCCTGGCTCTGAGGGTAACAAGGAGTCTGTACCAACAGGAGCCTCCCCAAGTCCTGCTTGCTTGCCTGACACCAGCCCTGGCAGGAGGCTCCAGGGCCCCTCTGAAAGCCCGATATGTGAACTCCAGCGACTGGTGGCCAGAGCGGCTGAGAGTGAAGATGCCGCGCAGGGCACACTGAGGTCCCCACTTGCTGACGCGGAGAGCCCTCAACAGAGCAACCCCTCAGATGTGGAAGGGGACAGTGTAGAATGTGGGAACATGGCCCATAACCCTGCCAAGGGCTTGGAGGGGAGTGCGCAGATAACAGTTATCCCTGCAATGACCAGATGTCAGCTGGGGCCAGAGGCAGATGACCATCTGGGCTCACTTGGCCAGGCTGAGAAGCTCAAAGGCCAAGGCAAAGCCAGCCAGCTGCAACCAGAAAACTGGGGGAGCCCAGAAGGAGCAGATGACCTTGCCATAGTCCATCCTGATCCTGAAACCACACTGGACAGCATGGCTGGGACTGCAGACCAGCCAGGGGCGCAGGTCCAGGGAAGCAGGCCAAACCTGGGCCTTCAGAATAAAACACAGTCCACCCCAAGCCCCACCTCCTCTGAATCAGAATTTTTGGTCCCAGCCTTGGCAGCAGTGCATGCCCAGAATGGGCCTGAGGCCTGGATTCGAGAGGCAGCCGGTCCAAGCCTTAAGAAGCACCTGCTACTCACTGGGGAGAGCCCAGAGCTCCCTATGAGGGACCTAACTGGCTGTGCCCCTTTGCCCAGTTCTGCAGCTGACCCTGTTCCTTGCAGTCTTGAGCACTTGCTCCAGGAAGACCCTCCCAGAGTGCTTTCAGGTGAGCTAAGGGGGCTGCCCCCAGCATCTCCATCCTGCGGGGATCCTACCAGTGCGAAGCAGCTGTCAGCCTATTCCTCTGTCTGTATAGCTTTGAAAAAGGCTGAGTATAACCCAAAGCTCACAGATTCTAGGGCTGGGGGGTCCCTGGAAGCCCCCTCATCTTTGAGGACAAGCCCCTGTGACCTCAAGGAAAACCTGGCTTGCTATTCTCTCTTAGGGGAACAAAGCCCCCTGGGAGACCCTCCCACAAGCCAACCTGGCTTTGTCACTGTTTTCACTCCCACCCATGTGGGGGACCACCATGAAGGCCACATGTCAAGACCCCTAGAGGGTTCCAGAAAAGAGAGGCTGAGAGGATCTCCTGCCTATGATACTGCTCCTCCCCCAGCAAGGGCCATGTCCCTGAGAGGGGCCATCAAGGCTGCTGCCCTACCTGGCATTCCCACCATGAATGGCATGGGGGCAGTCAGAGGGCCCCGGATGGATTGGCCAGACCCCCATTGCAGGGGAGCCCTGCCCAACACCAGCCCAGACAGAATGCCCAAGGGCCCCTTCTCAGAACACCCTGGAAGGAGGGAAGGCCAGAGCATCACTACTGTGCCCATGGACACTTCCACCCAGAGGACAGCAGTGCCAGAGCCCCATGCCTACTTGAAAGGTGGGGTGGGGGCCAGGCCCCAGGGCCAGGAGGACCTTAAGAAACCTGGGGCTGGGCACCCTAGCATTACAAAGGCCTCAGGAGCTGGCACCAGAGGCCCAAGGGTCACCTGCCCTTATGAAGAGCTCCACCAGGACAGAGCCACCTCTCTGAGCAGCACAGCCAGCAACTCCAGACCCAACTCGCCCCAGACCCTCAGAACCGTCTTCCACCAGATGCCCCTGGGGGACCGGCTATGTTCCCAGGACTCCAAACAGAAGCCTTGTGGCTTTAAAAAGGGGCCCATGTCTACTGAGAACAGCTGCTGGAAGGACCAAGACCCCAGCAGGCAGCCCTTGACCTGCGAGGTCTGCTCAGCCACCTTCCGATCTGGGCCAGGCCTAAGTCGTCATAAAGCCAGGAAGCACAAGCTGCACAAGGGAGCCACCTCCCAGCCAAGCCCTCCAGCCCTGCCCACACCCCAACCTGAGGAGCCTGCAGCCCAGATGAGCCGCCCCTCTGGGAAGAAACGCCGCAGGGCTCTTGGAAAGGAGAAACCAAGGCACGGGCTGAGCAGCCCCAGCCATGCTGCTGGGTCACCTCCCATCCAGGGCTCCATGACTCCTGAGGATGCCCCAGGTCCCAAGACATCCAAGGGGCTCAGGCAGGGGCTCGACATTCTGAGGACACTAAGCTGTACCCCCAGCCAAGAACTACACCCCCTGGGCCTGGTCAAGCAAGGAGTGGGCTCAAAGCCCACAGAGCCCAGGAAATGGGACTTGCTACCAAGGGATGAGCCCTGCCCCAGACAGGCAGAGAGAGGAGGAGGCCAGAGGCGGGGTAGAGCGTCCATGAACATCCCCAGCGAGTCAGAGGGGAAATCAAATAAGAAATCGAGAAAGCCAAGAGCGAGAAGTTTCCGGGAGGAGAGCAGTCCTCGAATCTCTCCTGATGTGATTTCAGATAGAAGCCGCTGGAATCCATCAACTGTGATTGTCAATTACACATCCCCTCTGAGCTGCAGCATCTCACAGGAGGCAGAGCAAGAGACCGAGGTCACACAGCTGCCTCTCCCCATGACCACAGACCAGGAGGAGACGCCCTCACAGAAGTCACCTGGGAATTGGGTGACCCCTCCAGGAAAGATGGAGGGTGTGCCTCCTGGGGAAGGGCTGGGGGGGCAGAAGACAGCCTTGACAAGGGGGTGCTGGGTACCCAAAGAGACCAGGATATCAGATGTCTGCAGAGAACTGTCAAGGGCAACTGGGGGTACACCTGCAAGGGAAAGCAGAGCAGCTGATTGCAGGTCAGGGCAGGGTGCCTGGGAAGGGCACAAGCCCCCCTGGGGACTCCCAGGCCCTCCAGAGACTTGTGGTTCTGAAGCAGGTGGCACCATCAGCAGTTGCCTCCAGAGCCCCCAACACAATCCAGAAGACAGGATCCAGGAGCATAAAGATGTCACTCCTGAAGTTCCCAGCCCAGGTCTCGGGGACCCTCTCAGTTTGTTTGATGACGAAGCCTCCTTTTCCAAGCTCTTCCCTCTTGGCAACCGCTTAACTCGGAAGAAGAACCCTCGAGTCTATGGGAAGCGCTGTAAAAAGCCAAAGCCTCCACCATTGCCAGAGCCCAGTGGGGAGTTCCAAGGCAGCACCGCTCTGCCCTCTGTCCACATGCCTACAGATCTCAGTGACTCAGGCTCCCTCTGCCTGTCCCTCGAAGATCCGTGGAGTGACGAGGTGATGGGCCTGCCCGAGTCTTTCCTCCTAGAGGGCTTCCTCAGCAGCAAAGTGCCTGGCATTGACCCCTGGGCCCCCGGACCCAGCCTGTGGGCCCTGGAGCCTGACCTGGAAGCAGACCGTGTCAAGCAGGAACCTTCTGGCAGTGCCGAGGACCACCCATCAGAGAATATCCCCGAGCTACACATGGTCCCAGCAGCTTGGAGAGGCCTGGAGCTGCGGGCCCCCACTGATGAGACTGCCTCTTCTCTTGGAGACGTGAGCCCAGAGCCGCCCAACCTGGAGCGAGAACACTATGACTGCAGGCTCCCAGGCAACGCCATGGATGTTGAGAGACTCAGCGCCAAACTTGAGATGCAAGATCTGTGCTTTCTGGGACCCTGTGGAGATCCTGTGACTCTCCCCAGCATGAGCTTCTTAGACTTCAAGGCCACAGCAAATTCCCAGGAGCCACAGAGCAAAAGGACAGAGGAGGTGGCTGGGGCCAGAAGGGCCCCAGGCAGAGATCGGAATGCCAAGGCCCGGAGGGTACCCTACAAGTGCAGGGTGTGCTTCCAGCGTTTTCATGGCCTGGGTGAGCTGGACCTGCACAAGCTGGCCCACAGCCCTTCACCACCCCCCACCTGCTACATGTGTGTGGAGCGAAGGTTTGGCTCTCGGGAGCTGCTGCGGGAGCACCTGCAGGAGAAGCACGTGCAGGGCCGGGCAGGGCTGTGGGCCTGCGGCATGTGCCTGAGGGAGGTGGCCGATGTCTGGATGTACAACGAGCACCTGCGGGAACATGCCCTACGGTTCGCCCGAAAGGGGCCGGCGCGGACGTCCGTGGGAGACCCACCTGGATCATGGGAGGAGGATAGCACTGTCACACACTTTCTGAATAGCATCATGGGGCAGGCATCCAAACCCCACAAGGGCAAGGGCTCAGTTGGCCAGGCAAATGGGGGCCCCTCCGAGAAGCAGAGGGCAAAATCCAGGGTTTGTATCAACAACTCAAACCAGGATGGCACTTTAATGCCGGACAGCAACTTAGCCAAGAGTAGCCTATCAGCCTGCACAAATCCCACCCTGCCCAGCAATTCTGCCACTCTCCCTGGATCTACCAAGATGTGCCCCAGCCCATCCTCTGACCCCTGCTCCACCCAAGAGCCCCTACTCCACGCCATCTCAGTGCACCAGGACTGCAAGGACCCCTCCCGAGACTGCCACCACTGCGGCAAGCGGTTCCCCAAGCCCTTCAAGCTGCAGCGCCACCTGGCGGTGCATAGCCCACAGCGCGTCTTCCTGTGCCCCCAGTGCCCAAGGGTCTACCCTGAGCCCCGCGAGCTGCGTGCACACCTAGCCAGGGAGCACGGAGTGAGGGAGGAGCTGGAGCTGCAGCACACCCCACTCTACGCCTGTGAGCTCTGTGCCAACGTCACGCACATCAGCAAAAGGTCCTTCGTCTGCAGCTCCTGCAACTACACGTTCGCCAAGAAGGAGCAGTTTGACCGACACATGGACAAACACCTGAGGAGGGGGCAGCAGCATTTCACTTTCCGCGGTGTACGGAGGCCAGGCGCCCCTGGGCAGAAGGCTCAGGAGGGCTTACTGCATAGCAAACAGCGTAGAATGGCCACACCCAGCAGCACCCCTGGTCCCATCGTGGACAAGCCTCTGTCTCCCTGCAGCAGCCCTGCCCTGAATGAGGCATCCCTCACAGCCCTACTCCAGCTCTGCCCAGAGGCAGCTCCCAGTGGCACCAAGGAGCAGCCCAGAACCCCAGAGAGGCCCATAGATCCTACGGGCCACCTGGCCAGGGGTGACAATCTGCCCTCTGACCTCCAGGAGCTCCTCCCCTCTCTCTCTCCTTTCCCAGCAGCCTCAGCTGATGGCAAAGATGGCCACAAGCCAGACCAAGCCCTGGATAGCCCTACAGGTGAGGCCTCCTCAAACAGTCCTGGGTCTCTTCTCCAGCAGGCTCTCCCATTGGAGGGGTCTCTGCCCCAGTCAGGGGCCAGAGGCCAAGCCACAGAGGAGCAGAGGGCTGTTGGCCCATTCTCAGGGAAAGGCAAGACCCCAAGTGGCCCTGGCAAATGTATCCCTGACCATCACCCAGAAGCCCCCTCCCTGCTCTGGAAGGAGAAGCAAGTGTCCACATGCCACATGGCGCCTGAGGGGGTCAAGGGGGTTCCCTCCCTCAAGGGTACTGCCACCAAGCACGGGAGCTCTCGGAGTTCGCCAAAGGACAGGCCAGCTTTGCCCATCCCCAACAAAGCACCCAAGTTCCCGGTGAAATTGAAGAAGGCCATGGCCAGCCCTACACCTGGAGAGCCAGCCCGTGGCGCTGAGGACAGGCAGAAGCCCACTGCCCTCAAAGCCAAGCCAGGCCCCTGCTCCCAGGGCAATGGAGGCCCACAGCATAGCACCAAGACAGCAGGTGGCAGCCAGCCTCAGCCAGCCAGTGGGCAGCTTCAAAGCGAGACAGCCACCACCCCAGCCAAACCCAACTGCTCAAGCCAGAGTCCTGCCACAGACAAGACCCCGGCTCGAGCCCTGGCCAAGGGCTACCCCAAGGCACTGAAGGAAGCTGGTGACCAGGGGCCCCAAGGGAGCCTGGTCTCCAGGGAGGATGGGGAAGGCAAAGAGAAGAAGAGAAAGGGCCGGACCCTGGGGCCAACCAGAAATGACAGTATGGGGAGCTTGGGAAGAGCCCCTTCAGTCCCTGACAGACCCCCCCGGGCTCCCCGGAAACAGGCTACTCCCAGCCGTGTGGTCCCTGCCAAACCCAGGCCCAGTAGCCAGAGCAGCTCTACAGTGCCCCAGCCCTCAGAGCAGCAGAGAGGGGAGCCCAGCCACACACACCGAGACTTCAGACGCAGCAAGGATGGGCTAGACAAGGCCTTCCCCCAGGTGAGACCCCTGCACAGGACCCCCAAGAGGGGAAGATCTGTTCACGGTGCTGAACAAGCGAACTCCCGAGCCTGCTGGACAGCTGAATCCCAGAACAACCTCCTCAGCCAGCTCTTCGGACAGAGACTAACCAGCTTCAAGATCCCTTTAAAAAAGGATCCTTCTGAGTAATGTATAGGAGTGAGAGAGTGCATGAGAGAAGGGCTGGGGGACAAACCCAGTGAATGAGGGACTCCTGTCTACACTGGCAAGCTTTAGTCCTCGGAGATAGTTTGATTGGTGGCTACATTGTAATCCACCTGATTTACCGTGCAAATGCTCAGACTTCAGTGTTAGAGCTGAGACTCTAATGCTTTGAGCAGGGCCTGGGGTTGATGGACAGCAATCCTTCTCCACCTAGAAAGTTAGGATGAGGGGCAGGCCAGCTGCAGGCTCTTTGAGACGACACAGCTGTTTTTGTTTTTTTTTTCAGTACAAGAACTTGAAGTAGAGCAGCTCACACCTTGGCACCTATGTGCTCCCTTCTTTGAAGGTTTGAACAGGGCCTCCCACCCCCATATTGTCTAGCAGGAAACTAAGTTGAGGCAGCCAAGGTCAGACTGCAGCAGGCCCCTCTTAGTCTTATTGCTGCTGTTGCTGCAATTCCAAAGTGGCCTTACAAGTCAAATGAGAGGGGCAGGGCTCTCCACCTAGAAAAGTGGTTTGTGAGCTGCCTTGCCCCCAGAGTACAACCGGCCATCTCCGACCATATGGTCTTGACAGCCACTATCCATGCCTCCAACAGAAGCTCTGGTCTCCAGTGCACGTTGACCCCTGAAAACCAGGTTCCCATTTGGACAGGGAGAAAGCTGATCAGCCAGCTCTCACCAGTCCGTCCTCCCCATCCCCCAAATCCCCTCCTCCAATCCACACTCCTTCCCCAGCCTCTGTGGTTGCCTTTCTAGAGCCTTCCTCCAACACGGAGCTCTTGGCTGCAAGTATCAGCAATTTAGCTCTGAAGTTTCTGGTGCTATTTTCATGTTGTAATGTGAATACAGGCTTCCTTCATTTGTCTTACCTGGGAGATTGGGAGAGGAGCAGGGTGGGGAGGCGCGATGGGGGCTGCATGGAAGGCCCACAGGCACCAGCCGCCCCGAGAAGTCTTTCACTGGCTCCCCTGCCAGCAGGCTCCAGCCCCAGGGTTGCAGTCAGAGCAGCTGGCTGGGACACTCAGGGCCGGGTGTGGCGCTGCTGGCATCTCATGCACTGACATGACCCAGGAGTTGGTATGCATGTCCTTTTTACAGAATTGTGTCTTTGAAGAGGGTAGGAGAGTGGGAGAAGCTTCCTTCTGTTCTTAGGTGTCTGAGGTTCATGGTTTGTTTCTCTTTTTTTCATTTTTACTTTGGGTGCAAGGTACATGTCACAAGTTTTTATTTGGTATTTTGAAAGAGACCAAATCAAGCCCAAATCTCCTTTCTGGAAGGTGTTGTATGTCACTCAGAATGCCTCTTTAGTGCTGATAAATAAACCATAGGGGAACTCTGAGGCTGTACTGTACAAATCACAGCAAACTCATCCCATCAAATATATTCCCATTATTTTCACAGAAAGCCTCTGCTGTGTGGCATCTGTCCTCCAACCAGCCCTGACCTGCCTGCCCAGATAAGGTCAGGAAGTGTCAGCTTTAGCTGCCACTTTTGTCCTGTCACCAGGGCTACCTGGCCCTGTAGATCTTCCCCCAAGCGGCAAAGCAGTCCCACAATCCTCTCCATGGTTAACACCATGCAGATAAGGCAGTAGGGCAGCCTCACTGTGTTTCAAAAGCTTCACAGCTCTGGTCTGGGGCCCTTAGGGAGCAGAGCGGGAGAGACAGGAAATCGTTAATGCAGCTAGGTTTAGGGACATGGGAAGTCATCTGAGGTAGTATGAGGGGTGAAACCAGGAGACCCTCCCCCACCACAGGCTCAGAATCCCAGAGCCCACCATGTTCTGAAGATCCCCTCAAAGACTCCAGTGCCTGGGACAAGTTCCTGGAGGGCAGGTGAGGCTGTCCAGTCAGGGACCCTTCAGGTCCTACCCCCGATGGTTACTTGGGCCCAGGCATGAAGGGAGCTGCTCAGGGCAGAGCCCCCAGCCTGCTGGGGAGAGTGGGAGAGCCTCACTAAGCCCTTTCCACAACAAAAGCAGTCTTACATGTGAAACTGTAACTGGGGTCTCATCACTTCTGTCCAAGCCCACAGGGCCCCTGCCCCACCTACACTCCCCTGCCTGTTGGGCTCACCTTCATCCTGCCAGACCCTTGCCTGTGCGGTTCCCTCCACCGGGGACGCCCTTCCTAGGTCCTCTCCCTCGTTTTAGTTCCTCCTATTGGTGTACTCCTGGCCCCAAGTGAGCAGCCATGAGGGACTCAGTGAGGGGGCCTAGCCATCCATCTCCCACTTACCCACCTATTCTGCACTGGGAAATGAACCAGACGCAGCTCCCACCCTCAGAGGCCTCCAAACAGATTCTATCAGGAGCAGGGCTTTGGTCCCTTGGGGTCCAGGGCTGGGGGGGTGGGGGGGGCGAGTAGCATGGTCTCAGGCAGGATTGGAGATCAGGGATGGAGAGGGCCTTGAGTGCCACACAAAAGACAGAGGGGGTGAGGTTGGGGTGGGTGAGTTTGAGCCATGTTTGAAAAAGGCTCTCTTATGGACTTGGCATGGAGACCCACGGGGTCCAGAGGATCTGCAGGACTAGGTGCTCTCATTCCTGGGTGGCCTCCATTTAGCCCACCATCCCTCGCAGGGCCTGGGGCCAGTAGCATCCACATCACCTGGGAACATGGTGAACTTTCCAGGCTCAGCCCCAGATTGTGATCAGATGCTCTGGGGCAGGCCACCACTCTGAAATGTCATGTGCCCTTGGGGTGCTGATGCTCACATCATCTGGGGATCCACCATGGCTACAGTCTGCCCTGGGACTGCCATGAGCAAGCCACTCCACTCCTTTGGCCATAGCCCTCTCTGCGGCCAGAGCCAACCCCCTCACATGGATATGCCTGACTGGCCAGCAGGTGGCAGCATTCATCCAGATAGGCTGGGCACCTGGGCAGGGCAGCTAAACTCCAGGCCTGGAGTTACCCACAGCTTTCGTGTGCAAACATGACAGACATGTGCCATAGCACCCTCCCCCCCACCCCTGCCCCTCTACCTCACCAACAGGTTCAGAAACTCACGCTTATTGTACATGCATGTGCACCTCTCCACAGCCTTACTACACACACCAACATGGCACACAGCCCCCACACATGGGCAAACATGGGACTTGCCTAGACACAATGAGACTTGAGTGACTGTAGGTACACCTAAGGGCACCTGGCCCATGAAAGGTCCCCAGGAAGGCATCCCAAAGGGCCTGTTACAGCCATGGAGTGGGCTGGATAATATGGAACAGGGTTTGGGCAGGAGCAGGGCCAGTGCTCCCTGAGGACCCAAGGAAGCGTCCAGCTGTCCTGCAGCTGAGAAAATGGGACACAGCCCCTCACTCACCCCTGGGTGTCATCAGGCAAGGTCACTTCTGCCCTGGCTCACCATCTACAAAGCCTGTGGGCTCCTCCAGGAACTAGTAGAAGGCCACGTAAATGGCTGTATTATTCAACTGCATCCTCTAGTAGGTCCCAAAGCCTGACCCCAATGACTTCTCGGCCCTACCAGTCCAGAGACAAGCAGGAGATAAGATGGTGCCTGGGACCAAGTGAGGAGGTACAGGTGGAGGGGACAGGCTGGAAGAGTAGGAGAGAAGCTCTTGTGTGCTTGCTCTTGGGTGGTCAGGTCAGCAAAAGGGAGAGCAGCTGGTGGTGGAGTGGCAGGCCAGCCTCCATCCCTCCAGACCTCATAAAGATGGGGCTTTGCTGGGCACATCTACCTGGGGAACTGGCTGGAAAATGTTACTTAAAGTGGGCTTCCTTCAACCTCTGGGGCCACAAACACCTTAGAGAGCCCAGTCTCCCCAGAAAATGTGTAGATGGCCAGGTTCACACAGTGGGAAGAATCCAATGGAAAGGATCTGACAGAGCTGGCCTCAGAGAAGCAGTGCAAATCTTGCACCTCAGGAGTGGCCAATGTCAGAATTCCTTGAAGCGTCCCCCATGAGGAGTTCTGTTTGTCCTACCCACGTCACCTGTGAATATGCTGCATGCAGGCTCTGAAAACTCAGCCCTGAGGCCCCCTGACTCCCATTTTCCTGCCTGTCCCACGTGGGGGTAGCACATTTCTTGCAGAAGCCTGCCCTCAGGGCCTGAGGACCTGCTGCTGTGGGAGTGGCAGCCCCACGGATCCATGCGGGGCCCCTTGGAGTCACCTCTCTCCCCCACCCACTCTGAGTCTGGATGCGCAAGGCCATGGCCCCTTTCCCACAGGGCCCTGTCTACCTCACTGACTGACTGGTGTGGCCTTGTGGGCCGCAGCTCAAGGCCACGAGCCTCCTCCCCAGAGCCCCCTGGCAGAGAGGAGACAGGACTGGGCCTCCCGATGGCCAGGCCAGGGATTAGCTGGGCATGAGAAAACAACACACAGGCCTGTCCTGCCAAAAGACCCTCAGATCCATGTCAGGGGCCTAGGAGGGGGACCAGGCCATAGGCACCAAGGATGTCCAGGCTCTGGGGTGGGAGGCGGACCTGAGGCTCATCACTAACCTCGGCACTTCAGTTTTCCCACACATTAAATGGGCACAACGATCACCAAAAACCCTTCCAGCCATGACACTCAGAGACACCCTTAGGCCTCAGTGTCATGGCTGGGCTGGTGGATCTCACTGCTCTGCACCCCAGCACGAACTTGGCTCCTCCTTCAGGTCTGTACTCAAACAACACTTCCTCTCTGGAGCCTCCCCAGACACCTGTTTAAGGTGGCAGCTGCACCCCCAGAGCCCCTGCAGACCCCCACCCTGTTTCACAACACATTCAACCTTCTGGTGTGCCCCAGAGCCTACTCCTTAATTGTGGCTACTGTCATCCTGCTAGGGGACTCTCAGTATGTGTCGTGTGTGTTTATCGTTTTTACCCTTAGTGCCTAAAGTAGGAGCTCAATACAAGTTTGTAGGTGGGAAGAAGGGAGGAGAGAAGGGAGCAGGGCCAATTGCTGGGAGTGGAGGAGGGTACGGAACTGGGGTGGAGGGGGGAAGTGAGCAGGGGAAAAAGAAGGAGAAAGAAAGAAAGGAAGTCTTCCTGTGTGTAAGTATGCATTTCCTATCTGGTGATATAGCCACGTGACCCTAGCTCTCAGAGTTGGGAAATGTCCAGATAATACTTCCTTCTAGATAATATTTGCTCCCTGTACCGCCTTGCCACGCGGGGTCAATGGGCCACACTTGGGAAGCTGCATGAAAGTGTGGCTCTAGCTAATACCCAAAGACCTAGGACAGTCTCCAGGCAACAGCCTTTGTGTCTCAGGATATCAGAAGGTGTGGCTTGTTAAGATGTTGGCTTTATAGAGGACTTCCATGCCCAGGAGAAGGGGCTTATCTGGCATGGTCCCAGGCTGACGCTACTGTCCCCCAGATGGAATCCCTGGCTGCAGACTGAGCCCAGTCTCCAAGGCCAGAGCCACCCATCCACAATGGGGACAGCCAAGGCAGCAGCCCACCCACCTGCTCTCACCTGCTCCCACCTGCTCCCACCTGCTCCCATCTTCCTAGGGTGGCCCAGGCAGCATCCAGTTGTCTCTGGGCTAGATCCTGCTCTGCCCTTTTCACAGGCAGTCTCCTGATTCCTAACTTAATTTATTTTGACATCCTTGCTGCCTTTTGACCTCCTTATGGAGTCATGTGGTGCTTAAAACTCATTATCCCCCCCATTGAAACAGGAAGTTAATTAAACCCTTCACAGAGCCAGTGTTGATGAATGTCAGGATAGGCCCCTGACGCAGCTGCCCAGAGACTCCCAGGCCTTGGACTGACCGGCAGGAGGAAGTGGGGGGTTGGGGAGGGTAGCAAGGCCTTCCCTAGGCAGGGTCCATGGACAGACTGGGCTCTGTTCCCTCCAACGCAGCAACCGGTATTCATCCTGGAGCAGAGGGTGTGTATTACCTAGGGAGAATCCAGCTCTGCCACTTACCTACTGTGTGGCCTTGGGGAAGTGACTTCACTTCTCTGAGCTTCAATTTACTCATCCGGCAAATGAAAATTCTAACAGTCCTTCAGAGAGCCATTATGAGCAGACAGTGCATCAACCTATGTTAGTGCTCAGCACAGGGCCTGGCACCTAGGAACCCTCCATGACATGACTCTCAAGGCTGCTAGTGTAGGATGACAGAGCTCTGAGTGCTGTGGAAGAGGCCACTCTGGTTGCCACAAGCTGGAGCAAAGGCTCAGCCTGCAGGACACCTGGACCCATATACAAGGAGGTTCAGAAAAAAGGGTAAGAGCAAGGTAGAGGTTATTACCAGCAGCAGGGGTAGAAGTGGCCTTGGAGGACCAGTGGTGGGGGCAGCAACGGTTAGAGTAGTGGGTGAGGTAGGCCTGGAGCACAATGGCGTGGTGGCAGTGTCTCAGGGGGCATTCTGGAGCTATAAGGAGGTGAAATTATAAACACTGGGGAGACAGTGAAACAGAAAGAGGCCTCTTGGTGGGCATGGTGCCCTGTAGCCTTTCATCTAGCCTGGCCTCAGGACCTGCTCTGCCCCATAATCTGCTGCAGCCCCAGGCATTTGAGACCCCACACTCAGCCCCCCCACCCCCACTTTACACCTGCTCTTCCCTTAGCTGAGAACACCCTTCTCCCATCACTCTTTCTTGAACACCCTCTTCATTCTTCAGCGGCCAGCTTAAGTTTCTAGAACATTCTGTGGCTCCCTTTGTCATAGCCCCACAATTAGTTCAGGGTCTGGCATGGGGGAGGAGCCACAATTATCTCCATCCCCCACCCACAGCAACTTCCCAGCCCTGGGCCACACTCCTGGGGCAGGGCATGCCCACAGACTGCCATCCCACAGGTCAGAGAGACCAGAGGTAGACCAGACATGAGCCCAGAACCACAATGGCATCAAAGCTAGAGGAGTCCTGAGGGGTCAGGGGCCACCACCTTTACCGGGGAGAAAACCAAGAACCAAATTGGTTTAGGACTTGCTCAGGTCACACCTTCTAAAGTGGCAGAGACAAGATTCCTACCCAGTTCTTCAAACTCCCAGGCCAGGGTTAAACACATGGGCTCTGGAGTTAGCCTGTCTGGGGTTACAGGAAGCTCTGCTGCTTCTGAGCTGAAGGACCACTCTGAGCCTTAGTGTCTTCATCACTACCACAACAGCCTTGAACACTGTGTCCCAGGCCCAGCTCTGACACTTTCTGCTGAGGGTGACCCTGATGGGTGTAACCAGCAGAGGGTTGCACAAGGACCTCATGAGATAATATGAACCAGCCCAAAGGAAGGGCTTAGAAAATGCTGGTGATACAATGATGGCATCACCCCTAGACTGGGTGTCCAGGAAAGAGCCATGCTCAGGAGCCTTTCCTGGGCCCAGACACCCTTAGAGCCTCCTGGGGGACCTCCAGGTAGCCTGCTATTAGCCTTGGAATCCAGGAAGCAGGGAACAAACCAGACCATGGTCAGGCAGCCCAGCTTTAAGCAAAGCCCCTCCCAGCTCCACAGCACCTGATTAGGGAACTGCTGCAAAGCCCCATTCAGATGTCACCTCCTCCTTACAGCCTTCCCTGACTTCCCCAGGCAGAGGCAGTCACTCTCACTCTGGACTCACCCAGGTCTTCCTTTCAACAACATTTCTTGCTCCTCTTTCCTCACTTTACCTTTATTATCAACCAACCTCCTCTGAAGGCCAGTAGTGTGTTCAGGTCCCGTGGCATTGCCACTGATAGTCAACAAAGCAGTTTCCTCTTCTGTATAATGGGAGTAAAAATATCCCCTGAAGGGCAGATTGAGGGGCAAAGCATAGAAGGAAAGTGCTCCAGAAGCAGTTCTCATCTGCGTCCAGGGCTATTATGGCACTTCATGGGCCTGTGGCCTGTGCAGGTGCATGGAGACAGCATTTGGGAAGGTCCCACACTTGGTTTAACACTCCATTGTTGCTGCCCTGAAATTCTCAATTTTTGAACAAAGGATCCCACACTTTCATTTTGCACTGGGCCCAAAAAATGATGTAGCCAGTCCTGGTCAGCAGGTTCTGTTTCTGACCTACCTCTTCCCCTAAGTCTCTGGGTGATTTGAGTGTGTTTCTCCTCTCAGGGCCTTCTTATGGGCAAAGAAGTGGCCAAAGTGATGCTTACCTTCTCATGCAGCACCTTAGACAGATATCACTAATCATGGTCCTTTCTCCTGCTGACAATCAGAATTCTCTTTAACACAGGTGTCCAGCCATTTCAGCAGTACCAACCTGGGGGTTCATGGAGATTCGGACACTTCCTCCAGGAAGCCCTCTGACTCCCAAGTCCCCATCTTTGGGAAGGCAATAAAGCTCAGTGGGAAGCACAGACATGTAGAGTGCCTCATGCAGTTGACAAACATTGTGGGAGCCTTGGGCTGAGTGAACCAGCCAGCCTATAGACCCCATGCTCCCCAGTGAGGCGATACAGAATGAGGCAGCTGTTGGAAGGCTGTACCCTCTGGTCCTGCATAGGGAGCTGTGTGACCCTGGGCAGGTTTCTTGGTCTCCTAGCCTTAGTGTTCCCATCTGTCTGGTGGCAGTGGATGGTCCCAGGGGTGGACCTCAGCTTTCTGCCCTACCTGCCACTCTACTACCCAGAGACACCCCTGAGAGTAGTGGTAGGGCAGGAGAGAGTGCCCAGGTTTTTCCTTATCCATGGAGTGGGGGCAAAGGTAACAGGAGTCAGAAGGGGGGTGGGTGGCATCTCACAGGCAGAGAGCTTAGCACTCAGCCAGCCTCTGCATATGACAGTGATGATGACTATCTGCTGTCAGATGGGTGGGACTCTGCAAAAACCCTTGCTGGTAGCTCTGGTGCCCTACTTCCTATTTCTTGTGAATATAGGAGAGAGGGGGCAGACACCAAATTCAGGCCAAGAATATTAAAATAACACAATTGTGCTCCCGGGGCAACGCTAATGCTGTGTGACTTTGAGCAAGACTCACTGGAAATGGGGTGCCTCTGGGATCCCATGAACATATCCCAAAGGACAGGAGGGTCGTCTCCATTTCCAGGACTGGAACAGACAGTACTGACCCTGGGACCCTCGCTCCCTTCGTACTGCACAGGAGGCAAGGGGTGTGGGGGTTCACTCAGCCTGCTGAAGGGCCTTCTTCCTGGGCTCCAAGAGGGGCGCCCCGCGGAGGAGAGGCTCCGAGGGGTGATGCCAGGGGGCTGCTTGGAAAGGGGTGCAGAGACAGGCCCCTAACTTCCGCGTTTTCCCAGATTTCCTGCCAGGTCTCAGCACAAGGGAGAAGGAGGAGGACCCGAGGTCCCCTCTCTCCATCTGGGGGTCTCAGCCACCGCGGTGGCGGATCCCGGGGATGCTGCTTCCACCAAAGATTTGGACGGAAGCCCATACCGGCCAGAGGTGGCTCTCAGATTGGGCCCAAGAGAAATGTGAGGTGTCAGGCATTGAGCTCCCTGACCCCTCACTGGCGACTTCCCGAGGGCAAAGGAGGGCTTGTGAGCCCGGGTCTTCGGAACAGGACCCAGTATCTAGGAGCGGAATAACAGCGTAGGGGGCGGAGCCATGGGAAACTGGGGCGGAGCGAGGGAGGAGCCGGACCGCTGGGGCGGAGGTGGAGCGGAGATAGGGCAGGGCCTCAGCGTCCGGGGCCCCAATCTGGTCCAGTCAAGCTTGGGGGCAGGGCTGGCGCTGAGGGGCCAGTCCAGAGAGGCCTGGAACACGGCAGGTTAAAGTGCCGTGTGCGCGGCGAGACAGAATAGGTCGCAGAGTCCCAGAGAGGCCTCGGGACAAAGCTTCAGAGTTGAAGGAGGTGTCGAGTACAGAGCCAGAAGTCTACCCAGGACAGTGGGCTGGGCCTCAGGGGCGGGGCGGGGCGGTGAAGGCGGGGCCGCAGCGCAGGGGCCGAGCCGCAGCGCCGAGAGAGGGGCGGGGCCACCTCTGAGTAGATCGGGGCGGGTACTCTGCTCCGGGGGCGGAGCCAGCGCGGCGGGGCGGGCTTAGAGGCGCGGCAAAGGTGACGAGAAGGCCCCGCCCCCACCGGCCCGCCCTCCCAGAGCACCCGGGTCCAAGCCGCCAGGTTCGCCGCGCGCTGCCTGCAGGTTCCATTGAGAAAAGCTGAGCGGCGGCGGCGGCGGCGGCGGCGGTGTCTGCGCGGGAGCCGAGGACTGGCAGCAGCCCGCCGCCCGCCGCCCCCGGCGGTCCGCGCGCTTGCAGCGCAGGGCCGAGCCTCCCGCCTCCGCAGCAGCTCCGGGCCGGCCGCGGCGGGCTGGGGGCGCGGGCCGGGACGCCCTGGAGCCCGAGGGCCGGGGGCATGAGCCGTTCCACGGTTCCGCCGCGCCCCCGCCGCCCGCCGCCGCCCGCCAGGGGCTAGAGGCGGTCGCCGGGAGGGCACGCGGCGTCGGAGACATGTCCAGAAGGAAACAGAGCAATCCCCGGCAAATCAAGCGTGAGTCAAACTTTGCCCGTCGGTTCGCGGTCCGCGACCCCCGCTGGCCCCCGCCCGCCCCCCGCCTGCCGCCCACCCTCCCCGTTCTGCCCGCGGCGCCGCCGACCTTCACCCCGCGCCGCGTCCCCCGCGCTCTGTGCCAAGCGCGCCGTAATCTAATCTCCACCGCGGGCTGGGCCCCTGCGTCTCGGCTCGGCACCGGGGGTCCGACCCGGAGAGGTGTCCGCCCAGAGGGCCGGGAGCGGGGTGGCTTGGGGCGCACCCACCTCGCGGCTGACCCCTCCCCCGCAGCCCCAAGATGGTGCGGCGATAAGGCGGCCCCGATCTGAGCTCAGATAAAGTTTAAAATATTCCATTCTGCAAGTCCCATCCTGATAAGATCGCTCTGTCGGGACGGGCTGAAATTGTGATCTTATCTCGAGCAGTTGACTCTCCCAGGCTTTGTATCTAGAGGGAGAAAGAGAGACCTGGGAGGAAGAGGGGACACCCGGAGCCTCGTGGAAATGCATGGCCAAGTGGCGGGGACGGCCCGTGCCCAAAGACCCCTGCTGGCCAAAGAGCCACGTGGCTTACAGGGAGGTGGGGGTGGCCTACACCTACCGCAGCCCGAGTGCTCGACTCCAGCTACTCATACCCCCGAGTCCAGCTACTCATACCCCCGAGTCCTGTCGCCGGGGGTCTCAAACTCAAGCCTTCCCTGCTGGGAGATAGCCTCCTGGAAGTTCGACCCGACCAAGGCGGCACCAGCAGCAGAAGGTGCGGTCAGGTGACTGATGGCACAACCGCCCACCCCAAATCGGAGAGAGGGCTCCTGGAGACTCGCCCCGGATCAGAGTCGGCTCTGTGCATGTCCAAGTTTCTCGCCCATCGGGCCTGACGGCCACTCCTGGGGGTGGGGTTGCTAAGCGACCCTTGAGTCCACACTGCCAAAGCCCCTGCGGTAAGAGCGCCCCGCACTCTCGGGGGCCACGCGGCAGCTTCGGGAGGAGCAACCGGTCTAGTGCACAGGAAGCGCGGCTCCCCGCCCCAGGACAATAATTACTTAGTGCTTCAGCGGTCTGGGCAGAGGCAGGGACTTCCTCCGGGGGTCGTATCTCCCAGTCTGGACGGGCAGGTAGTCGGGGCCAGCTCTCTGCCCAGCCCAAGGCACCGGGGCATTGCCACTTCTGTCCACATGACTACTGCCACCAGGACCGCATGTGCGAACTCCTGGGGGAGTGACTCCCGAGGTCCCTGGGAGGAGAGGAACACAAGCATGAATCCGGGTTCCCGTAATCCGACTCCCTCAAAGTGTAAGCGGGACCTATTTTCAGAAAGTCGCCTTCTATCAAGTCAACTTAAGTATTAAAACCGCCCACAGGTCCCGATCTGCGCGCGTTCTCTGGTTTCTTTTTCCCCTCCTCCCCTGTGCGGCACTGTTCGGTCTGTTCTCGTGTGTGCGTATGTGTGTGTGTGTGTGTGTGTGTGTTTCAGCGTGATGAGAAATGCAGATAGCGCGGGCAGGGAGATCGCAGGTTGGGAACCGATCGCCAGGGCCGATAAGGCCTAGAGTGGGGCGAGCTTCTGGGCCCAGTTGGGTCGGCACAGCGGTGCGCGTCGGGGACAGAGTGTGCAGCATGCGCACGGGCAAGCCCCCTCTGCCCACCCTCTGCGCTCCCAAGACCCAGGCAGAGGAGGGGGCCGGGCCTGGGAGGCGGGGCCGGGCGCTCTCCCTGCTGCCTGTGGCCCAGGGTGCCTCCTCCCTATGGCAGATCTTGGCGCGTTAAGATGCGAGCGCTGATTGTCACCAAGCGGCGGCGCCCGCCCGCCTGCCCTCTGCCCGTGGCTGTGCGTGCGACTGTAGCAGCTGTGCGCCCGCCACGCTGGCCTCACCTGCAACCAGGCTGCGGGTATGGAGGGGAGTAGGCAGAGCTCTTGGGGCCGCCGCCCCCATCCCCCTCACCAAAGCCGGGGCGCAGCTGCCCGCGCCTCTGTGCGCCTTTTGTTCCGCGCAGAGATAGATGTGCCGCGCTGATAAGGCGAGTAACCGATGGCGGCTGCGATAGGCGCTTCCATTTATTAACTTCAAACGTGGGAGCGGGGGAGGGCGAGGCGGGAGCACGGCCTTGGCCGGCCAGATGGCTAAGACGATAGGCCCGGCTGCGCTGGCGGGGAGCGCTGGGCAAAGCGCGGCCCAGGACCCCTGGTTCCCCGGGCCCACTGAGCTCTCCTCCCGCCCGGGTCGATGTGAGCTCTGATAAACTCCGAGCCAGTCGGCGGGATGGCGATCGCCAAGAACGATAAGAGTCCTTATCTATGGCCACCAGGCCCCGCTGGTTCAAGACAACAGCGCGGGGGCGTCTGGCTGGGCCTAGTGGGGGCCTCGGACGTGGGCGGGGCAGGGGGAATGGGCGTCCGCACCAGGGTTGGTCTGTCTGGGCGAGTTTTTATCCCAAACACTTAATTGTCAAGAAGTTGATCCTCCCCCTGCGGGTGGTACAGTCCATCAAAATGAAAGAAAAGTGACTCTGTACTTGCTGGCCAGGATGGGGGAGGGCAGGGGAGGACACCCCGCCCCTAATTTCTATTAGATGGTGTGAGACAACCACAGGTGGGGTTGGCACCTCCAACAGGAGAGATAGTGTTTTTCCTCTTTGAATCATGTTGGGGTTGGTGTCGTTTTCTGTCAAGTATGAGGTGTAACCTGCATAGAGTTTGCTTGGCGAAAAAAAAAAAAAATCAAGGTTGTTTTCATTGCCCCAGGCCGAGTTTTGGAGGAACCCAGTGTGCTGGTTTCTCTTTGAGTAGGTCCCCCAAATCAGGAGAGAAGGTCTGTGTAGATCTGCCTTGGTTCACTCAGAAGGTCTTTACTGAGCATTTACTGTATGCAAGCACTGGGTCACACTGCCTTGGGGAGATGGAAGCTATAAGACCTGGAGCAGTGTGGGAAGTCAAGGGTAGGGGGTAGAAAGCAGATGGGGCACATCAGGTAGTCAAGGACACTTTCAGGAATGGGAGGGACTTCCAGTGAGGTCAGGAAGAGGCTAACCATGGGGGTGCCCCAGGGACAATGGACAGGCCTCAATTTCCAGCTCTGAAGAATGGGATGATGATTCCTGACTGTTGTGGGGCAAATGAAGGGCTGAGAGTCACATGATGCTAGGGAAGGGACAGCCTGTGTGAGGAGGCAAGAATGAGGTCAGAAGGGAGAGTAGGGCTGGGCCTCAGTTTCCCTTTCTGAAAAATGGGGACAGAAGTGAACCCCCAGGTCAGACTGGGGCTGTCCAGGAGCCAGAGAGTCCCTTTACAGTGAGAGGGCCACTGAGGACCATGAATCCCAGATACCAAGTGGAAACTGAGGCCATCCAGGGAAGGAGCTTCCAGAAGAAGCTGGGCCTTGCCTGGCCTGACAGTCCCTACCAGTCCAAGCCCTGACAGCTGCTACAGCTCCATCTCAGATGATGGTGTTTTTCACACGTTCTCAGAGTTGGATTAAACAAATTATTGGTGGCCTCAGGATGACTAATTTACTCCAAGCTTCAAAGTCACCCGCCTGCTCTCCGCAGCAGCCTGACACCCACCTGTGGGGCTGGCTGTTAGGCCCTAAAAAAAGATGAAGTGGTCTCTGTGTGAGTTTCTATGAATGTAAACACAATTGTCTGCACAGAGCCATGCACACTTTCTTTCCATGTATAGGAGGCACCTGGAGCCTGCCTCGCTCCCAGGGGCCATCTTGAAATATGCCCACCACCGCACTGTGGTGGCAGAGAAGCTGGGAAAGAGGGGTCTATGGCATCCTGGCTGCCTCCGACTTGAGCCATTGTGGACAGGTTACTTTGCCTGTCACCACCTCTGAATAACAGGTGAGACAGGCACCTAAGTTCAGCCTTCAGCTAGCATTGGTCCCCTTCTCAGAGCCTGGGGACATGGGGATTGAGCTATAGTGAGCAAAGGGGACAGAGGGCTTAGAGACTCAGAGGGATTTGCTCATAGCCCCTGCCCCTGAACCTGGTGTACTCCAGAAACCAGCCTCTCACCCCTAATGTTGGGGTTTCACCTGGCTGCAAACTAGTCTTACTTTTCCTGCATTCCTACGCCTCAGGGAAGACAATCAGCTTACTTGATAGTAACAATAATATTAACAATAACTAATACTTACAGAGGTTACTCTGTGCCAGGCTACATATTAATTTAAAGCAGGTTTTAATTCTTATTGCCATTTATATCTAAAGAAACTAAAGCACAAAGAGGTTACGTTTCTCACCCAGGAAAGTGGCAGAGCCAGAGTTGGAATGCAGGCTGTCTGGCCTCTCACTCTGAACCAGTATGTCTGTGAACATCACATGCTTTCCCTCTTCTTGCCTCTGCGTTCTCTAGGCCTCAGTCTCCATACCTGTGGAACGGGCCTCTGGGACAGAGGTGCTCTGGGGTCTTTCCCAGTCTTGCCCTTGCTGAGTCTCCTATGGCCTCCTTCCTGAGACATTCCTGCGCAGTAGTGGTCCCCAGGGAGACTTCACCCAGCCCTACCCGGGGGCCTGAGCCTGGCCTCGTCCTGGCTGCCCAGCCAGCCCCTCCCCGGAGGTCACCGGGAGCCCAGCATGGCACCAGCACCGCCAGCGATTTAAATGGGTCAGTTGGGGAAGAAAGGAGGAGGGAATGCGATGCCATTAATTGTACCCCTTATCTCCTGTTTCTATGCCAACCAGACGTTCCTGGGGCTTGACGGGCTCGTGAATAATACTCCCGGCCAGCCTATCTGCCATCGACAGGCCTCCTCCTGGAGGCAGCTGTTGCCTCGCCGATTCGTATCACCCACCCCATAGACCCAGGCCTGGGCCCTCACGTAGGCTGGCTGGGCCACACTCGGGCACCTGGCTGGGCTCCTGCCCACCCAGCCACCATAAACCTGGCTGAATCTCCCTGGAGCTGCCCTTGGCTACTGTCCCCATTTCACAGAGGGGGAAACTAAGGCCACAGCCACATGTGTGCTCTGGACCTAGTCTGCTGCTCCATACTCAGACAGGAGTAGCCTGGGATAAAGGGGGTTCTACCTGCAGAGGGAGTCAGCCTCCATGTCTCCTGACCCTCTGTGGGCCTCAGTATCCTTGGCTGTGGAAGAAGGGGACAGATGGCCCCACTGCACTGCATATGGCGCTGTGAGAAGGGTTGAGCCTACACTCGTGGGGGCAGCTTGCATCAGGGCTGAGCCGCTCACCAGGGCTGTGCACAACCCGAGACTCGGAGGCGCTCTCTCTCTGGCATCCTTCTGTCCCTTCCAGCCTCAGTGCCTTTGCCCGGTTGCTCAGGTCTCTGCTCAGAGCCCCTTACAGCAGGTCATCATCCCTCACGCTCCACACCCATCATTCCTGCAGTGACCTCATTAGTCAGCGCAGTCACTCACTCCCTGGGAGCAGGGACTGCGTTTGTCCTGTCACCACATAGAGGGCCTTCCAGAACTGTCATGTAAATTATCTAATGGATACATGGTGTGACATGGACTAGGATCCTAGCTGTGCCACTTACTGTCCATGGGGCTAGGGGCAACATCCACCCCAGGTGAGCCTCTTTTTCCCCATCTACAAAATGGGAGTGATGGCATTGCTGGCCCCTCCCGAGCACAGCTGTAAGGATCAAAGAGAAATACACGTCATCTGAAACAGCTGCCAGAACCATCCCCCTCCCCCTCCCCTGGCCTCCTCCTCCTCCTCTACAGTATCTCTGTATTCAGTCGGGTCAGATCTGTAGTTTCCAACTTGTGTAAGATGCAGAATTCCCTTTTCCCAAACTCTCTCCCAGAGAGTAAAACACATGCCTGGCCCTGCTCAGAAACTGCCCCCACCCCGTCTGTGACCCTGTGGCCCACAGAGCTTACCATGCCAGCCCCTCTTCCTGGCTGGCCTTCCTCTCCTGCTCATTCCCACCACAACTTGCAAAGTGAGTACCCAAGCTGTGCAACTTTGGCAGATTGCTTGCCCTCTCTGGGCTGGGGTCTCCTCTTTGTCAGAGGAAAGGGGAAGAGGACGGGCTGTACTGGGGAGTGGTCAATGATGTTCCTCTGCCTCCCCCACCACCTCATTACCTCCCTACCTGAGCTCTGGATGGGTCTGGACCAAGCCATCCCAGAGTTGAGGAGCCACAGGGCCAGTCAGCCAAGTGAAAGTCTCTTGTGTCCCTGTGCCCATTGCACAGATAAAATGGGAGCTAGAGGCCTAGAGAGGAAGGTAGGCTTGTCAAGTGTCCCCAGCCAGCAGTTGGCAGGGTCAGAAGAGCAGTAGGCCTGGGATAACAGGTCCAGGAGGTATAGGGGTCTCTGCAGGGAGGCAGACTTAGTGGTTGCTGGCAGGGTAATAATCAGCATCCCTGTGGTGCTCCCTATCTGCCTCAGTTTACCCATTCAATGGGCACATCCTAGTTTAATGCCCTACTTTTCAGATGAGGACATGAAGGCCACAGAGGTTGGGACTTGAATCCTGCCTTGGGGCAGGAGGGAAAAAGGGAGTTGGTCAAGCTTGGAAAGAGACCTGAGATGTTCAGCCTTGCATCTCAGCCTGCAGCTTCCCAGCTGAGCATCTTGGTGATTGCCTCCATCGTTCCCAGCCCTGGTCCTCTCATGTGTACAATGTGTGTGACACAGTGCCGGCTCCAGTGGCTGTGCGGAGAGCTCAACATGGCCAGGCCACAGCAGTGTCAATGAGCAGCCACCCTTGGAGCATACCTGAGTTCTGGGGTCGGTGGGACCTGTTGCTCCCACAACCCCAGCTGTCCACGGGGCCACTAGGTGGGTTGAAGACAGAGACCCTTCTCTTGGGGGCCCCAAGTTTCCATCCCCACCCTGTCTTCCACATCAGGGAGCCAGGGCTGTGCGTTCTAGGCCGGGGCTGCTCTCTGAGGGCTCTGGGCCCTTGCTTCCAGAGTGGGAGGCCACTGCAGTGGAGGCCACCTTTTAGCCTTGAGTACTGGCCTCACTGTAACCCTGGTGACAAGTGGCTTCTCTCATACCTCAGCTTCCACTTCTGAAGGAAGAGCTTAATTAGAGAAGATTCCTCCTGGGGCTTTCATGTGGGGTCCATGAAATCCCAGATGAAAACTGTGAAGTGCTGACCTGGGTTTGTGTCCTTGGTGGACACTGGGTTCCTGAGAGCTGCTGACTGTGTTACTGATATTTTACCAGATATGCAAGGGCCCATCATGGAACACAGAGCCCTGCTTTTTGCCTTCCTCCCTTTCGGGTGTTTGTTTTTGAAAAAGGAGGGACTCATGGACAGGGGTGCCCTGACTGTACCACGCCCTGGGCTGGGCCAACCCTACACCCAAGCTCTCTCCGTCCTTCTCTGCACAAGGATCTTACCCGCTGTTATGATCATCATCATTATTGAGTGACCCATTTAACAGGTGAGAAAACTGAGGCCTTAGGAATCTGACATGTGACATGGTTTTATCTGGGCAGTGCCTGCTCAGCCCCCCAGGCCATCTGCCCCAAAGTCCTGTATCCTCCTGAGGCCTCTCCAGCCTCTCTCTTCCCCACCCGCTCTCCTTCCTCATAGCCACATGTTTGGGAGAAGGCAGTGGCACTGCTGGGGCAGGAATGTGCCAGCTGACCTTGGGCCAAAGCCTGGTGAGGCAGATAAGCAGGCCCTCCCCTTGGCCTCTTGTCCCTCCATTCTGCATCCCCTGGGCCAGCAGGCTATGGACTCTCAGAGCTTTGGTTTCCCTACCTGTAAAAGAGGTGATGGGGTGCTGGTATGCAGCTTCACTGAGCCCAGGCCTGTTCAGAGCCCAGCTCAGCTGCTCCTGGTTCCTCCAGTCCAGGAGATGGAATGGGGACAAAGATCTAGTAAACCAACCAACGTCTCAGAGCACCTACCTGCTAAGCACTTTGCAGGGATCCCCTCTTGCACAGATTTCCTGAAATCCACAAAGAAATGGAGGATCAGAGAGTATGCGTGGCTGCACCAAGGTCACATAGCACATTAGTGATATGGAGACAGGATGGATGGGGTGGTCTGTGTGAGCCCTGCCCCAGTTTTCAGGCTGGGTGCACCCCGCCCCCAGAACCGGCAGGTGTGTTGCTTCCTGGAAAGGAGGGAGGACCACAGGGGCATCTCTGAACATGTGTGCTACCACCATAGACAGGTAGAATCCTGGGGTCAAGGCTCTTGGACTCTGCAGGTATGCAGAAGGTACCTTGTCTTCCTGAGCCTGTCTCTACCTTTTTAAGATGGAGCACTGGACTGAGCTCTGAGGGTACCTGGGCCTTGTGCAAGTCATTGGGCCTCTGTGAGCCTCAGTTTCCCCTACAAAATGAAACAGACCTCTCTGGGCATCTCAATGAAACAGATGAGACTTGATGTAGCAGATACAGCCTGGGACAGAGATAGTGCGTCATCTGCGTTGTCTGGCAAAATTAAAATGAAGAGGACGGACGGGCACCTCTCTCCTCTCTGTTCTCCCTTAAGCTGCTTCCTTTCAGTTCTTCTTGATGTCTTCAAACCCTCTAGCTTTCCCAATCTGCCTGCCATAACCTGCTTAATTTCCTTGTTCTCCATCAAGCCTCTACTCTACAAGTCAGACCCAGGGAACAGGAAGGGGAGGGGCCCTAGGCCAGGTGGTCTTGGCTCCTTCTTGCAGTGGGGTTTCAGGGGAAGAGCTGCCAGAGGGCCCACCAATAGAGACAGGACCTGGCAGGCAATGGTGGGTCCATCCTGGGTATTGCTGGATTCTCAGCTCCAGGGAAGGATCGGAGGTCTGGGGCTGCCCCCTCAGCTAGTTTTTAAGCTGTTCTGGCAATAGCCACTTTGCCCCCCAAGAAAGGAGAGAAAGCCAAGGCAGAGCTGTGGGCAGCCATAGGGCCTTGTGTGGCCTGCCCCATCCGCCCCCAGCTTATCTAACGCTGCCAAGCTCATTCTCAGTCACCTCAGTCTTGTTGGTCATTGGTCATTACAGCAAGAATTAACTGAGCATTTCTTAAGACTCTGCTCTGTGCTTAGGACTTATAGCAATGAGTTCACAGCCTTCCCCCTCCAGCAACCTTCAAGAGAGGTTCAGTGATTAGCCCAGTGCACAGAAGGGAAACTGAGGCTTAGAGAGTTTGAAAGTCAGACCCAGACTGCAACAAGCTCCTGGGGGAAGAGGAGAGAAGATGTCTATAGTGGTGCTTTCCACGGTAGAGCTCTGTGCTTCTTGCTGGGCCTGGCCATGTCCAAGTTCAAGTGCAGGAAACTAAGACCTTCCTGTGGTTCCAGGCAGCATCCAGCTTTGGTCTCCATGCTATTTCTCACTGGCTGCATGACCTTGGGTGAGTCATTTCCTCTCTCTGGGCCAAGGTGGCTGCCTCCCAGCCTTCCAGGTGCAGGAGAGCAACCAGAGCTGCAGATGTTAGACAGGAGCTACAGTCAGAAAAGATCCTAAGGTGAGACCCATGTACCATACCTTAGCTGCTCCTCTTTGAGTGAGAGCACTCAGTCCCCAGGGGCTTGGAATGAGTGCATTTCAGGACTCCTTCCTCTGGATGGACAGAGGTATTCTGTTTATGGGCCCTGGGCCCACCCACAGGGTGTCCCATGCCAGCAGGTAGGTGGCCCTCCATATTTGAAGGGCACACTGAACATATCCCAGGCTCCCCAGGCTCCCCAGGGACTGTGAAGTTTCAGCAGAACCTTAGGACCTGCAGGGCAGAGCCCATCCTACTGATTATTTCCTGCTGCCAGGGCTTAAGGCTAGAAAAGGCCGCAGGCAAGGGACGTGGGACCTTGCAGGTCTCAAGGTAGGAGGGCAAGCTGTTGACACCCCAGCCCCACCTTCTGTGCCCCCACAAGACCAGCCAACTTTCTTCCTCATGGGCCTGGCACAGCTCAGGAGGGCCTGGGATCACTCAGTCCTACCGGGACCCTGAGGTGGCCTCCTGCCTCAGTTTCCCCTCCTATTCAATATACCCACACCCAGCTCCACCAAAACCAAACATTTTAGCAGAGAACAGAGGGAGAACCCCTGTGCTCCTGTGATGGCCTTAAGGGTAGGCAGGCACCCAGGCCCTTGGGGGCCCCAACCAGGCCAGCAGTCTCTCTCCCTCCTGGCTTTGCCGGCTGAAGCCCTGTCTGCCCCGAACTGTCTCCCAGTCCAGGCCTCTGGCAGGCGCAGGTTTCAGCTCCTGTGATAACTCGGAAAGTTGAACTGGCCCCATTACTGCGCTGAGATGGTTGGCGAGATACTGCCTTGATAATGGGGGAGATATGGCCTCTCTGTGGCCAATAGCCCAGCCTCTCCACCCATTAACATTCCCCACCAGCGATCCGCTCCTGCGCCTATCTCCTCCATTTCCACTCCTCCCGCAGATAAGAATGGAAATTCTGACTTCATAGCTCACTGATTAAAGTGTCTGGATTTCTTGATAATACACAGATAAATTATGTTTTTGAAAAAGAAGGTAGGGAGGAGGGTGGGGAGGGTGGGGGCCCTGGAGGGGAGCCCTTGGCTGTCTCTCCAGCCTTTCCTGGCCCATGGGCAGGCCGTGCACCTTGGAGCATCCAGCATGCACCTCCCAGGTTTAGTACAAAGACAACAACCAGGGGCCGGGCTGGGGAGGCAGAGCAGACCTCCCTCAGAAGAGGAATCATGTTGGAGGGCATGATGCCCGGGCCTGAGAGGCAAGCCCTCTGTGGGGAGAATTTAAGCCTCACCCAAGCCAGGAACCAACCCAGCTGCCTGGACTCTACCTTTTGGGGAAACAGCTCTGTGCCTCAGTTTCCTCATCTGTCAAACAGGTGCAGGCTTGTGGAGAGGATGCAGTGCTCCCAAGGGCAGGAATTTTGCCTGTTCAGTGCCAGGTTATACAGCAGGTGCTTAATAAATGTTAAAGGCTCCATTTGTCAGATAGGGAAAGGAAGAGTGTCGGGTTGTCTCCCCACCTCATCAGTAGCCATCCTGCCTTCCAAGGCTGAGGCCAGCTCGGCTGCCACAAGTGACAGCAGCACCCAAACGGGGCTGAGGTGCCATCTTCGCATCTGTCTGGATAAAGCTGCCTCCTTCAGCTGATCCGAGATCCAGCGCTGATGGTGCGATTAGCAACGATTAGGGCTGGCGTGTGGCTAATCCTCCTGGTGAGGGACAGGTGAGGCAGCCGTGGTGGGGTTGGTGCCTGGAGAGAGACACTTAGCCCCCAGCTGTTTGGGTGGGGAAATTGAGGCCCTGGTGGCCTCAACATGCCAGCTGGGGCAGTGGCCAGGCAGAGTCCACCTCTCTCAGTGCAAAGAGCCCTCCAGAGGGGCTGTGGAGGCTCCTGGAGGGCATAGGACAGCTGGCCATTTCCCCCCACCTTTCTGCTGTTTTTTTTAAGTGACTCTTGAGAAATGAGATTCTCTGTGAGCCCAGAGGCAGGAGACCCGAGTGGGCAGTCAATGACATTTCTGAATGGCTCTGGGACTCCCTAATTATAATACAGTATTCCCTCACTTATTGCGGGTATTACATTCTAGACACGCCCCCACCCCGCGAAGGAGGAACCTTACGTTTATTCTACACTCTTAAACCTACGTAACTTTAACAACATACGTAACAGTACTGCAAAATCCCGCGATATAGCGAAAAATCCGCGATAAATAATTAAATATAATATTTTTAAAAATCTCGCAATACTGTGAGTCCGCAATAAGTGAACCACAATATAGAGAGGGACTACTTGTAATCCTAATGGTGGCCATTGTTAGATAATACCTCCCTTTACTCAGTGCTTGCTGTATGCCAGGCCTGGACTTGACCTGTGTTATCCTATAGAGTACTCCCAGCAGCCCTGGGAAGGGCACCTCTGACATCATTTCTCCTTGGAGGATTCAGGCTCAGAGAGGTTGAGTAACTCACCCAAGGTCACACAGCATAGGAAGGAGCAATAGAGTCTCTGGGTCACACAGCTCTGTCCAAGAGCAGTAGGTGATAGATGCCTCTACATTGGCTTCTTTGATGATTAAGGTGACTTCTTTCTGTCTTTTGGGTTTTGATTCCTTTCAATATCCTAAGGGAAGTCAGCTATTTGCAGTAAAACGTGCATATGCAGTGTACCGTGGGGTGACTGGTGTTTGATCCTTGTCCCCTGGACAGGTGGCCTGGGCAAGTGACTTAATAATGTCACTTGACATTAAGTCACCTGAAAATGGGCATAATCACAGTTCTAGCCTCCTCAGCCTTTGAGGAATGAGGAATGAGACAGGAGAGAAATGGGGAAAGCATCAGGGATTTGGCTTCTCTAGGGGGCATGTGCAGGGTGGGGCAAAAGTAGGTTCACAATTGTGGGATACAAAACACGGAATTTATTCTTGCATTATTATTTGTTTATTATTGTATCATTTTCTGTACAAACAACTGTAAACCCACTTTTGTCCCACCTTGTGTGTGCAGGAGCAAGGGTCACTGGGGCTGCCTGCTGCACATACTCCACGACCCACCAGCATTCTTCCTGGACCATTTTTTGTAAACAGCTCCAGTTTGCAAAGGCCCAGGGCCTTTCCCTATCCCACAGTGATGCAGATGGTTGTAGAACATTTTTCCTATGGCCCTGGGAATCTATTTCTTGGAGAACCCTCTGTTTTCTCCAGAGCCAGAGCCAGTGTGCCTCATCTCTGTGGCTCACAGGCACTGCCCTGTTCTCGGTCTCAGTTTCAACATCTGTAAAATGGGGTTGAAAATACTAAGACCTGCCCTGCAGGCCTTGGTCTGGGAGTCAGAGGCCAGCTCTGGCCAGCTACTCTGAGGGCTCCTGTTCCTAGGCACCTGTGGCCTCATACACCTTCTCAAGGGAGGAGCTCAGCACCCAGTATCCAGACCACGAACTTCAAGGCCCAGATTCAAATCCCAGCCATACCCACTTTTTTGTCTTGTCTGCTCTCTGAGCCTTCCTGCCCTCCATGAAATGGGGAGTCATCCCCCCTTAGGGCCAGGGTCTTCACTTTGCAAGGGCAGATGTGCCTGCTGCTGTTGTCCCCATGGTGCCAACCATCCCAGTACCCCTGCTCCTTCCAGCTGGGAGCTCTGGGCCAGGGTGCTGGATGTGTTGGACACAGCTGGAGGGAGCCTGTGAGAGGGAGGCCCCACCCCCTGGCTCCTCCACTTGGGGACTAGGGGTGGGGGTTTATTCCACCCTACCCTTCCCCAACAAGAAAAAAATAAAAGGGAACTGTGATAAAAAGGGCGCTAGGCCTGTGAGGTGGAGGAGTCCTATCGCTGTTATCTATCTGCCTGCTGCTCTGAGCAGTTCTGTTGTTTCCCCTTATCTCACCCACCAAAATGCCAGGAACAAAAGCACACGCGCATGCACACACACCAGGGAGCCCACCACCCTACAACCCATGGAGCCCCGAAAATGTGGTGCCACTAGATCTAAGGTAAAAGCAGGGGCTGGGCGTTGTTCAGGTTCTCTTAAAACCATCATCATCATCATTTTGCAAACGAAGCCAAAAATAGACCTCCCTGAGACAAAGCAGCTAAAATTAAGAAGTTACCCCCCTGAAGGGAAGGACCTAGCCTTGGGATGGAGTGGGCCAGGCCAGGACTTAGGGCAAGGTTCTAGCTGTGCTGCTACCTCCTGGCTGTGTAACCTGGGGTCAGTATCTTTCCCCTCTGAGTTCCTTATTTGGGAAGTGGGGAGTTGGGGGTGGGGAATTGGTGGAGTTTGAGGAGTTAAGGAAACCTTGGAGGAAAAAGAAAAGCCTGCATATTATAACCAAAGTCTTCTCCGTGCAGCAAGCCACCCTTTGTGTCCCAGCCTTGGGACTGGGGCAGGTCAGTCACCCAGGACCCAGCACCCCCCAAAACCTGCCCCTCAGAACCTGGGCTCCCCTCAGAGTCCAGCCCCTCAGGGCCCAGGCCCCCAGCCTGGCATCCCAGAGTCTGTTACTCCCAGAGCCCAGTGCGCGCCCCCTCCCCCAGCCTAGTTTCCCCTAGAGTCCAGCATCCCTATAGCACAACCCCTCTTCCCTGGCCCCCCAGAGTCTGGCGCTTCCAGAGTCCAGCACCTGCAGATCCCAGCCCAGGCCCCTTAAACTGGCACCTCAGAGTCTGGCATTTCCAGAGCGCAGGGGCTCACTAGTGCAGCCCCCAAGAGTCTGGCAGTCCTAGAGCCCATCGCCCCTTGCCTGATACCCCAACCCAGGCCCTCCAGAGCCCAGTACCCCTGATCTAGTCCCCCAATCCCACCTACCCAACAACTTACCCTCGGGCACCCCCTTAGCCCTGGAACCAAGGTCCTAACCTGTGTGCTGGCAGCCAATGGAAAGAGGGCATGCAAATGAGCATGAGTGTGACACCGGGATTGGCTGAGTAGCCGGGGCCGGGCCTCCTCCGGTGTCCCAGGCCAGACCTAGCCCTAGTGGTAGGAATCCCCCCTTCCCCAGCTCTGGAAGAGCCTACCTGGAAGCAGGGGGATAGGCAAGCTGGCCTTTACATGACCTCCAACTGACCTTCTGAGTCCAGACCCCCACAGCCTGAATTAGGGGGCCAGGATTTGTGTGTTCCTGAGATCAGCGCTGACAACTCTGACTCCCAGATGGGAACACCAAGTTCAAAAGGAGGCTGGGGACCGCTCAAGGCTGGCCAGCCTCCCCTCCTCCCTCTGTTTGGGTACCTCAAGACCCTGTGCGTGCTGTCTCCTGACTCTCTGCCCTCCCCTGGCTATGATTTTTATCAGAACTTTGCTCTGCCAGGCTCTGTAGCACCAACTTCATAAGTGACAGTTACAACCTGTTTGCCAGACCTGCTTCCCCCTCTGTAAGTAGGAGGGTCTGGCCTCTGCCTCCCGGGTAGCTTCTGTGCCCTCCAGCAAGCCCTGTTGCTCCCTGGGCCTTAGTTTCCCCATCCACACAATGGGAAGGAGGTTCTCTGGGGGTTCCCTACTCTTCCTGTGACTGTGGCATATCCTGGAAACTTGGGGTCTTCCAAATTTCCCGTTTTCAGATATTTACACGACAGGAGACCATGTCTGTAGAAAGTGTTCAAGCAACTTTGGGGGATTTTCATTGTGTTTGAAGTCACTCTGCACCCCCACAAGATATCTTGCCAGCAAGATGGGACCCAGGTAGGCCCAGCCAGAGCAGCCCCCCCACCCCACCCGACAACTCCCACAGCACCAGCAGGGCTCGGTGACCAAAAATCAGCCACAGGCGAGGCGTAGGCGTTTTTCAAAAATGCGTAAGTGGAAAATAGCAGAGGGTGAGGAGAGAATGGGTTTGGGCTGAGATCTAAGGGGAGGAAACAAGGAGGGGGCCATCGAGCCAGAACCAGACTGCCACTGTGTGACCTCAGCTGGGCCCGTCACCTCTCTGGGCCTTGGTCCCCTACCCCATAAGATGGGGTGATGGTCCCTTCCGGGGGTGGGGAGTGTGAAGATCAGAGGGACTCGGTACATAAGAGTGGCAGGACAGCTTCATCTTGGAGGGGTCTCCTAACACCTGTCTGGAACTCTCTGAGAGGAGCCCCCATTCTACCAGTAGCTCTGTCTCCCCCAGGACAGTACAGGGCATAAAGTAGGTGCTCAATAAGTTATCCTTCGACTGACTTCTAAATCTATTCCCACCCTGGCCCCTCCCAGGAGAGGAAAGCAAACCCAAGGAGAAAAGAAAACTGGAAGAAGAGTTAGTGCCTGCAAGGGAACATGTCGTGGGCAGAGCCCTAAAGTACAGAAGCTGGGGTCCTTACCCAGTGGACAGTGAGGTCCCCATCCCCGAGGCAGGATTGGTACTCACTCCTTCAGGGGCTGACTGCCTGGGAACTGGGACCTACAGGCTGACTTCTAACTTGTACTGACTACCTACTGGCGGGGGGGGGGGGTGGAACCAGGGACCCCGGTGACCTTCATGAGCCCCAGGCCAGGGGGGAGATAGAGAAAATAAGAATCCCTAATAGTGGAGGGATCCCCTGTAGCTGGGGGACTGGCAGTTGGGGAAGGCGAGGGGGCCACACTGAAGCAGACTTTAGTCAGAGACACTGGGATGGCAGCGTGTGTGGGGAAGAATGTTCCGGGCAGAGGGAACAACAGAAGCAAAGCTCTGAGCTGGGAATGAGATTATCATGGTGGGAGAAGTGTCAGCCCCCTGCTGTTTGTTGACCAGCCCAGTTCAAATGCCAGTACCACCTCAGCACGCCGCCCATTCTCCAGGACAGCCACATGGCCAGTGGGCCCAGGGTGGGAACTGGGGACAGGGGAACTGTGTGTGCAGCTCTTCCCTTCCCTCCCTTTTCTCCTCCTCCTCCTTCTTGTGTGCTAGACTTGTCCTCTCCACTTACTCTGTCCTGGCCTGATGGGCTCTGGGAATCCAGACACAAGCCAGTATTTGACAAGCCAGGGGGTTTGGCTCAAATCTGTAATGTCTATGCCCCAAAGTGACTGTCATCGCCATGGCTCTCATTCATCCTGTAGGGGTCAAGGCTGCTGGTTCTGGAGCCACATGGCCTGGATGCAAATCCCAGCCCTCCACTTGTTCCCCTGGGACCAGTCACTGAAACCCCTGAGCCTCGGGTGGGGCCCTCTGAGGTTGTGAAGAACTCACTAGGGGCTGTATGAACCATGCTTCTCACAGGTCTGGGGCTCAGTCCAGCCTCACTGGATATTTCTGGGCTGCGGGGCTTGGAGCTGGATGCTAGAGAACCCTCAGATCCTTTATCAGGAGTCTAGCAGGGCTGAACTGTGACCAGCAGCAGAACTTCACCCAGGACCATTCAAGTGCTCTGGCCTGCCTCTTGGACTTGACACAACCCCACCACCAGCATCCTCACCCCTGTCCATGGTTGTAGAACCAGACCCCAACAAGTCCTGGCCTCGGTCTCCACGTCTGGCAAATGGTCCAAGGCAGAGTCACCATAAAGGGCTATGAGCGTGGATAGGGACCTGTGTCTCTGAATCCCTAAGGAAAGGAACAGACAATGGAGCACCTGCTGTGTGCTCCTTGACATTGGGTGACAGATGTTTTTAATTGTAGTAAAATATACGTAAAATTTATTATCATTATAACTATTTCAAATGTATAATTCAGTGGTATTAAATACATTTGCAAAGTTGTACAACCATCGCCACTATCCATTTCCAGAAAATTATCATCATCCCAACAGAAACTGTTCCCAGTGAACACTAAGTCCCCATCCCTCTCCCAGCCCCTACAGCCTCTATTCTACTTTCTCTGTCTATGAATTTGAGGCTGATGTTTTAACTCCCAGTTTTCAGTTGCGGTAATAGGCCCAGAGTGGACAAAGGCCCTGCCCTGTGGGATTTGAGCCCAGATGCTGTGGTTGTTGGCCCCATGGGGATGAGGGGTGCTCTGGGCCAGGAGGTACAGTTTCAGGCACTGCAGAACCGCCAACTTCCCATGGGAATGAGAAAGTCCCTCAGTTTCCTCATCTGTGCAGTGGGAGCATAGTAGATTTGCTGCCTGGGACCTAGCTAAACCCAACAGGGGAAAAGGCCAGCCCAGAGGACCAACCTCTTCCTTCCTCCTTGCACACCATCCCCAAGGCACAAGTCTGGACACGAGAGTCTTCCAGGTTTGGGTGCATCGGCACAGCCTGCAGGATATGGGTACAGAACTCTACTACCTGGAAGAGGAAATGAATGAAATCCTGAACCCAGGCCTCCCTGGGGCCAGATTTCTCACTTCTCCTGGGGCCACAGCTCTTTGGTAAAGTGGTTGATGACAGGCCCTGTCTCATGGTGTCCATAGTGCAGAACCCAGTGCCCGAGGGCCAGATGCTTCAGAGGTGAGAGAGGAGAAATCTGGGGCTGAGCAGGGCTCGGCACCTGTCAGTTCCCCTTGAGGTCTCCTGCCTCGCCTATCAGATGGCAGGGCATGTCGCACTGGAGCCCTGGCCCCTTCCAGAAAGCAGTCTGCCTCCATCCATCTGACTCGGGGGCCACCCAGCGACGGCTCCATTAGCCACAGCCCCACTCCCATCTATCCACCTTATCAGCTCATCTGGAGAGAGAATCTCTTTGGAGCCAGTGGCACTCCATTTTCACAGGCACTATTTCCCCAGCCCCTCCCCAGGCTGCCTACTGCTCTTCACTCTATGCTGTGGCCTTGGTCGCCTCTGCCATGCACCATGGCCTTGACCACCACTGTCACCCCATCCGTGGCCTGTCCCCTCCACCTCCCCATCAGTCACACGCCAGGGTCTTTGCCACATGGCCCCAAGTGCGTTCTCCATGGCCCATGAGCAGCCTGGCCCCTCTCCACCTGGCCCAGGCCACGTGGTCTGCACCTCCTCCCCCGGGAGTATTAGTAATCGGTCCTTGGAGTGAAACAATCTCGTGTAATCTATCAGCAGCTATCGGGCCCATCGGAGGGTGGGGAGTGGCCAGGCCCAGAGATGGCGCCAACCTCCAGCGTTGATAAAGTTTCCGAGCTGAGCGGAGATGAATGTTGAGTAAGTGCAGGCCGCACGATAGGATGTGGACTTGGCAGGCCCACAGCTCCGGCTGAAACCAATCTCTCCCCTATCAGCCAGGCTGGGCTTTCTCAGGCCCCGCTTTTTCTTCCCGCCTCCTCTGCCTCCCCTTTCTCTGCCTTGCCCTGCCCGGGCCCCTGTCCCTGGGGACAAGGGTAGGGGACCCGCCCGCTGGCCCTGGCCCGAGAAAGGGGGCAGGCTTGGGGCAGGGGAGGATCCTGATTGAGGCCAAGCATGTGGCACTCAGCTACAGGCTGCCAGGAGGTGGTGGCCGTCCACAACAGCTGGCCTGCCTTCAGTCCAGTGCCCACAGTCTTTGCTTAGCTTCCCAGGTGCTGAGAATAAACCCCAGCCAGCTGCCTGGTGCTCTAGCCCCTCTGCCTCTCCACTTCCTCCATCCTCAGCCTCAGAGCCAGAACCCACCTACTCTTTCCCACTTCCGGGGCTTTGCACTGACAGCTTGCTCTGCCTGGAGCGGTCTTCCCTATTCACAGTCTAAGCTGAAATGTCGCGCCCTCCTATGAGAACCCTCACTGACCACCTCCACACTCATCTGCTATTCACCATCCTTCACCATCCTATACCATCTTAGCTCTTCGTGGTAGCTGAGATGCGTGTCTACCTCTACCCTAATGTTCACAACACACAAACACACACATACTGTCTGGACCTGTTTGCTCAGGTTGAATTAGCGAGTGGAAAGTGCTCAGGGACCTGGTAGAAGGGGTTGCAGTACTATTGGGAATAACCCACATCAGGGAGTCTTCACCTCCTGCAAAGCCCCTTCCCATCCACTCCTTATAACAGCACTACAAGGTCAGTGTGTCAGTACCCATTTGCCAGACGTGTAAACCAAGGCCTGAGCAGCCTCCCTAGGCTCAGAGCCATATGCCCTAGAACCTGGTCCAGCCTTGGTTCTGCCTTGCGCTGAACATCTGTGGTGGGCAGATTGCCCAAGTCCCAAGATGAGGCTAGGTGGGGGCTGGTGTAGTACTGTCTGCCTCAGTTTTCTCACCTGTACAGAGGAACCAGTTTCCCTACAGGCTGGTGCTGAGGAAGGTCCTGGCAGAGCTTCATAAACTGTCAAGGGCTATGCACTTGTGTCCCAGGGATCTGAGCCAGAGGGGCGACAGCTCCTGGAGGGAGGAGCCCTGAGTGCCAGTCATTGCGCACCCCTGCTCTCCCCGCACCACATCCAGGGAGATAGGTGGACATCCTCATAGAGTAGAGAGGGGCATGCTGGCCCAGGTCACACAGCAAGGAGCTGGTAGAGAGAGCCTGGACCCTGGCCTCAGGGAACAGACAGTTTGCGCCTGGAGGGAGGAGTGGCAGACGGATGGCGGTAAGAAGGCGATCATGGAATGGACTCCGGAAGGAACTTTAGAGACAGTGAGGGCTTCTCCAGGCCTTGGTCTCTCTGTGACACGGGGCTAGGAAGGGAAACTGAGGCCAGGTGAGGGGAGGCGAGGTGACAAAGCCACAGGCCTGGGAGTCCACAGACCTGGATCTCCCACTACCAGCTCTGTAAACAGAGACAATGGGTGGGGGAGCGCAGGAAACACTGGGCACAGGAAAGGGGAGCAGGTGGGCTGCCTGTCCACTCTTCTAGCTGTGAGGCCTTGGGCCAGTTTCTTTACCTCATTTTGCCTCAGTTTCCCCATCTGCAAAGTGGGGGTAACACTAAGTAGAGGAGTCGGGGATCAAAAGTACTCAATGAGTAAATCCTTAGAACTGGGTCTGCTGCAGAGGCTACTTCGACCCTGTTACTGCTACCATTGCCATTATTACTATTGGTGTTCACTCCTGCCCAGCAAGGGCCAGGCTGGGACACACCCCAGCGTTACATGTGGTTCCTCCTGCTTTGTGAGGCCTCCAGGGGTACATGCGTGCAGGGAATGACCTGGCTTACCCTAGGTCCTCACTGGGCATAGCTCATGGGGCTGGGGCAGTTAAGCCCCCTGAGTTCCGCCTGTCGGTTAAGGGGCTGACCGCAGGAGGAAGTGGTGGTGGCTGAGGGATGGGATATGGATGCAGGACCCCCCCCACTGGGTGTTAGTGTCCTATCTCCCCAAATCTCCCTCCCAGCCTAGAGCCCCGATACCCGCCCAAGCCTCAGACATCCCAGGCAGAGAGGCCCAGCTTCCACCAGTAGGGGGAGGTGGCACACCCCTGGTTTGGGACTCAGCCCCTGGTCATCCACCCACATGTGGGCTCAGACCCTAAGGCTCCCCTCTGGGGATGAACGAAACTCCCCAAGTCCCCTCACTCTAACCCCAGTCCTCTCCTATGGGGGCCCAGCAGACCCCCAGTCAGACCTGGCTCTGAGCCAGGTCATCTGTTAGCAGCCTGTTTCCCTCCCCCACCCTGATCACATAGTCACCAGTATTCATTAACCACCTACTATGTGCCAGGTGCTGTTCTAGAGCTGGGGTAGTGGCATAGGCTGTGTGCCATGGTAAAGGAGCCATGGGACGGGGGGCTGCTGAGCAGAGGAGGGTGGGTCAAGGTGTGGAGGGTTCCGGGTACACATCACAGGTAAGCTTGAGTGCAGTGAGAGACATGAGTGTAGACAACCACCCACCAGAGAGTGTGACTTTCGAATCTGCTCTGACAGCCCCGGGAGGAAGGAGCTGGGAGGCTGACCACTGGGTGGCCAGGGAGAGTGATGCCTTAGGAGGAGAGGGCGGCCACAGAGTGAGGGCCACAGGGCGAGGGGGGCCTAAGGCCTGGGAGGGGGTAGATAGTGGGTCTCATTTCCTGGACTGAGGCTATTCTTTGTTATGGCAGCCCCCAGGCATAATGGAGACACAGGAACAAGGTATCCACATGAGCATGGTCGCTGGCCTTTACCTGTCATCCACCCGCCGTCTACTGAGGGGAAGGTGTATTTTGTCCTCTCTATCCATGCCTCATTCCACACCCTCACAGTGAGGTCTGGTGGTAGCCAGCCCAGCTGCCAGACCTGTGACAGAGTCAGAAAGTGGGTGTGAGGAGAAGGGACCTGGGAGAAGGGAGAAGGAAGCTGAAACAAAGAACATTCAAGTGCGGGAAGGGAGGGCAAAGGCACAAGGACCTGGCTCATGGCGGGGTATAGGGCCCGAGTGAGAGACGCTGGGTGGCTGGGACCATGGGAGGGTTGACAAGGAAAGGTGCTAGTCCCTTTGCATGAGACTGGGTCATAGGGGCCCTGGGTTTTATGTGGGTACATATGACTGTCCCTCCCATCTTTCAATAAACATGCCTTAAAAGGATGAATTTTATTGTATGTGAATTATATCTCCATAAGATCTTTTTAATTTGTTAGAAGCTGGAGTAAGTCCCAGCAGCTCTTTTCCATTGGAGCATGGTTCTATGTTCCCAGAGAGCGTGGGGCCCCTGCTTGGCTTCCCCTGGGCACTGCAAGTTTGTACTTGATGCTGGGGCCATCTCTTTGCCCTCAGATGGCCCAGAGTGTGTTGTGATGGCAGCCAGCCACCCTCCTCAAGCCTGGCTAACTTGGGACAGTCGCACTCACCAGCACCTCCGGTCTTGGCCTGGATGTCTGCTGAGCTATGAGGCTCACAGCCTAGTAGTTATACACAGCAGTTGTGGTGGACACCAGTGCCTGAGAGGCACAAAGGTCTAGGACTCAGATGCCTGCACCTCTGGAAGAGCAGTGAGTTCCCTGCTGCAGGGGGCATTCAGTCAGCATCTGGTGACCCATGTCTCCTCTGCCCCAGGCCCGCTCATGCAGTCAGGGTAGGGGTGGGGACAGGATCAGTGCAGGAGAGAGTCTGGTCCCAGGTCCCCAGAGCAGACAGAGGTTCAGATACTTGCTCTCCCCTTGGAGGAACAGGCTGTCTGCTCAAATAAGCCAAGATTATCTTGCCAACATCCTCTTTGTGGTCACCCTAGCTGTCATTGGGACTGATCCTGGGTTGATGAGAGCCACTGGCAGGCCACAGCAGGGGCTTGTGGGTTCCTCCTAGTTTGCATCTCTTGAGGCTCCAGAGACCCCTCTGCACTCCACTGGGACCCTCTGCATCTCCATCAGCGCCCTTATCCTCATGGCCATTGACACAGTCCTTCAACACGGGGCACACGCCATTAAGGCTGCTGGGGCAGGGCTTTCCTTGAAACTGGCTACAGGTGGGTCACCCTTCATCCTCCCTCTGGGCACTGCGGGGCCAGCAGGGAGCATCAGCTAACCAGCTGTCCCCACTCCCCACTCTCCAGAGAATTGCACTGACTTGCAAATAAATGTGATGCTCCAGGGACACCCAGACTGTGGGAGGAAGAGTTTGCTGAGAGGTGAGAAGGCTCTAACCTGGCAGAGTCAGGGTAAGAGACTGTCCTGGCCGAGGGACAGCATGGACTGAGGCTCTGTGGCTGGAGGGCCAGGGCAGTAGAAGGGGTTTGGTTGACATCCTGGGGGTGAGGGTGGAGCAGGGTAGAGCTAGGGCCCCAGAGGGGCACCTGCTGATGGACTAAAACCCACGCTGGCTGTGGCATGGGGAGAAGCAGGCAGCTTCAGGCTACATTTAGGAGGGTGGGGGGCCAGAGATGGACTCACCGAGATTGCCAGGCTCTGTGCGACATCTGTGCCGGCCCTCAGCATCCTGGTGAGAAGTGGGCATGAGAGGACCTGCTGGGAGGTGTGGTCAGTGTCAGGGCCTGGCTGGGTGTCCAGGAGGGCCCCCAGAGCCCCACCTTCCTCCTGTGGGTGCCTGTACCCCTCAAGGGAGCCCCCACCCCTCTGCTGCTGAGAGCTCCTAGGAGGCTCCAGAAACCTGCCTTTGCTCATGTTAGAGAAGCTGTTGAAGAAGTTCTGATTAAGTGAATGCTTTTCCCAGGCCCTGAAACTTCCTAGAACCTACCCTCTATGCCCACCCACCTTCCCTGGGCCCCTTTCCTATCAGAAGCCCTACTGGGCATGCCTCTACCCCTCATGGGTAGCACAAGCCAACATTACCAGTCCCCAGAGTGTCGAGCCTCTCCACTTGGGGCCTGGGGATACCCTGCCTTCACCAGATCCCTGTATGCTGGACTCCCTTCTGCTCCAAGGTTGGTCCTGACCCTGCCCTATCCCTACCCAGCACTCTCCTCTTCTAACCTGTTTCTCTCCATCCACCTGGGCCTGGAAAGCAGCTAGCTGCTTGTCAGAATTGTGCATAAAGGACAAGGCACTTGGTCACGAGGGGCTTGGGCAGTGAGTGCAGGCTGCAGGCTGCAGGATGCAGCGAACAGGCAGGTACTGGGCCAGAGCAGCCATCTGTCCCTGTCCTCTGTGTCTTGGGTTTCCTGTCTGTCACACACAAGATGGAGTAAAGACCTCCTATCTGGCAAGGGGTTTAAGAGCATCCAGCCATGCTCTACAGGACCCTGGGGAGGGTGAGCTTCACCAGGGGTCACACTGCCTCCTGCCTAGAGGTCAGGCTTCAAACCCAACTCTGTCTGCTGGGCCCCAAGAATGACCAGGTCCCTGTCACCCTGAACTCCCACAGCACAGCTCCCTCAGGGAGAACAGGGCTGTCCCTACCGCCTCTCTGTCCCTGCCATGGCCCCAACTGCTCGCTGCCCAGTGGTGGGAAAGTCTGAATATGTTGCTATTTTCTCTCTGTTATCAGGGCCTTATCTGGCCATTGGGCCACCCAGAGGCCAGGGTCTCTCTCCTGGCAGCAGTGAGCCCCTCCCGCCTACAGGCTGTCCAGGGCCGGTAAGACAGGAGGCCAGGCCTTCTGCCAGTCTTGGGGGAGGTCTTTCTCTCTCCCAAGGTCCTAGCCCCTCAGCACCCCAGCCCTGTCACCCCCATCCCCGCCCCTAGAGGGCCAGGTGGCACTTATGTGGAGAGTCGAAACAATAACAGGTGTAATAATAACCACAAGTCTGTGCTCAGCACCCAATGACACCACCTTGCCTAAACCCTGACCGTAGCCATGAGAGAAAGCTGCTCTCATCCCCGGCTTTCAGTGAGGACGCCAGACTCAGGGAGGCATGGCCTGCACCAGGTCACCAGCCTCCTGTTCCTTCTGCCTGGCATGCTTTTCCTGGCCCTGTTTGCAGGCAGCCTCCTTTTTCCCCTTCCACGTCTCCGCTCATTTGTTGCCTCATCCAAGAAGGCTTCCCTCACTGGCACCCTCTCCTTGTGCCACTGGCTACACTTGCATTTTTGATGTTTCTTTCATGGGGGTACATCTTAGTTGCTGCAAGGTCTCCAGTGCCTGTGGGGGTCTGGCACTCAGTGGGCTCAGGAAAGGTTTGATGAGTGAATGAATAAGTGAGTGAAGAACTAAGCTAGTGAATCAGTGAGTGAGTGAATGAATGAACAGTGGTTGAGAATGAGCCATCAGAGCCCAGCCCTACCTGAACCCCAGCGTCTCCCTGGGTGCCCCTTTCCCAGCTCTGCACCTCCCCGGAGAGGCCAGGATATTGGGGGAGTGGAGCAGGGCACATAACAGGCCAATATCCACCTGGCTCCCAAGCCAGTGGTCTTGCATTCAAAATCCCACCCTGACACAGGAAGGGAACCTTTTCCTGTAAGTTGAGACTATAAAGTATCTCCCCAGAGAGGCATAAACGACCCATGCAACGGGCAGGCATAAGGGAGAGGTCCGCACCCAAGGTCAAGCCCCAATCCAGGTCTCACCGGGACTGTCACATTTCCATGGCCTGATGGAGGATGGTCAGAGTTGCCCCCTTCTACAGAGGTACAGTCTGCAGGGACTGGGGCAGTTTCATCCAGTGCTGCAAGCCACCTCCATCTGCTCCCACTGGAAGGTCCACCAGAGGGCTAATGTCCAGGGGGATTTTCTCCCTTCCTCAGCTACCAGTTCTTGCTTCCTTCAAGGCAGTTATTTGGAAGGACCCCCCCAGCTGCCTTGCCATCAGAGCCATGAAGGGTCGTTCAATCGTTCCTGCTCCGGGAATTGGAAAGAGTTGGGATCATCCCGCTGCACAGAGCCTGTCTCCATAATTCAGTTTTAAAGCATGAAAAAAGGAGTTGATGAAATTCCACTATCAGTGCTGAGCCAATATGCAAAATATCTCACCCCCAATCAAATAGCTATTATGTTTTCATTTCCATTTCGGCATCCAGCTTAATGAGCAGGAGACAGATCATCGCGTGTGGCGCCTGTTCACCGTGATAACCGAGGGGCTCTGGGCGGCGGTGGGCCATGCCCAATGCTGCCCTGGCCAGTGGCGACCGCTGCCATCACCCATAGTCTCCCCCCAGACAGGTGCTTAGCTTTGGGCATTGGCCTCTTGACCCCACCAGGGCAAAGGGCCAGACTTGCTCTCGCTCCAGGTCATTTGCAGGGTGAAGAGAGGCGTGGGGCCACACTTGGTGCAGAGAAAGACCATGGCCTGAGCCAGTGTCTAGAAGGGTGGCTTATTAGAGGCAGTTCCTGCCTCCCTGAACCCCCACCACTGCTTTCTCACCCAGGCCCATGAACAGGTCAGTTCACTTTGCTGGGCCTCAGCTTACTGATCTGGAAAGTGGGTATGACTCGCACTTCCATCTTGGGTGGTACATTTGCCCATCATGACTGTCATCAGGGCCCTGCCTCCCCTCCACTCCACTCCCATCACTCTCCCACTGTCCTCTGCCATCACTCCTCCCATTGTGGTGGTACTGTAGTCCCCTGGCCACACGCATCACACATCTGGCTACAGGGACAAGGGGGGTACGGAGGACATTTATAAAAGGAGCTCAGGGTATTACTTCATCATAAGTGCCTCCCACAACCATTTTCCAGGCCCTGCTGGGTGGTGGGTGGTAGTAGTTAACAGTGATAACAATGATGTCTGCTAAGCTCAGATACAGATGTTACCACATTTCATCCTATAAGGTAGGAGCTGTCTAGTTACTGAGTACAGAAAGGGAGAGTGACTTGTCTGAGGTCACACAGCAAGCACACCTCCTGCCTGGCCATGGCTTGGCCTGGCTCAGCTGTTGGGGTCTCAGGACAGAGAGGGTCCCACAGGAGCCAGGCAGGCTCTTCCCTAGCACAGAGCACCCAGGAAAGCACAGTATCTCAGCAACCCCCATGGCCAGCTGAGGAGACTTCCTCCCCAAGCCTCCGGTGGAACCAGGGTGGTCACAGGTGCTTAAGCAGGGACAATGTGGCACGCTCTGTGCGCCAAGGCAGGGGTGCGGTGGAATTTGCCATGCTGTGTCCTGGTTGTGGGCTTGTAGCGATTTGCTGGTTGGCAGTTGTCTTCTGTATTATCAGAGCTCTTTTAATTGTGCTGGAACTGAATTAGTGGCGTTAGAATAAATTGCCTCAGCCGGCAGCCTCTTTCTTCACGCTCATTGTCATGCCTTTGTGCCGAGCAGATGCCTTTGTTCTCCCATAAATGGACCCAACAGGAGCTCAGAGCCTCCCGGGGTGGCTGAGGCCCACCTGGATGAGGCACCAAGAGTAGGGGCTGCTGTCCTGAGGGCCTGGTGGGTGTGGGGAGGGGAGTGTCAGCCCCACCCCAATGCTCTGGTCCCTTCATTCCCTGAAAGCAGGTGGCTTCATACCCATTCTCTAAAGCAGGCAACCAAGGCCCTGAAGTGCCATGGCCCATTCAGCAGGAGGAGCCACAGCTCCTGGGCAACCCCTCCAGCTCTGAATGAGCCATAGAAGGCACCAGGGCTTCTGGAAAAGGGCCAGCAAGCGGGCCAACCTCAGGAGTGTGTGCTGGCCACAGTGATGGGTAGTGCCCACTCAGGGCGAACACCATGGGAGGAGGGATCAGACACTGGCCTCCACTGCATCCCATGCTTTTCTGCCTAGGTACGTGCCGAGGGAGGTTACGGCGGGTCAGGCCTCCCACCTGTCCCAGGGGCACGAGTCTGACCGGTCTGGGATGTGCCCAGCTCAATGCAGAGCCGCCTGCCTGTGTGGGCACATTGATGAGAGCGCTGAGGCTTAGCCTAGGGCTGGTTGTGTGTGGTCTGAGTAATTATAACTCTGAGGTGTCCTGGGGAGGCTGGGGAGGGTTACACCTGGGAAATGACCCTGCTGCCCTTCGTGGACCCTCTGTGGCCTCCATGGTTAGGAACCACCTGCCCCCCGTCCCCCCACCTACCCCTGCATCTAGGTCGGCCCTGCTCTCCTCTCAGTTTTGACTACCCCGTCTTCCTTCCTCTATCATATAGAGGCCTATCTGGACTCCCGGCCTTTGCACAAGCTGCTTCCTCTACCCACTTCTCAGCTGTCAGCCTCACGCCAACAACGTCCCCTCTGAGATCTACTGGTAGTATCTCTGCCTATTTTTCTCACTTGACTCCCTCGCTCACAGCACATGTATAATTTTCTCATTTTGCTTTGGGGCCTGTCTGTTGTTTGACTATCTCCCTACCGGCCTGGAAGTCCCCACAGAGTCCAGAAGTCCCAGCACCTCTGCTTTCTAGAACAGTGTCTGCCCTCAGATGTCCACAGAAGTCAGGAAAGGAGTCTGTCCCATCAGAAGCAGCTCAGTTTTCACTTCTGTAGCAGGCCATCATCCACCTTGGTCAGAGGCGAGCTGAAATGCAAAGAGAAAACCAGCTTTGCACCTCCCTGCTCCATGTAAATTGCTACATTTTGAAAATAAGCCTGGGAAATCGGCCACCACATTCTATCATAGCCTCCTGGGTCTCGCTGACCTGCTGCCATGAGCCAGCTTCTGTGGCCCTTGTTGGACGCTGCCAGGTGGCACAGTTGTCACTTGCTGGACAGGCACTGAAAAATCAGCAGGCCCCCTCTGCCTCCCTCAGCTAACCACCCGCCTTCTTTCACCCTGGGAAAACCCTGGCAAAGCTGGAGAGTAAGGGCATCAGGACAGAGAACACTAGCATTTTGGTGAGGAACCCCCAGAAAATGGAGAAATTTTGGTCCCTCTCTGTGTTTTTCTGGGGAGAAAATACTGGATTTCATCAGATTCCCACAGGGGTCATGACATACAAAAGGTCAGGAACCACCAGTCTCTGAGGTGTGAATCCCACACAAGTCTTCCTCTGCTGCTGCTTGCTTTCCTCTAGGGATGGGGAGCTCAGTGGCCCTTGAGAAGTGATCATTCCATTCTTCCCGCTCAGGCCTTCATGCTGGTGCCTTCTGTTTCTGTCAAAACAAGCCCCATTCTGCTCCAGCAGGCACCTCTGACGTGGGAATTTGCAGATGTTGCCATGGCTTCTAGACCTTTCTTCTTGCTCATTTTCCTCAGCAGCAAGAGGACCAGGATGCTTCAGGCTCAGTTTTCTGGGCCCAGGAGCCCCTCCCCAGCTCCATAACTGGGGTTCCTGAGTCAGGACCCCCCGGCCCCACAGCACACCTGGGTGATGTTATCTCCCTGATGGTTGGTGTGAGGTAGCAGAGCAGGTGGCTTCAGAGAAAGAACCTGGGGAGGTACAGAAAGTCCTCACTTAGCATCATTTATAGGTTCTGTGCCACTAAGTGTGAGGAAACCAAGTTTCCCTAGGCTAACTGATATAAAACCAGAGTTAGGTTGCTACAGTATCTCATCAACATTATCATTAAATGATGTTATTCAAGAACCTGCTCTTCATCCTTGACTTTTTTTTTAAAAAGTGCCATTCCTATGAATGAGGAGGCTATGCATTTGTGGGAGAAGGGAGTATATGGAAAATCTCTGTACTTTCCTCTCAATTTTGTTGAAAACCTAAAACTTCTAGGAAAAAAAAAAACACTTAAAAAAAGTAAAAAGAACCTGTGATTGGGACAGGAGGTGGCCCACCCCAGAACCTGTGTGGGGGCCCAGGCTGAGATAGGGATAGGAGGGGCTTAGGTGATTTAGGCAGCAGAATGAGGAGGGACACCTGTTGACCAGTGTTCTCTCTGCCTACTGGCACCATCTGTCTGACATCAGAACAAATGTTGCCACCCTGGCCTGCACTCAGGGGCACTGGGGGGGGTCCAGCTTTGACACCCTCCAAGGGCTGGTCTGGGGTCAGACCACCTGGATTTTCATCTGCCTTCTCACCTATAAGGTGGGCTCCCTGGGGCTCCCCCTGTAAAAGCCTCTGGAGAGGATTGGAATTAGGGGACCCGATACCGGTGACACTCTAGCCCCCAGAGGTGGACTGCAGACACCTGTGTGCTCACCTGAGCCCCATCGGCTACTGATTCTTTTAATCAGCATCTCTGAGCACCTCGTATGCTAAGTGCTGGGGCCCACACTTAAGAAGCTCGCAGACCATGGGAACTGAGTGTGGGCTGCTTCCTGGAGGAGGGGTCCTGAGCATAGGACACAGCTATGCAAGGCCCAGGAGATGTTTACCCACAAGGGCTATAGATGTACACTGAAGCTCTGCAAACCCCTGAAGTGCATACCTGGGGGACATGGAAGGCCACAGCGGTCATGTAACCTCCAGGAGCTCCCTGACTCACAAGAGGCCCCATAGCTGCCCCCCATGGTTCAGAGCAGAGCAGAGGGAAGAGTCTGGGTCCATCGTCCTGGCAAGAGCCAGCACAGGCTAGAGGGCAAGTGACATGGGGCAGGAAGGCCAGTGACCCCTAGGTGTTGGAATTATTGCAGGTGTTGGGTTGATATGGGGTGAGGTTTACACATCAAGTCTTGGGGGACCCTCAGGGAGCCCATAAGGTGATGGCAGCCCCCTTGTGGCCTCTGACCCGCATGGAGTGGCCAGGGTATACCATGAGGAGCAGCACCTCATGATTCCCTTCGGGCTATGCCTGCAGGTTCTCTTGGAGACATGGAGGCTGGAGAAGAGGCCCAGGCTGCAGACATCAGCCTCCCAGAGCCAGAGGCAGCAGCACCCAAGCCGGAGGCCAAGGGGGAGCCCAAGCCCCTGAGCCCTTCCATTCCAGGTGAGTTGGGCAATGGGTAGAGCAAGCTGGGATCCAGCACCCTGAGTTACCCCACACCTTTTCACATTTTCACCTATGACTTTATGGGAGCCAGTCCCTCTGGGTTTCCACATCTGTGAAGTAGCATTGAGCTTGGTGTATCGGTGGACTAACTGTGCCCGGTAGGGCCAGGAGAAGCCCAGGTGACTCCCAGGAAGGGCCCTGATCCCAGGGGCTGGAGGGGCCTGGGGGTAACTGGGGAAAGGAGGCGTGCACACCTCCAGCAGGAGGGTCTTAGAGGTCTAGCCCCTTGTACAGGTGGGGAAGGTCTAGTCCAGGGTTAGATAGTGAGTCATACGGGCCACTGAGTGGCCTTGGGAAAGCTATAGCCCCTCCCAGCCTCAGTTTACCCTCTATGAAATGGGGCAGCAAGGCCTTGCCTGGCTATCACACCTGCCTCAGCACACATGGTGCTTGGTACATAGCTGGTTCTCCTATGAAGGCATCACCCCATTTGGTAGATGAACAAATGAGGCCCAGAGAGGCTAATGACTTGCCCAGCATCACATAGCCTGAGCACCTGAGCAGGGGTCTGAGCCCCAGGTCTAGAGTCATACTGATTTCCCCTGTTTCTCCACCTGCTCCCCATCCCACCCCAGGTACCTGGAATCTCTTCTTGAGCCCTCCTGGTGGCAGTTTCCCCAGTGAAGGGTGGGACAAATTTCTCAAGCTGAGAATACGTCTTGGAAGGAGAAGCAGCCCTCCACTCAGGGGTGAATTAACCTGATGCCAGGAGACCTGGCGGGGCCTCGAAGCTGGGGCAGCCTCTTGGGCTAGCTGTACCCCCAGGTGCCCCCAGAGGCCCCCAGTAGGCAGAGGCATTGGGGGAGGTCAGCACCTTCACCTGTTTTCTAGAAGAAGAAACTGAAGATGGAGAGCTAGTAGGATGAGGATGAGAGGGTGGACTCTGCCTGGGCCACCCGCTCTGATCTCCGGCTCCCCTCTCCCCAGCCTCTCTGGATTCTCCACCATAGCTATGGATGGTGATTTTACCCCCATTCCCTTTCTACACCACAGATGCACACCCCATCTGAATTACCCCCAGGCCATAGTCTGTATGGGGCAGACAGCCACAAATTGGACCATTGGGAGGGTGGTAAGTGGATGGGCATGACTGGAGAGATCTGGGGTGGGTGGGCAACATTGAACAGAGACCCAAAGGATGCATAGAGCCACCCATGCTGTCATTGCACAGGAAAGGGTATACTAGGCAGTGCAAAGGCCCTGAGGTGGGATGGAGAGTGGACAGCAAGAGAGCTCTGCAGGGGAAGGGGGGCCTAGAAGCCAAGGAGAGGCAAGGGGCAGGCAGATATCCCAGACAGACCTTGGTCCCTGGCAGGGAGGTTCCCCCTCACCGTGGACCCCCACCACCAGCATTTCCCAGTCTTAGAACATCAGGGTCTCCCCTAGAATAACCACAGGCCCAGGAGCCCAACAAGCCTCATCCTCTGAGACGGGCTGGCCCCTGCGTTCCTTTCCCCAGCAGCAGGGCCATTGGAGTTGCCAGGGCTACACAGTGAGAGGAGGCAAGGCCAATGGGAACTGAACCCAGGGGCTGGGGCTCCCATCACCCTCAGCCGACCAAGGACCTCCAGGCCATGTGAAGGGATCATGAGCCTGGCTTCTAGTGCCTCCTCTGGTTTGTTGTTATCTCTGCCATCACCATCGTCATCATTATCATCATCATCACCATCATCTCATATTGCTTAGTGGAATGTCAGCCTCCCCCACAAGCTGGTCCCCAGCCCATGCTCCTGTCCTTCCTGAGCCTCAGTTTCCAAATCTGGAACTGGGCATGAGCCCCTCGGGGTGGCCAAGGGTCTGAGGGAGTGTGTAAGGGGCCCCTTGTCACCATCACCATTACTATCAGATGCTGTGCACTAATGGGGAGGCCTCGCGGGGGCCTTGATCTGCCAAAGGGCAAGTGGCTCGTTACTGGTGGACTTCGACCCGGTTGCTTTCCTAGGGTGCCAGGACCCTTATCTGATCTGGGAACTGAGGCTGCTTGGGGGCAGGGTGGGGAAAGAGCTGGAAAAAACAGCCGGGGTTGCACCTGGCACAGGCCGTGGTGATAACGTGGTGATGGGCGAGATAAGGCAGTAGGAGCAATATCTGCCTCTCGGGCGGGCCCAGCGCTGCTCCCTCTCAGTGGCTGGAGCTCAAATGCCAGCCATGTTGATTTATAGCCAAAAATAATAGGACTTTTATACTGTGTGATTGATTTATTTGATGTTAATCATGGCTCTTATCTTGGGTATTAATAATCTGCCGGGTGTGTGACGTCACCAAGGGGGGCTCTTTTATGGGAGCTCATCGATTGGGGGCTGAGGTGGTTATCAGGCTGGCAGGGAAGGCAAATATGCCCTTTGGGCTGGAATTGGGTGCGGGGCCTGCTGGAGAGGCCCCCAGCTGCCAGAGGAGGAGACCGGGAGGCGGAGCCCACACTTATGCCTGGCCTGGGCGTGCCACTGGCCTGGGCGTGCCTGGTAGGGCATCCTGCACTCTAATTATTAACAGCAGCTGGAATAGCAATTATTATTGCTACAATTAATGAGGGGGATGAGAGGTTTTAAAGGCCAAGGGGAAAATTGAAATGTCTGATTCTCCCCGATTAGAGCAAGCCTAGGGGTGGGTGACCTTAGGCACATGATCACCCACCTGGGCCTCAGTGTCCTTCCTGGCCACAGAGTGGGACAAGTGGTCAGGCACCTTGGTGCCCAGAGCTTGGCGGGGCCTGATGGTGTTTTCCTCTCTGCAGAAGCTAATCCCCTGCCCCCACCACCAACACCGCACCCCACATCTCCTGGAGGCCCCAAGGAAATGGAGGGGCAGGAGCAGGAGACGAGTCTGGAGGAGGAAGCCAGCAGCTCCTGGAGTGGTCCAGGTAACCATGTCTGTGGTCCTGTCCAGCAGCATTGCCTCTCCAGGATGGCCCTAGGGCTCAGCCTTCTGGGAGTCCTGGGAGTTGACCATCTGATGGCTTGAGTGGGACAGAACAGGCCTGCTGGTTGGATAGGTTGGTGGCACCCCCCTGGGCCCGGGCCTGTACCTATTCCAAAGTCTAGCCAGTAGAGCCAGTAGTATCACTGGAGGCAAGTAATGAGCCTACTGATGCTCAGAACTGAATCCCAGGCAGACCAAAGTGTCCTGAGGATTCCCAGGAGACTGAGTCTGGTCTGGCTGGGAAAGAGCAGCAGGCAGTGCAGCCAGGAAGAAGCATCCCAGGAGGAGGGAACAGCCGGGGCAAAGAGGGAGGTGAGTGTGTGAGGAGGACCTTCCCAGCTGGGGTAGGGATTTAGAGCTGTATGAGCGCTCAGGGTTGTGCAGGGTAGCCCGCCCCAACCCTGCCCCTGCAGTGGCTGCAGGCACCTGGAAGGCAGGAGGTGGCTGCAGACTGGCTGGTCCTGGACTACAGGAAATGTCTTTGAGGGCAGTCTTGGACAGAAAATCACTACCCACTTCCAATTTGCAACTAGAATTCTGACCTCGGAGGTCCCACCATATGTGTTCTTTCTGGGCCCCCCAACTTCACTCATTTGTGAAGAGAAGGGAGGATGCCAGTTGTTTCTATGGTTCCTCAGTTCAGGGACACGGGTGGCGTGTGGGAGGGTTTGGCAGGGCTGCATCTGCAGGCGCAGGTACAGCTTGCCATCGAGGGCTGTTACATGGGAGCTAGGGTGAAGGAGAGAGAGCATGGTCCTTGGTGACTGAAAGGATGGAAAGGAGACAGTGTACTCATGCCAGGCACATCTGTGGGTGCAGCAAGCATTTACTAAGCACCTGCTGCATACCAGACATCTGTGAACACACTCCTCAGGGATTGCGCACACACACATGTGTAATAATACAAGTGAGGTTCATGACCAGTGTAAAGATGGAACGTGGTGAGAGCTTCACCTTGCTGAGGGTTCAGGGAAGTCTTTGCCAGGGCAGAGGGGCACTAAGCAACCAAGGGGCTTGTCCAAGGTCACTAGCTGGGAAGTGGCAGAGCCAGGTTTGGACCCAGCACCTGGCTTCAGAGCTGGCTGTGGGTTTGTGAGCACCAGCTTGCATTATCACCCCAGGTGTGCCTGTCCTCCCTGGAGTGTCAATATCATCATCCCCATTTCACATACGGAGGAACAGAGGCCCCTCGAGATCAGAACCTGATCCCAGGCAAAGGCTAGGGTACACCCAGGAGCTTCCTGTGCTATTTGCATCCTTGGGGGCCAGGGAGCCCCCTATCAGTTCCCACAGATATGAAGTGGGCAGAGATGGGCCGATAAGTGGTTGCTGGCCAACCGCCGTGGTGGCCACCCCCTATCAGGCCCCAAGCAGGCCACACTTATCGCCCGGCCGGGGAAGTCAGAGAGGCCCAGTGGGCTCTTATCTTGCAGGGGCCGCCTGTGCCAGTGATGGGGCAGCAGGGCTTCGTCGGGGTCCAGCTGGATGGGTATCCCCAAGGGCACTGCCCAGCAATGACCACCTGGAGGTTAGGGGTGCAGCCAGTGCCTGACCACCTTCACCTGCAGGTCCTGTTACTCTTTGCAAGTCCAGGGCCCTCTCTTGTTCTCTGTTCCTCTGAACCCCTCTGCCTGTCATGTGTGTCTCACTCTCCCTGTTTCTCGATCCCCTGGCCTGTAGCTAGTCTCCGGACCCCAAGTATGAGGGAAAATGCAGCCCCCAGCTTCTGCCACCTGTCCACTCTGTAATGGAGGTGGCAGCTTGGACCATAGTGCACCCTACACCATCTGGCTTTGGGCAAGTGCCTGGGCCTGAGCCTTGGTTTCCCACCTGGCCTGCGTGGGGGTGGGAGCTGGTAGCCTCACAGAGCCCAGGGCTCAGCACACACGCTGCAGCCCAGGCCAGCTGCCCACTCCTCACTTTTCGGGCTGCCATCTGCTGGCAGGAACCCAGGCAACACTAGCCCAGGGGAAAGGCCAGACCTCAGGGCCCCTCTCTGCAGCGGCACAGCAGGTGCACCATGGTTGCCCTGCCTCCGGTGCTCAGGGCCCTGAGCAGACTGCCCAAGGACCCCCAGGAAGCAGCCCCGTGGCGCTGGGCAGAAAGGAGGCCTCCCCGCCCCTCTTCACACACACTGCAAACACAAGTGAGGTCCTCTTTCCTGTCCCATTAGCTCTGGGCCCCATTAGTGCCCTGCCCTATCTTCTTCCTACCACTGGCTGATACCTGGTGACTCCAGAGCTCCAAAAGCAGGCTCAGGAAGTGTTCAGGGTGTTTGTTGTCATTTTCTGAAATGGCAGCTGGAGATTTGCTTCAAATGGGACCCCCAAACTTTCCTGAGAGCAGCAGCATAGACCCCAAGTCAGCCTGCCCAGCCTGGGTCTAAACTTTGCTGAGTAACTATGGGCAGGTTGTTTGTCCTCTCTGGGCCTCAGTTTCCTCATGTGTCCAATAGAGCTAAGGAGAGTGCCAGCTGCTCCAGGGAGCTGCGAGGGGAGAGCCGTGCCTGGTGCCGAGCGAGCACCTCACCTTGGCATCAGGCTCGGGGCTGTCATCCCGCCATGGCAGCCTGGGTTCTTTTGGGCCTGGGGATGTCGGCAGCTTCTACGGGAGAAGCCACGGTCTGAGACAGCCGGAACTCCACACTTGGGGCTGACCAAGCTGCGCAGCCACGGAACAGGGAGCAGCACCTTTTGCTCCTCTATGGGTGGTGGGCATCTGGGCCCCACAGATGCCACACCCACCTCTCACCCAAGACGCCCTCGCTGTACCAGAGCCAAGTCTCCTGTTGGTCAGAGCCCAGGGTCGAGGCTGGGTTTGAGGCCCAGCTTTACAGTGACACCACAGTGTGGCCTCTGGGTTGTCACCTCCTCCTCTGAGCCCACTAGGGCTGAGTGAGGGCTAGAGGGGAGGTCTGCTGGGTGAGTATTAGAGGAACACTGGTTGAGCCAAGAATGTTCACCCTCATGGAGCTCAAGCAACACCAGCTTGAAGTGTGGGGTATGTGGGAAATAAGGGGTCCTTGAGAGTGACCCTGGAGGTCCCAGCAGGGCAGGAAGGGCTGAGAGCAGGTGGGAGAGGAGGGTGCCAGGCAGAGGGCACAGCCCCTGCAAAGGCTCAGAGGTGGGATCAAGGCCCAGCAAGGAGGTCCTACGGCCTGAGGAGAAGAAGGGTCAGGGAGGGACCAGGTTCGTGGGGCCTGGTCCCAAGGGAGAAGGGATGGGGGTGGGATCTGAGCACGGGGGATCCCTCTCTGCCACAGGAAAGTGGACAAGTGGACAAGGGCAGAGCAGGAGACCTACCCCGGCCTCTATGGGAAGGGGGTCACAGCCCACAGTGGGTAAGGCACCCCCAGGGCTGGGGAAGAAGACATCAGCCTAGAGGTGCCCTGGCCTGAGCACTCAGCCCAGTTCAAAGGGAAAGGGTGCAGGCAGCAGGAAGAGGGGAACTCAGTAGTTTTATCTTTGAAATGACCTTGTTTGCTGGAGAGGCTGGCTGTTTAAAATTCTGATATGCAAATGGCTACAAACTGTAATCTGTAATCCCCAAAGCCTGTCTGGGAGGGCGGCTGACCCTGCCTTTGCTCTGCTGGCCCAGAGCTCTCTGCTCCTCAGGGGCTGGCTCCAGCCACCTCATCCCACCCCGACTCCATGTCCGGCCCTACACCTCCTGCCACCCTCTTTCCCTTCCCTTTCTCCACCTAACATCCAGAGGTAGCAGGTCAGACAGACAGGAGCTCTGAGGGTCCCTTTTGACAGTGTAGGGGTCCTGGGCCTTTTACCCACCTCATGGCCTTGTCCAGGCTTCTGGCCAAAGGCAGTCAGCATGGCCTCGGCCTGCCTGGCCGGTCATGAGAGGACAGATGAAGGGAGCGGCTGCAGTGTGTGGGGCTGAGCCCAGATTTGGGCCCCCAGCAGGACCTCATGTATGGGGTCTCTACCCCCTGAGAGCCCTCCAGGGCTTCATCCCACTGAGCAGCCCCTCAGCCAGCAGAGGCAGGGTAACTTGCCCCTTGGGGGTAGCCAGAGAAGGCTTCACTCCTCTGACCTCCCTCCCTCCCTGCTCCACCCTCTGTTCCCAGCACAGAGGGAACTCCCATGAGGGCAGTCTACCTAGCTCTCTGTCCGCCTATCTGGAAGGCAGCCCCAGATACCCTGGATTCTGGGCACAGGGCTGTGCACTGGGGAGCAGGAGGGAACCCAGGAGGCCTACAGGGCTCCCCACTAGCCCTGGGAACGTAGAGTGGCTATGAGGGCTGAGCTTCACAGGCCCAGGAAGGAAGGGAGTGCCAGGGGCACATTTTGTGGTCAAGGCAGTGGGTACCCGGGCCTGTGGCCTGGCTGTGTGATCAGAGCCCCAGGAGCACCATAAGTGTCTCAGGGCCTGGAACTCTTCCCTGGTGACCAATGTGCACAAAATAAAGCCAACTGGGCAGAGCCTTGGGGAGTGGAGGGGGGGACCAGGTGAGAGGCCCACGGGTGAGAGGCCTGTGGGCAGTGGGGCAGCCTCCTGTGCAAGACTGATTGCTGGACCACAGCCTGGCTTTATCATGAGGGCACAGGGTGGGCAGGAGTTCTGTCCACAAGTCCCCAGACTGACACTGGGCAGGAAGAGGCTGAACTGGAACAGCAATGGACAGGGTGCAGAGCTGGGGACCACCTGCCACCCACCTTTCACTCATCAACATTTAGCAGCAACCTGTGCCTGGTCCCAGACTGGGCAGCAGCTGAGACACTTGTGGAGCAAACAGTTCCCACAAGGGGACACAGTCTGTCACCACCACTTCTACATCCCCAACTCCAGGGATGAGTTGGTTCTGCTTCCCCCAGAAGCCAGGGCCTTTAGTGGGGGAGTGGCCTGGAGTTCCCTAGAGCTGAGACTGAGGTGGGGTCCCTTGGGCCCCACAGCTCCTGTCTAGGGCAGCCCAGTTTCAGGAGAGAGCAGCATCAGGCTGTGGGGCACGGCGTGACCTGGTGAGAACCGCTTTTGCTGACGCTTTCTATCTACCTCGAGTTATCCCTTCATGACTGTTCTCTCTCCTAATCCTGCCAACAGTCCTGTGAGGGAGCTACTCGTTGAGCTCCACTTTATAATTAGGGAAACTGAGGCCTGGCAAGATGAAGTGGCATAGCCAAAGTCACCCAACCCCCAGTGCACGCAGAACTGGGATGGGAGGGGGCTGTGCCTATTTGGTGGGGGGTGTCTCTAGGCTTCATTTTAGCACCCACCCCTCCACCTCTGCCTGCAGGAGCCACACACATTGCTCCTGGGCTGGCTGTGTAATCAGGGCCCCAGGACCAAAGTCCCCTTTACCCATCAATGTCTCAGGGCCTAGAGCTTCTGCCTGGTGGCCACTGTTTACAGAATAAATCCAATTGCCCAAATATCAGTGTCACCTTCTTTGTCCCAAGCTCCACCCCCAGCCATGGAGGGAATGATGGGGAGGCTGGCTGTGTTCCCACAGCACTGCAGGTCAGCAGAGGGAACAGCCAGGTGGTCAGAGCCGGGTCAGCACCATGCCCCAACCCCTCCCCACCCACAAGCAGAGGCCTAGAGGACAAATTGGAGTTGAGGCGAGGGTGCTCAAGCAAGGAACTAGCAATGCACAAAGGTCCTGAGGTTTGAAGGGTGGGCATGGCTCGGGCATTAGAGGCTGGAGTGGGGTTGGAGAGAGGTAAGATGGGGCATGCATGGGTCAGCGTTTGAGCTCAATGCCATGGACTATGGGGAGACACCTCCATTTTCTTGGCTTTAAAATGAAGGGTTTTTAGAGGGGTGTTTAGTCAGTGGCCATATGGCAAATAGGTTGGGAGTGAAGCGGCTGCTATGAGGAGCCGGAGGAAGCATCTGTCTGTCAGCCATTTCCTGCTCGGGGATTGAAGCCTGGTTCCTCCATCCCTGAGGTCCCCGGGGGGCAGGGGGTGGGGTGCTGCTAGTGCTGGGAATCCTCGCCCTGGAGTGTGAGCAAGGGCATAGGGCTGACTATCTGGGCCGTGCTCGGCTGACTAATCTTGTTGCCTGGAGTTTCTGTGCAAACCTCAGGGTTTGTTATCGGGCAGTGGGTGGGCCGGCGGCGGAGGCAGGACGGCCTGTCCTGATGGACAGCCTGGGAGATGGGCCGATACTGCCCAGCCACAAGTCCTCTCCCGCCAGCTCAGCATGTGTGGGTGGGAAAAATCATTTCAGCTATTTTGCTTTATCACCAGGACTGGCATTGCAGCCTGATAGGCCTATTTGTCTTAGATTAACAGATAGGGGAGGGCCACGGAAGGGGGACAATGGCTGATGTCAGGGGTCAACCTGGAGTCAGCTTGAGACCAGACCCAGTGGCAGGTTCAGAAGCCACCTCTTTCTGGGTTTCCCAGGGAAGGGGGTCCACACCAGGTGCCCTAGTGGCCTCTACACCATCCTGACTTCCCCACGTTATAGCTGAGCTACTTGAGACTTGGGGAAATGGAGCAGAATCCTGAGGAGGGGTCTGTGTGTCTCCACAGTGGGCCATCCTTTCCTCCCAAGTGTTTTCCTGAGCACCTACTGGGGGCCAGGCCTGATGCAGGTGCTGGCAGAGACAGAGTTGATCCCACCCTTTTGGAGGTGTGTTGTGGGGGTGACACAGTCTATAGAACCAGAGGAGCATGGGGTCCTCAGCCCAGGAGTGGGCAAGGGAAGGAAAGGTGGTTGTTTATTCACTCAACAAACACTTGTGTATTAAGTTCCTGCTCGGTATCAGCAGAGTCCCAGCACCCAGGGAGCTGATCTTCCAGTCAGGCAGACAGAGACTAAATAAGGAAGTAAAAATGTCATGTATTCAAGGGGTTGAGGCTCTGCAATAAAAGAAAGAATGGGGAGCAATTCTGAATTGGGTGTCCAGAGGAGGCCTCACTGAGCCCATGTTTGAGCAAAGACGAGAAGAGTGAGGGGAATCAGCTGCCATCTGGGGACAGTGTACCAGGCAGAGAGTACACAGGGCAGGCAAGATCCCTGAGGCTAGTGTTTTGGCTGGGTCTGGGCAGGGCGTGGTGGCCCCATCTGTAGTGGTTGTCTTGGAAACAGAGTTCAGAGGTCACAGGCTTTGGCCAGCACAGGCCAAGGGTGGCTGGCTGACTGATGGATACCTCAGCTGCCCACTGGCCCTGGGCCCCAAGCTCTTTCTATGACCCCTCCCAAGAGCATTGGTCCCTAGTAGGATAGAGCTTGAACCCTTAGCCTGAGTCCACCACCAAAGCTCAGGACTGCCCACCTCTCCGAGCAATGCCATGTGGGCAGAACCCCCGGAACAGAGCTGAGGTGGGGCTCTGAGCCCATGGCCTCTCTCCTCTGTAGCTGACCTGGCCCATGTGGATGCTGTCTTCTGCACGGCCCCAGGGACCCAGCACTAGGTCATACACAGCACCCCAGAAAAGCCTTGTGCAGAGCGACTTCTGCAATAAGACTACCCACACCTTCTCTAACTGGTGAGGAAACTGAGTCACAGAGTTGGCCATGGGACCCTCCATGGCCAGGCTGCTGACCCCCTCAGTCCTGAGAATCCCCTCACTGTGTTCAACAGTTCCTCACCTCGGAAGAGCTGACCACCCAGCACCCACATCAGCCCTGCCATGGCAGCTGCCCCTTGGCCTGGCTCTGACTTCGACCTCTGCCCCCAACAAAGGCATGTGGGCCTTGGGGTCACAGGTTGGGGATAGTCAGAACATGTGGGAGGAGCAGGCTGTCAATGGGTGACTCTTTGGCAAGACTCAACCACCATCCCATCCAACTGCTTTGTAGGAGCCTTGCCCATTTGCTCACTCACTTATACTTTTATTTATTTATTGAGTGCCTACTGTGTGCCAGCCCCTGTTGTAGACACTGAGGGTACAGCATGCCCTTTCAGAGCCGCAGTCCGTAGCACAGAGAGCGGTCATCCAGGGGCACAAGCCACGTGGGAAATGCAGACAGGAATAGAAGCATGAGCAGGGGGGTGAGGCAGAGCCACCCCTCACCCTCAGGGGTTTGCACAGATCCCCAGTAAACGGCCCCACAGAGTACACTGTGCAGAGACCCTGCATGCAGGGGGAACTGCCGGGTAGACAAGGACAGAGCAAGAGGAGGTGCAGGCTGATGGCTGAGCTGGTTGGCATGTGGGGACTGGACTGTAGGGGTAAAGGGTGAACCAGAGACACCCATGAAAGAGCTGACTGAGACTGACACTTGGTGTCAGATGTCAGACTCCCCGTTTACAGATATGGAAACTGAGGTCCAGAGAGGTTGAGTGGCTGCCCCAGTACCACCACTGGGAGACTGAGAGAGTTGAGCCTGAAGTTTAACTCCCAGGGAGTGGCCCTAGCCTACCCTCTTCTGGCCTGGCCCCAGAGGTTTCTCTGGGGCTGCCAGGGCCTCTCCTCAGGGTGCAGACACTGTGCAGGTAGAGGGAAAATGGGCAGCGGGGTGCCCAGCAAGGAGCATGGCTGGGGCCCAGTTCCTTGGCCGTCATGGCGTCTGGGGGGCCCAGGCCTGGCTGCCTGCCCATGCTGCCTGCTGACCTCACAGGCCTTCCGGGAGCGCCTATCTGTGGCCAGGGCAGCCTATCTGGGCCGAGGGTGCTAATCAAGCCTGGCTTCCTCCTCCGCCCTCCCTCCAGCTTCCTGCCTCAGCCAGCCCACCCCGCCAGTCGGCTGTGTGTCTAAGCATAAGCCTGTGCCTGGCCTGACCCTCCCAAACATCAGTGTAGCTCAGGTCCACCTTCCCCCACCTGGGGAGCCCCTGGCTACTCCTTCCAGAAGTTTCCCTCCCTGTCCTCCTGGGCCCAGACTCAGACCCACCACAGCCTGATCATGTTGCCTGGAGTGCATCAGCTTACTTCTCTGAGCCACCTGGGAAAATAGCCCCAGATGTACACAGAGGGCCCCATGGGGACAATGGGCGAGCCGTTACTGCCACAACTACTGCTATTCCTGTCAGTGCCAATGCTAGTGCTGGCACGGTCCTTCCTCCCGGCACCAGTACTCATGCTGTCACTCTTCCTAACACTGTCACTGTTGGGACTAGTATTCTCACTGTTGCTGCTGCTGTTGCTAGCACTAACACTGTCACTAGCACTGTCCCTGTCACCAGTACCGTTACTGTCCCATGATCCTTTGCTGGCATGGCCCCCAGGGCATGGTGTTGGGCTGTCCTGGGGTCATGCAGCCTCAGCTGGGGCATGTCAGGATCACCATCAGGCAATTCCCTCCCCTGTACCAGCTGCCTCTCATTACTCAGGAGGGAGACAGAGGCAGCCTGCTGTCAGTTGTAGGCACTGCCCTCATGCCAGGCATCGTTTGTTACGGGATCTCCCTCAGCCCCAGGACTGGGCTCTTTGATCACACCCACTTGACAGATGAGGAAACTGAGGCTGGACAAGCTGCAGTGGCTCTCTCAGACCCAGGATGGGAACCAGGCGCCCACTGACCCTACAAGCCCGCCCACACAGTTGCCCTTCCCCCATGTGATTTAACACTTTGTTCTTAGAGAGCTCCTCCCCCTGCCAGGCAAGCTGGGCTCCTTATTTATTTATTTATTTATTATTCCTCTATCTCTGTGCGTAACTTTTGATTTCCTCACTGCGTTTTTCCATTACGGCAGCGGTGGTTGAGGCCGATAAGATCGGTCCCCGGAGATGGGACAAAGGGGCCGCCATCGGCTTGAGGGCTGGTCATATCCTGCCCGAAAGGGCCAAGCGAGGCCTGAAATGAGGCACGATGCTATCTCAGGGGCTTATTATGTGTCATAGTGGGGAGGGGTCCCTGCCTGCCTCATCCCCTGCCCCCTCCCTGCTAGAACCCTCCTTTGCCCCTCCAGATGGACTCCTGTGTCCCACCATCCTCAACCCCATCCCACACAGGGTCCTCGAGCACCCTCAGTAATGAGCTCTTGGAAGGGCTTTGGCCTCAGGTTCCTACCTGGGCCTTTCCAGTGCCCCTTGGCCTCCTGGGCTGTTCCTCCAGCCTCCCTGAGCCTTAGTGCTCATATCTGTCACCAAGACTCCTCCTGCTGCCTGGAGCTGCTGGGTCCAGTGGGCTCTGGGGACCTACCCCCTTACTTCCAGAAGGAACACTCACGCACCCAGGTGCCCAGGCTGGATCCTGCACAGCACTGCGATACTCTTGCCTTGACTCAGCAGTTCAGCTTGTAGGAATTTATCCCAGAAAACTAATCTCAGCATGGACAGGCATAGGGTGACCAGGATAGTCATCACGCCGTGTTGAAGATAGCAAGCCGTTTATATTTATTTATTTATTTATTTATTTATTTATTTTTGCTGCCCTGCAGAATTTCTATAAGAAGAGGGAGAAATGATTCTAAAAGAAGCAAATTCTGCACAGCGGTCCCCACTACTCCGCCAGTGTGTGCATTTCCCCACACGCACACAGTGGGTCAGACGTGCCCAGTGCCACAGGCCATAGGCAGGAACAGCAGATATGGGGCTGACATGGGACAGTCCCACCACCACCCACCCCTTTCCCCAGTCCCTGAGCTTTACTGGTGCTGCCACAATTCTACCTGCTCCACCCCAGCACCCAGGGCTGTTGCTGGGTCTCAGAGGGGACAGACATGCAATCATCTTGGCACACAAGAGATGGAGCAGGGAGTGGAGATGGGAGCAAGCACCATGTCCCCAGACAGGGACCCCCAGTGGAGCCTGGCCATGGACTCAGTTAGAAGGGCAGCAGAGTACTCCATTCAGGGCCCAGTGGGGGGCCCCAACAGTTCCTGAGCAGAAGCTCAGCAGTGTCTGGAGTGGGGACCAGCCTGTGCCTGCTGCGGGCAGGGCAAGACTCTGTACTCCAACCCTCACCTCTCTCCCCCAGCCCCACCCTGCCCCAGTCACTGTTCCCCTCACCTCCTCAGGGGCATTAAGCAGAAGAGGCTGCTTGTCAGGGTCGGGGGCCTAGGTGTCAACTCAGTCACCTGCCTCACTGTGTGGCCAGATCCTCTCTGACCCCCAGTCTCCCCATCTGTAAAAGAGAATACCAGTCCCTATGGCACAGGGAGGTTTGAGAATTGAGTTAACTGGTGCCATGAAAGCAGGTGTCTGCTGGTTTTGCATAGTGCAGTGAACATGCTCGGCTTCCACAAGAGGGGACTTGAACAATTCCTGGGACTTGCCTCATGCTGGGTTGTTCTGGCGGACCCTGGGGCAGGGGGCCAGTGCCCTAGTTAGAGCTGTGCGGCTGTGAGCAAGCCAGACCTCTCAGCCTCTCCCACCCCTCCCAAGTGTAAACGCCTCCTTTGTGGGCAGAGCAGATGGGAGGTGCTTGGTGCTCATAAAGGGTGAGCAGGTACCTTTTCTGGAAGGGTCTTCATAATCCCTAAGGGGCTCACCCTGCATAGGCAGAGGCAGTGGCGTATTTGTGAGCACATTGGCTTGGTGCCCACTGCTGCCTCCCAGGTGGGACAAGGCTGGGGGCTCTACCTAGTGCCTCAGCAGTGGCAGTGGGCCCTCCCTTCACCCTTGCAACCATCCAGCCTCTGCCTAGACCCTCCCTCACCCTCACCCAACCTGTCCATTTATTTATAGAAGAGAGACAGGGCCCTGTGAGGACCACGTCCCAGCCTGACTCAGGGTCAGGGTGGAATGGCCAGCCTGGGGGCTGAGAGGAGGAGGGCTGGAGGCTAGATGAGAAGGAAGGGCCCTCTCGGTATCGGCCCCTGGAAAAACAGGGGGCAGGGGCCAGGACGCCCAGGCTGATAGGGGCCAGATAAGCTATTTGCACAGGAGATATTTTCTTTACCTTATCACACATCCTGCTTCCAGCCTGCCTACAGGATGAGGCAGGGCCGGGGAGAGCCAGGGACCCTGACCCCAGTACTCAGGCCTCAGGGGTATCCCAAGACCAAAGTCTCAGGGCCCAGGAACTGAAGGGACTTCCTCTCCCTACTTTTCAGGTAGGAAGACTGAGGCCCAGAGACCAGGACAGTTAGCTTTTTAAGAAGGTAGGCTAGACCATGAGTCCTCAAGCTTTGAGGCACCCAGGAAGCTGTAGTTCTCAGGCTCTATCCAAGGTGGGGAGAAGCAAGGGGCCTGTTGGAAAACTTACTGAGGGCAGGGCAGTGTCCTAGGCCCAGCACACGGACCTATAAGGAGGCTCAGGCCCACTGCCCACCCCATGGCTGCTCCTGCCAGTCCAGCCGGTACGCTTGGCTGTGCCTGGAGAAGGCAGAGTGTCTGAGACACATCCTACCCCAAGGAGCCCCATGTTGGGGTTCAGATGGGATGATCAGAGCTCTAGGATGTCCCCCACCACAACCTTCCCCAAGACTCTAAGCTGCCCACAGGGCCTCAGAAAGGGCACTTCTGGGCCTCAGTGTGGCACCCCTGTGACACTTGCTGCCCAAGGCCTTGCCCCATTCGAGCCCCACAGACCCCACTTTTCCCTACAGCCATCCCTCACCAGGATAGGTCTCTGGGCCCAGTGGTGATAAAGGGCCCACGCAGGTCTCAGGTCAGGGAGCCCAGCCCCACCCTGCTCTCTGGGCTATTCCCAGGCGGTCCCAGCTCCACCATTAGCTGGGGCCAGGGTTCAGCCCGATAAAGATGGGCTGTTGTTCTATATCAGAAAATCAATAATCCCCAGTGATGTTCTAGTGATAGGAAGAGAATTTCACAGGCACCAGCTGGCGAATGGGATGGGGGCAGGGCTGGGGGCTCTGGCCCCTGAGGCTGCCCTCCCTGTTCATCTCCCACCTGGCTGGCTGGCAGGCCGATCCACAGTGGACTCCAGTGGTCCCCCTCCCTGGCCACCATTTCTTTGTGGGTGGGCAGCCTGAGAGCCACCCCTATGAGGAAGCCCAGAGTGGCTAAGCCCCTCCCCAGGGTCAGGAAGGGAGGTGGCTGGGAGGTAAGAACAGAAGCAGAGGGGAGGCTGGCATGGGGCCCCTCTCATGCCCAGCAGGACCAGCGGCCCCCTCTCCCAGGCCTATGCTTGTTGATTGGGCTGGAACATCCAGTTCTAGTTCTGCCTCCTACCACCATCCTCCAGACACAGGTACTTACTGGGTCCCCAGCTCTATCAGGGCCATCAGGACACAGCCGTTGGCAACCCCAGCCCAAAGAGCTAACATTCTAATGGAGAGACAGAGTTAATAAAATACAAGTGTCAACTCCGCAGTGCTCAGGGCAGTGGCACTCAGGGTACAACAAAGCAGGAGGCAGAGGTGCTGGTGGCCAAGGCATCAACGCTGCTGCATGCATGAGGTCACGCAGGCACACAGGCCCTGGAGCGCACCCCTGCCCTGGCCCTGTGGCGATCACTATGCCTCCACCTGCAGGCCCACGTTGGAGCTGGCAAGTGTCATCCTGCCAGCCCCCTCTGCCGTTGGCTCCCAGTAATGTCACCTGCCAGCTCTGCCTGGTCTCGGCCCACCCTACGCTGTGCAGCCACTGTGCAGAGCTTGTCAGGAGAGGGGAGGTTCAAGAGATGGCGGTTTGCTCAGTGGGTAGGCATTCAGCCCATGTCCAGTGGAAAGAAAGCCTTAAGCAGGTGCAGTGGGCTTGGCAGGCCACCCTGGTTCTCCTGGCGGGTGTGCCCCCACCGTGGGAGGTGGTCAGAACTCATCTTGCCCCCTGAAACCAGCCACTGTGAGCACAGGGTCTGTGGGAAACTTCTTAAGAAGGAAGGTTCTGGAATTGAAGCCCTTTGAAAAGCTCTGACATGGAATGAGAGGGAAGCTCCCCCTCCAGGGAGGACTCAGGCTCTGTGCACTGTACTAGGCTGAGCACTTGGGGGGGGGGGGGCGCCGCTGGGTGCTAGCAGAGGTGGGACACCTATAACCATGCCCAAAGACCAGCAGGAGACGCACTGGGCAGAGAGGCCAGAGCCTTCCCTGGGTGGTGGTGGGACCAGGACACCCCGGAGGCCCTGTGCAGAGGGTTGGGGGGTTCTGAGGAATTTTCTCTGACTTTCCCCATCAGTGAAATAGATGCTGGTCTTGGTCACAGTCACGTCCACATCTGCAGTGCTCGGCACTCAATATCATAAAATAACACAAAAATTATCTGATATAAGTGTGGTCCTGTGGTCTGTGGCCAGAATAGGAACAGGGGGTGGGGCATCATCTCAGGGGAGACGGTCACTGCCCAAGGTGCAGCAGCTGGTGCTGGGCTCGAACAGTTCCTGGCCCTTCAGGAACCAGAGCCTGGCTCTATCACGGCATCCAAGATCTCCCTCAAGGCCAGAGATCCCAGATTGTATATGAAATCTTATTTTTAATTTACAACAGCAGGCCTAGAGCATGCCAGCCACATGATGTGCCAGATTCACTATGAGTGAGGGCACACAGCTTGGGTTAGGGTCATGTATTTTGGGTCAGAGGGACCTGTGCTTGACTGACCCTCTGTGCCTCTTGCTGGCCATGTGACCTTGGTCAATCCCTCAACCTGCCCAAGCCTTGCTTCCCTGTACTGACAGAGAGCATGGGAAAAGAGCCCACCGTTTTTTCCCCAAAGCTTTTTCAGCCATGTCCTCTCAACACTGTGTCCCCATAATCCATGGCATGAGATGGGGCGGGATCTCTCCAAAGGTACGGTGGCCACTGATGACAGAGCCAGGGCTAAATTTAAGCTCTGTCCCCGTTTAGTTTCCTGGGGTGACATTCAGGTGTGGCTTGATCCAGGGGACACACTACCTGACAGGCGCCCTGTAGCTCTGGGTCTCCAGGTCCTGAGGCCCTGGACTATGTGGGCATGACTGCCTTTTTCATGCCCTGGAGGGTACTAGAAGGTCAGCACCAAGCCTGTGAGCAGTCCCGGCTGGGAGTCTTGCTACAGCCCCGCTGTGGGGAAACCAGCCTACATGGGAAAAGCTGCACGGCTCCCACAGGTGTGCAGGCCTGGCAGATAACTGGTGGCAAGGGTGGGCCTCCTGGGAACAAACAGCTGTCTGTCCACAGTCCACTGTGACCTTGCCAGTTCACCCAGACACAGCCCCATGGCTGTCCTCATGCCCCAGGACAAGGGTCTGCCAGTTCCACATGGGAACCCTGAGCCATGGAAGCAAGAACAGGGGCCAACAGAGCAAGACCAGCTTCTTTAGTGAGCCTTCAGTATGGTACTCTGTCCCTCTCAGCCACCAGTCACATCCTGTGTTTTGAGTCCCGAAGACCATACCAAAGACTTTGGGAGCTTTAATTACTTCCCCCATAATCTTCAAGTCATCTCCCCCAAACCACCTCAAACAAATGTCATTAAATTTTAAAAAAACAAAAGCAAACATAGGGGCCAACAGGGTGGGGCCAAGCACATGGGAATGTTCCAAGAAGCTGATGGGAACTTGCCTTCCCCCAGCCATTTCTCCCCAGGCCTACATTTGACCCCTCCAGGCAGATCACAGGAGGGTCACATGTGAGCAGGGCCACACCGTCCACACAGAAAAAACTTTCCCCTCCCACTGGCTACAGAAGAGAAGGGAAGGTTACCAGCCATGGGCCTCAGGCTCTCATGGCCTCAGGTGGCGCCCACCCTATCTGGAAGGCTCTCAACTCTCCCGCACAACAAACACCCAGGAAGTGTCTTCTGTGCCTGCCTATGACCCCTGTTTGTATGTCCATGTGATCAGGGCTCTGTCCATCCCCCATGGGTGGCTCCCAAAACCTCCAACATGCCAGGGCCAGGGGTGCCCAGGCAGGCAGTTAGTAGTGGCTGCAGCTGTGTCATGCAGTGACAGACCAGAGCCGTGAGGAGGCCCTGTCACTACTGAGCACAGGCACTGGTGTCATCTCTTTCAGAGATGGGGCCCTAGCCCAGTGGGTCTGAGCATCTGCCACAATCATGCAGGGACTGCAACTTGGCCCAGCCAGACCACCACAGCCTGCTTGCGAGCCATGCTTCTGTGAATACTTCTTGAGCACTTACTGTATGCAGGCCCCACCCTTCTTGTACCCTATTTATTATGCCTTTTCATTTTGCAATGGCCTATGAGGCAGGTGTTCTTATACCCCATTTCACACAAGCATAAATGGAGTGCTGGGAGGGAAGTGACCTGTCCAGCTGGGAGATGGCATTGGCAGGATATAAACACAGGTTCTAGAGCCAAGGTCAATTGCTAAGGCTGCAGAAAAGACAGTCAGACCCTGGATGGTGGTGGCCACGTGGGGCAGGAGGAGGAGCCACTCAGCCTCCTCCTCTCTTAGTCCTTGTTTCTGTCCTTCTAGGGCTTCAACTGCCATCCACTTCATGGCTTTCTCAGTCAGGAGGGCAAAGTCGAGGACTGGAAAAGTGCTGGACTTTAGAGTTGGTGACCTTGAACAAGTCCTATCACCCTCAGTAAAATGGGCAGTCCCCAGTGCTCCAAATCATGGGGGGGATCCAGTGAGATGCATCTGCAGTGGGAGGAGCTGAGCCAGTATGTGAGTGAACAGGTCTACAGAACACGTCATTGCGGGAGAGCTTGTGCCAGCCAATAGAGGGGCCAGCCACGATCTGCTGTGTGACCTTAACAGAGCCGCTTGCCCTCTCTGGGCCTGGTTTCCACCCTGGTACAGGATGTGTTGGAAACACATACTCTCAGGGCCCACACAGTCTCCAAGCCAGCCCCACCCTGGGCCCACACCCAGGAAAACTTTTAAAACCCCACTGAGGGGAAGGGGACATTGCTCACCCTGGAATTTTTCTCCTCTCTGGCTCTCTCCCTCCCTCTCTCCCTCTTGCTCCTTTTTCTCTCTCTTTTCTATGACTTCTATCAAAGACAAACAGCATGATCCCTGAGATAGGGCCACTCCCCACAAAGCCAGGGCCAGATGGCCCACAGGAGCTACAGGGTGGGGCTGGGTGGGAGTGATGAGGCTGATTAGATAAATGGGTGCTGGCAGTGACCCCAGGGTGAGCGCCCACATGCCAATCCCACAGCCCACCATTCAGGGCAGGGACTGCCCAATGGCTAGACTCTGTGCTCTGGAGGCCACTGGTCATTAGCATAAAGGAAGGGCCAGCCAGCAGGAGGAAACCCCTGAGGTCATGGACACTCCAGCAAACCTACAGAACCGCCCCAAATCAGAGTTACAAGCCAGCCTGCTGGGGCCATTGCTCAGGGGGGAAACTGAGGCCTGGGAGGCTGGGCACAGAGGGCTCTGGAGCCAGATAGTCCAGGTTGGATTCCTGGATCTTTTGTCAGAAAGGAGCTCAGGCCTACTCTGGGCGGGGGCCTGCTGTGCAACCCTGCGGGAGCTGCTCCAGCTCTCTGGGCCCCCTCTGTGGGATGAAGTGGGAGAAGTGGAACTCCTCGCTGGCTCATTCATGTTGTTGAGGGAGGCCACCACAGCTCCAGGGCAGGGCAGAGCTGGGGGCTGAGGCTGAGAGCAGCTGCTCAGCAGCAGCCATGGGCCGGGCCTAGGGGAGGAGAGTGATGCTGGCCACGTCTGCCAGCACTTTGCCTCTACTCCAACAACTGCCAACCCAGCAGGTAAACTGAGGCTCAGTGAGAGGTGAGCAGAGTCAGGCCCTGGCCCCAGCCTACTGATTCCACACCCCAGTTCTTTCACCCAACCACCCCCTCTGCCAGGCTCCTAGGAGTGGGTCTTGAGCTGGCTTGGGTGGCAATACTCAGCCCTGCCTCCCTTCACTATCCCCTTGGGATGCTGTTGAGGGTTTTGAGACCTAAATAGACATGTAAATCATGCAAAAACTGATTTTTTTCATCTGGTTGCTCACAGATGCTTGGGGGTGAAATTGAATCCTGTGCTGCATGTTTGTCCTGGAAATAACATGTGTGGGGTTGTTTGCCAGAATGTATTAGTCTTTGTCCCAATGCTGTGCCTGTAGTGATGGGCTGACCCCTATGGTGGGGGGGTTCACTCAGACATCAGGGTCTGCCCCACCCTCAGAGGGGGCCACTTGCAAATGCAGAAACTGAGGACAGCAGGAAGTCAGCCACAGTACAGAAAAGCTCAGAGCTGGCCCACGGTACCCCCACCACCACCTCCTCTCCAGCAGCCTCCCTGTTCTCTATCTTCTCCATCACCTCCTGCCTTGGCCCAGAAATGGGTGCTGAGGCCCTGGCCATGACCTCCCACCTATTTACTGTGTACCTTGGGCTCATTGCTTAACCTTTCTGAGCCTCAGTCTTCCACTCTATTCACCGGGGAATAAACTAAGTATGGCTAGGAAGAATCCTTGTAGATTATGCCAGGCCCTTGACTAAGTAAGGCCCAGTAAGTGGCCAGAAATCATGTGAGGATTGTGACTTCTTGAGGCAAAAGGTATTGCCCTCACTCTCCAGCTGAGGGGCCAGAGACCAGGGTAAATAGAGAAGAGAAGAGATGGCCAGTACCTGGCTGGAGCTGGGGAGGAGAATACCTCCACCTGGAGGCCTACCCTGACTGGCCCACCATTAGAAATGTTACCATCTGTGTTTCCTGGAAGTCCTCAAGGGCAGATGCTGTGCGTCCTTAGTCCTTTTCCTGCATGCCCACACAGGTGAACGCTGAGCCATGAGTCCAGAGACCTGGGTTTCAGTCCCACCTTTAGCCTGAGCTTACAGTGTGGTTTGGGTGCTCCTGGGCCTCCCTGGGCCCTTGGTTTCCTGTCAGTGTGGTTGCGAACTGGCCATTTGCACAGCTACCACTGCCTGGTCCCTCTGGCTCTTACAGAGGCTATTTAAAAATAACTGCATCTCCCTGCATGCCACTCTCCCTGTCAGCTCTCACCCCTGGCTCAGCATCTCCCACCCCTTAGCCCCTTGCCCTTGCTAATTTCTGCTTTCATTCATTCTTGGCCTCATGACATACCCAGTCTGCCAGAAGTAAGTGGTCTCACCTAACCCCACTTTTCTGAAGCAAGTTTACTTGTGGTTGGGAGAGAGTCTCTGCTAGGTGCTGACTGGGCTCTAACACCTGCTTGGCCTGTCCCGGCCATGGGAGGATTTGGGCAGGAACTGGGAGCTGGAAATAAGTTATCTGAGCAGACAGGTGTTGAACATCACTAGGGGTACCACAGACAATTTTATAGGTTGTACAGTGCACAAGGGCACTAGGTGAGTGGGAGCTTAGATCCAGCCATGTTCCCCTCACCAAACCAGGCACCTGCCATGGCCTTGTGTCCACCCACAGGGGGTGCCTGAAATGGCTTTCCCTATATCTGGGAGGTGGATTGTCATGGCGACCATTGCCATTCCCCAGCCCAGGTTCCTCTGTTCCCCAGCCACCCCACCTTTCCCAGGTCTTGACCAGCCCCCAGAAATCCCAGCGTGGTGAGTTCTGTCCCCAGCCATGCAGAACAGCCGCCTTTATCAGAAGGCAGGCCTCTCTGGCAATGCATGATACCCAGGAGATGGAGCCGCTGCCATGGGGAACACCAGCCATGCTGTTATCTGGGAGGCTCAGCCCTCCAGCCGTGGGGCTCTGATTAGGGAGCATGGCCGTTTGCCTGTGGGTGCATGTGTGGGCAGGTGGGGGGCAAACCAGGGCTCTGGGAAAGGAACCACAGGCCCCCACAGGTATGACAAGCAGGAGCAGACTGGGATGCCTCGGGCGGCCCCACTCTTTCTGTTGCTCATGGGGTGACCTGGGCCAGCTGCCTTCCTCCACCTCCACGTCCCTGAGTCTCGTCCCACACATGGAAAGACTGAGTTGAATTCTGAGTTCCTCCTCCCATAGGAAGGTGGGCACCAACCTCAGATGGAAAGCGTTGTCGCCTCATGGGGATTCCATGACTGACAAGGCCAGGAAGGACTCCCATACAAACATTCTGCACGTAGAAAAGAAAATATGTGAAAACAGAGGGAATCATGGCCACTGTAACTGTCCTGTCTGTGGCCCCAGCAGGAGAGCTAGCATCCAGAGGAGCAAAAGGGCAACCCTGTTAAGAGGCCCAAGTGCAGGCCAATCCCTGTGTGGCTTAGTGCATGTCTAGTTGTCGGGATAGGGTAAGCCATTGCGTTAGGATTCTGGGTGCTTCCCTCTTGATCCTCCTGCTCTGAGTGGGCAGTACACAGGCACAGTCATGGCTGGCTCCCTCCCAGCCTCAGAAGCAGCACATGGACCCTTCAGATGGCTGGACAGACAAATGCGTGCCCAGTAAGCTCACCTCTAGACAGCCTCTTATCCCGTCTCTACCTCACACATACCTAGCCCTGAGGCCAACCAGGTGGAGGACCAGAGACCCAGATACACCCAGGATACAAGGGGCCAGGACCCTGGATCAGCATCTGGAGCCATGTGGTCTGGGTTCAGATCCTGGCATCCTACTGCCAGCTGTGTGCCCTCTCAGAGCCTTGGTTTCTTCATCTGTGCAGGGGGCTTAAGGGGAAAGCCCGCTTCATAGGGCCACTTGGACAGGATTGGGTAACCACATGTGGCTAGGCCGTACTCCTGTCTCTTAGCACCACTTCCTGAGGGCCTGAGGAGGGTGTGACCCATGAGCTGGGACCCAGGCATCCTAGGGGGCTGGCAGAGGACTCAGACCCTTGTGGGCAGGCCACAAAGCAACAGAGCTGGCCACTGCCCCCCTCTCTGTGGGGCTGATAAAGGGGCGCCGGTCTCCTCGGCCTCGCCCTGGTCTCCTGCCATCTTATCTGCCCTGGGGAAGACAAGGACCCAGTTAGAACGTTTTAGCCAGGCCTCCTGGCATATTTACACGTTATCTCTGCCATTAGGCCGGCAGTTATCTGATAATCGGGCCCATTAAGGCCACAGCCTGCCCAATCGGGGCTCTAGGAAGTGGGGCCGCCACAGAAGCGCTCGCTCGGGGACTTGGCCAGGCCACATGAGGCCTCTGTGGGCCCAGGCAGCCTGGGTGGCACCTGAGGCATAAGGTGGCCTGGCCTTCCTGAGCAGAGGTCGTGTGGCCTAGGGAGGCGCTGCCATCTGAGGGCATGGCCACCACTATCCCCTGTCCAATGAGGACACTGAGGCAGGGGAGGAGGAGTAACATGCAGGTGTGATTCTCCCAGGGCAGCCCAGACAAATTTGTACAACCTTGGTGCCTTAAGACATCAGAAATCTATTCTCTCACAGTTCTGGAGCCAGAAGTCCCCGGGCCCAGTGTTGGCAGGGCTGTGCGCCCTCTGGAGGCTTCAGGGTAGGGTTGTTCCTGCCTCTCCCGGCTCCTGGGGACCCCAGGCACAACTTCCTCCTGGCTGCATCACTTTGTCTCTGCCTCTATCTTTACATGGCCTTTTCCTTGAGTCTCTCCTCTGTGTGTCTCTTCTTATAAGAACATTTGTTATTGGACTAAGGGCCCACTGGATGATCCATGATAGTCTCATCTTGAGATTCTAACTTGATAACATCCACAAAGACCCTTTTTTAAAATAAGGGCACAATCACAGGTTCAGGGTAGACATATCTCTTCAGGGTCACCATTCAGCCCACTATACAACGTCACGTGGATCGTGTGGCGTGCCTGGGCTGAACGTGAGAGCCAACCCCGAGGGCCCACCCCGTGAGAATGGCCATCTCAGGGGCTCACAGCTGAGGCCCATCTGTCTGTGTAAACATACCATTACTCTAGCCATGCCACAGAGTCACAGCCAAGGCCTCACAAGCTGGCAGAGCCCAGAGACTATGGCCCTGCCCATGGCACAGGGAGCCTCAGCCCCCTGGGCACCTTACACCCTCAGCTTAGGAGACAGGCCATTAGAGGGTCCATGGTTGGCCAAAGACCTCAGCAAAAGTCAGGGTCCAGACCTTCCAGAGAGTGAGCAGAAGTGCTGAAGGCAGTGTGGGATCAACAGTATCCTGGGGTCCCCACTGATCTTCAGAGAATAAAGGGAGATGAACTCAGCACCACCCAGGTGGAAATCCTGGCTTTGCTGGGGGCCTTGTGGGGAGTGCTGACTCTGTACCTCAGTAGCCCTACCAGGCCCTGTGCTAAGCATGCTAGGTGGTTAACTCATCCAGTCCTCGTACCACCCAAGGAGGTAGAAGTATTGGGGATCCAGTCTCACAGATGCAGAAACCAAGGTTCAGCATTTCCACAGCTCCCTTCACAGTCCTGCTGTGCAGGTTCAGGGACTCGCCAATGGGAAGGGGCTGGGAAGGCAGCGCGGAGGGGATGGGGATGGAGATGGGGATGGTCCCATCAACATCATCTGCTCTGTGTAGCAGGGGTGACATGGCTCCATGCATGCATCCTGGGCACAAGGAACTTTGCCAGTGCTACCCTGGGCTGCATGAGGGTCGCAAATGTCCCTGACACGGTAGCTGTGGTCCCCAGGCCATGTGTGTTACTGGCACAGTGGCTATGATTCCCATGCCACACTTGTCCCTGACAGAGCAGCTATGGGCCCCAAGCTATGCTCCTGCCTGCTGTATGCACCCCCTCATTGTCCTATCTCTGCAGCCCATTGTCTTCAGGAAATACCTCACCAGAGGGGCTGGCCTGGCCCCCATAGCTGGGCACCAGCTACCGTCCCTGTAACTCAAGTCCAGGCTCACAGGGTGGCACTCCCCCCTCTGCACTGCAGCCACTGACTGCTCCTGGGGGACTGGGGCTGCAGAGGTAGGCTAGACCTGGGCAGGCAGCAGAGCTGACTGGGTGGTCACCATGGCGGTCACTCCTCACAACCCAGATGTCTCTCCCCACAGACGAGCTGGAGCAAGTCCTGCAGGATGGGCAGAGGTGCGTGAGAGCTCGACGCAGCCTTGCTGAGGGACTGTCCTGGGGCCCATTCTGCGGAAGCATCCAGAGCAGAGCCTCATCCCCCAGGCAGGCAGAACTGGTAAGGAGCCCCAATCACGGCTAGACTGACCACTGGCTGCAGGGTAACAGCCAGGGTAGCATCCCACCCAAGGCACAGGCCCATTTGACCCCCCACCCCCAAGCCAGGAGCTCCCACCACTACATGTAAAACATCAGAAGATGTGGGTATTGAGGTCAGGTGGGTATTGGGGCAGGGAGGATTAACTGCCTGGGAGCATAAGGAGAGCTTCCTGGAGGAGGTGATGCAGGGCCTATAGGACCTTGGGTGACACAGATAGGCTTCGTGGAGGAGGAGTTTTTTAAAGATTTTATTGATTTATTTTTAGAGAGAGGGGAAAGGAGGGAGAAAGAGAGGGAGTGAAACATTGATGCGAGAGATAAACATCAATCAGTTGCCTCTCCAACACGCCCCAACTGGGGACCCAACCCATAGCCCAGGCATGTGCCCTGACTGGGAATCGAAAGGGTGACCTTTTGCTTTGCGAGACGATGCCCAACCAACTCAGGGCTGGAGGAGGGTTTTTTAAGTGGGTCCTTAATGGATGAGTAGACGTTGGTGAGGCAGAGAAGAAAGGCTTTCGAGGTGAGGAAGCAACAAGGAGCCAAATTGTGGGGCTGGACCTTGTGTGTGTCTGGGGAGGAAATCAGGAATGGCCCCCAACCCCACCCCAGGACTTTATGGGCAGGGCCCCCCTGGTAGTAAACTAGGTGGTTTTCTGGGCTCTTAGAGAGAGCTGCAGTGGAAGGTGACAGATTTGTTCTGTTTTTGTCCTTTTGGGTCCTTCTGATGACAAGGAGAGGGCACTTTTGGCACCTCTTCAGCACTTGCTAATCTCCCTCTTTTACTAAAAAGCCCCACTTGGGCAGCACCCTTTCCCTAGATGAGAGCACCTCCAGGTTGTCATTTGTCTCGGTGCTACTTCTGAACTACCTCCTATTTATGGCAAGTCAGTCTGGCACTCTCTTGCAGGGGGGTACAAAGGCACTTTTTAAAATAGATTTCAGTTAAGAAGGGATATCAGTTATGAGGAGAGTTAAGTAAGTGTGGGATAGCAAATGGGCAGCGTATAATACCATGGTAACTGGAAGGGGCCTCTGAATGATAGTGTTCAGGAAACACCTCCTAGTCCTGATGGCCTTTGCCTGGGAAGCCTGGTGGTACCCCATGTTGGTCACCTCAAGCCCAGGCTCAGGTGCTCCAACTGTGCAGCCATAGCCATGGCCTAGGCCCTTTTTGATTCCTGATATGGCATTCAGGTATGGCTTGATCCAGGGTACATACTAGCTGGTGGGTACCCTGCAGTGCTGGGTCTTCTGGTCCCAAGACCCCAGGTGTGGGCCTCCAATCAGCCTGTATGTAGTCATCAGGCAGTGGTGGGGTTGTTGGGTGGGTATCCCCCCACCCCCACCAGCACCTAGAGGTTAAATGCTGCCTTGAAAACTCTAACCAGCTCCAACCTGGCAGTTTCTCAACTGCGGAAACCAGGGCCCCAGGATCTCAGCCTGCAGTAGTGTTGAGGGCTGATGGGATCACAGGAAGAATCCCCAGCTGCAGACCCTTGAACCAGCATTTATAGCCCCTACCCATTCCCATGGGCCATAAAACCTGGGCTGTGGGTCACATTGCATCAGAATCTCTGAACTTGGGCCTGGGCCTCAGGAGATTAGAGAAGTCTCCCAGGGTCCAAATGTGCAACCCAGCTGAGGCCCCCCTAGGCTACACAATGGTGGTCACAGCTGAGCAGCCAGGCACAGAGAGGTAGGCACTTGCCCAGGCCACCCAGCGAGCTGGTAGGAGGCTGGCCCAGGACCAAGGGTGCCCATTTTTGTGGCACGGGGTATAGATCCCAGGATCCCTACCTCATGGCTATTTTGCTGTGTGCTCCCAGATAGGCCCTTGACCTCTCTGAGCTTCTGTTTCCTCACCTTTTGGGACCTCGGGGGGGGGGGGTGTACAGGGGGGCCCTGAAAGGTCCTTGAGGACTGACCTGCAGACCCTTCAGCCTCCCCTCAGAGGAGCTGCAGCTTGTCTGTGCAGTGAAGAAGACAGCAGCAGGCCTGCCACCCAGGGCAGCTGAGCAGGTTAAAGGAGAGATGAGCCACAAGTGGAGCTGGCATCCCTGAGACAGGGGTGACCCTCTTGTCCTGTGGCCCCAAGCTGGCAGGAAACAGTGGAAGCTGCAGGATGGATTTCAGCTTCACGGAAGAAGCCCAATTTTGGCTCCACTGTGGAATGGAGGCTGTGTTGTTATAGAGCAGTTTCTGGAGGCAGTGAGCTTCCTGTCACTGGAGGCATTCAAGTAGCGCTTGACTCTTCAGAGAGTAGGCTGTTGGCGGGGGCGGGGGGGGGGGCAGTTAATAGTTTGAAGGAGGAATGGGTAGGCTGGGAACTCTGTGGCTCTGGTCTCCAAACTCTCCAAGTGTCAAGAAAACCAGTGAGCAGTGACAGGACAAAGGCAGGGTGGCTGAGGAGTGGGGGCCTTAGCATGTCTCTCCCCTGCTCCTCCCTGGGAATAATTGGCCCCTTCCAAGATGGGCAGGTGTATGCTCATGCTAACACGCAGCCCCTCGTTTCCTCCTCCCCCTCCCCCCCTCAGGAGGCAGGGACTGCTGCCCCTGTTCTACAGATGAGGAAATTGAGGTTAAGTGACTTTCCAAAGCCATCCAGATCAAATAACAGAGGGAGAACTGTCTGTCTAACACTAAAGACCCATGCAGGCTCCATAAGGACAGGGCTGAGGGGCCAGAGTCAGGGGTGCCAGCCCTGTTCCCCCCAGGCCTCCCCTCTGGGGGGCTTGTCCTCCTTGGGCCTGGGGAAACTTGGCATAGGCTGGAAATGCTCTCCAGGCAGAGAGATAATGCTGAGGGGAGTGAGTACCAGGGAAGCCAACAACCTTTGAGGCTCTTGTGAGGAGCCGGGGAGGAAGGAGCCTGCCTGCTCTTCCCAGCAGCTTTATCTCCTGCAGAATTAAATCCTTGATTAACCCTTATCTCCCCAGCAGGCGCTATCTCTGCCTTGGCGCCGAGTGTCCAGACGCACCGTACAAGATGATTGATTTCTTAAAGATACGCGTGCCTTTCTGATACTTCATTTATTGTCTAAATATTTTTGCTAACATTTCAGCGGGCCCCTTATCGAGCTCAGCTGATGGGTCCCAGTTCTCTCCCCCAAGAACCTCCTGCCCCAGATCGTCCTATCAACCTCCAGGCGGTATTCACTTTTTCAAGAGGGATGATGGGTCGGGAGGAGGGGTGCTGATGGGGTGTGGTGACCCTTTCCTGCTGGTGGTGGGGGGAGCTTCTTGCAGACTGAAGAAGGGACAGGGTGGCTGGACGCTGCAGGCGGGAGCTTCAGGAAGGACACAGAGCACAGATCCTAGTGGTGGTTGAGAGTTGGTTCTGGCACCAACCTGAGCAGGTCCCTCCTTGATCCAGTAGCAGCTTCCACTGTTGGAAACAAGGGCTTGGAGACCCAGCCAGCTCTAAAATTTGAAGTCAAATACAAAAGGAATGTTTGGGCTGGACAGTGGCTGGATGGTGGCTGGATGGATGGGTGGAGGAATGAATGAATGGGCAAACGAGTGAACAAACTTTCACCCCCAGCTTGGCCCACACTGGCTTGGCCCACCTTTCTGTGCATTTGTACCCCCAGGGCTCACCCACTTGAGCCATAAAGCCATCCTGACATTAGTGAGACCTGGGAGGGACCCCATGGCTGCCAAGCAGGGCAACAGGTTCAGTGGGAAAAGACCCTGCCTGAGAGGTTGAAGTGGGACCCCCTGGGACCTGACCTGCTGTGTGGCCCCAGGTGAGCATTTGCCCAGTAATCAGTGTAGAGGGTCAGCCTCCTTGGTCCTACACCTGGAGTTGGGGCTGGGGCTGGGACCTGGGCTCTGAGTAACTCTCCATGCAGGAGGCCTTGAAGGCTGACATCAGGGGTCACGGTCATGCAGAGGCAAACCGCACAGTGGGGCAAGCCCTGGCCAGGACCCTCTTGGGGGGCGAGCGGAGCTGAGGCAGGATGCCTGGGTACACTCCCAGTGATGTCCCTCTCTCCTTTGATTCTCATTTACATTTTTTTGTAATAGGAAAGGATCCCACCCCACCCCACTCATCACTACACTGCTCCCCCCGTGACTTCTGGGACACCCAGCCCAGGTGCAGGTGCTGCGAGTTCTTTATCTGGGTGGGGATGCACTGCAAGCTACCCTGCATTTTGCTTTGCTCACCTGCTGAAATGTTCCCCAAGCATTTCAGGGTAGCCTCTTCCCCACGGCGCCAGGTGCTGCTGCTAGCTGCAGCTGTCCAGCCTCCATGTTCCTACCTGGAAAGTAAGAGTCAGTGACACATGACATGTTGTGGACTCACCCCGGCAGCAGGTGGTTGCTACCCACTAAGGTCTGGGCACAGCAAGGCAGCATTGAAGCAGGCCTGCCAGCCGTGCCTCCCCACGCCCCTACCCCTGCACTACCTCCATACTTAACAGCCCGGCAGGCCTGTCCCTGCCTCTGGTGCTCCCAGGGTCTCTTCCAACCATCCCAACCTGTCGTGCTCTGTCCAGTGGACCCAGCAGCCCCATGGGCCCTTGCAGGAAATGCCCTGAGGCCATGCTCCCCTCCCCCTCCCACATTAGTGAAGTGTAGCCTGGCCGGGACCCGGGGGTGCCCACAGGTCACGATGACCATGGCAGTCATTCCCCAGCAGGCCCTGGGCTAGAGCTTTACCCTGACACTGTTGACTCACCTCAGGCCTTGAGGCAGCTGTTCCTACAACCCTGTTGTACAAATGGGGAAACAGGCTCAGTGAGGGCCCAGAATGTAAGTTTCCTGTGGCTGCTGTAACAAAGTGCCCAGCCTGGTATCTTAAGCAGAATTATATTCTTTCTCTCCCAGTTCTGAAGCCAAGTGTTGGCAGGGCTGGTTTTTTCTGGGGCTTCTGAAGGAGAATGCATTCCAGGCCTTGCCGCAGGCTCTGGTGGCTGCTGGTGATCCTTGGGGTTTCCTGGCTCGGACATGTATCAGTCAGCCCCACTTTTGCCTCCTCTTCTCTCCTCATCATTGGATTTAGGACACACCTGGATAATCCAGGAATGATTTCATCTGGGTTATCCTTAATTTAATCACATCTACAAAGATGCTTTTTCAAAACAAGTCACATTCAGGTTCCTGGTGGACATTATTGGGGGCCAAATTCAGCCCACTCCACAGAGCCAGCAATCAGCAGAACTAGGGCCAGGCCAGCTTGGACCCTAGTCCTATGTGGGGCAACCCCTGAGGGTGCTCAGGTCCAGACCTGGCTGGAGCACCAGGGTAGGGATGAGAGCAGTGTGGAATGTCCTGCTGGGGACAAGCCACAGACAGGAGACCTGCTGCTGGCCTTCCTGGGTCCCTGGCACCCTTCCCCTCAACGCCTCAGTTTCCCTGTGTGCAGTTGTGGGAGCTGGGGACATGCCACAGGGTGAAGGAGGTGCTGTTGGCCTAAAGGGGCTCTAGCTACAGTCTACCTGGGCTGGCCTCTGGAGACCCAGGAGGTGGTCTCAGCTGGTGTCAGGGACTCAGGACCTCTCCCACCACACCAGAAAGATCCATGCTGAGGGTTGGCAGAGAGGCCTCTCCTTCTCAGCCCTGGTCACCCCTCCCCTGGGACCAGGGCACCAGGCCCACCCTAGTGGCTGGCTCCCTACCTGAGCCATAGGGCCACCCTGAGGAAAAGAGCTGGGGGCCACATGGTCCTCCCCCATGCCCTCTCCTCTCCCCTGTTGTACCCTCCCCTATTGCCCCCCCATGTCCCCTTCCCACTGGTGCCCACACAGTGCCCCTCTTCACCCCTCCAGGCCTCGCCCCACTGCTGTAGCTATGACCACCCACACACAGCCTCTGTCCCTGCCAGGCCTCAGCCCACTCAAACTTGTCCCTGCTTCTCCAGCACTTCCCCTACCCCCCCAGCCTCCGTGGCTTGTTTCTTGATGGCCTCTCCACTCCATCATCCATGCTGGGACATCAGAGACTGCATGTGCTCTTCATGGTGCCCCTACACCTGGCACAAAGCATGCCCTCGGGGATGGTTTTTGAATGAATGAGGAATGAATGAATGAATGAATGAGTAGGAGGCAGTGATTCAATGGAGATCATGCATACCTGGGTTCTAGTCCAATGTGCACAAAGCCACCTCCTGTGGTCTTGGGCACCATTCGCCCCTGTGGGCCTCAGTCTCCTCTCCTGTGAAATGGGTTCTACAGGGTCTGGGGAGACAAGAGGGACCTGAGGCCTGAACGTGAGCATGGGGGTGGGGGGCAGCGGAGATATAGGCGGGGCTTCTCATGATGGGCTGAAGGACAGAGGTTAAGGGGCCCAGTCAGAGCCCACCAGGGCCTGCCCCAGACCAGCCCTCCCACAAACTTGTCTGTAGTAACCTGTGGCCCTGCTGACCTTCTGTAGGGCTGTCTGCTCCCTGTGCCAGGCCACCCTCCCCCAAAACAGGGCCCCCACCTCTCCTTCCATGCGGCTTCATGAGAAGCACCGCGAGGTTTGGGAACAGCCTCAGATAAAGTTGTCACAGCGGATGCGGTGGAGATAGGGTTTCTGATGGTTATCAACAGGCAGAGAATCCAGACACTGACCTCTTTGTTGGGAAACAAGGAGCATTCTCAGACGCACCCAGAGAATTTAAAGTGGCCGCCCGTTATCCTGGGGCTGGGTGCGGCCAGCCTGGAGCCAGGAGGGAGGGGCCAGGGCAACCCTGAGGGGCTGTAGGCAGGTCAGGCAGGTCTTCTCGCTTACTCCTGACAGGGCCTGTCCAGCAAGCTGGACCCAGACTGGGCACCAAGCCTGGGGGCACCCAAGGAGGGAGAGCAGCTGGCAGCACACACACGACTCTGCTAGTTTTGGCAGAAGGGCCAGGGCAGGGTGGGGGGGTATGAATAGCCCCTCCCAAGCTTGCACCCCACTGCCCACAGGCAGGACAGGCCAGGAAGGGGGCATGCCTTGGCCCAGCGCCTTCATCACAAGAGAAAAGGGCTTCTGTTCCATGGGCTGCTTGGAATCAGGAAGAAAACAGTAGGGAAAAAAGAAAGTAACGTGGGGCTGCCCTGTGTTGTGTCAGCCCCTCCACAGTGGAAGCAGAGATTGAAATCTGCCCCTCTCGGGATGGCCTCAGCCCCCAGGGCTGGACGGGCTTCTGGGGCGGAGAGGTGGCCTTCGGGCTGCAGCCAGGAGGCATAAGGAGCCCGCTCTGGACTGGCTGGGGGGCAGGGTAGAGGCAGGCTGGGCAAGGCTGTGCTACATTCCCCAGGAGCCAGGGTGTGGTGGCCCAAGTGTTGCTATTCAGATGGCTGTGCCTCACACTTTCCCAGCCTTCCCCATTTAAGGGAAGGGGGACAGCCCACCCCCGTTTTAAGGGCTGAGAGAATGTGGAGGTGAAAGTCAGTCATACAGCCCCGTATCTCGTGATCTTTCCTTGTGGAAATCAGGTGTGGGGTTTCCCCCTTTAGGCCCCTGTATCCCCTCCTTCCTCACTTGCCCTCAGACAGGGCCTGTCACCTAGCCCAGCCTGGGGAACCACCAAGCACAGGTGCTCAGTACCCATCAAGACACAGAGATGGGCTGCTCCGGGCAGAAGGCACAGAGCAGGCCGGGAGCCTGGCGCCACTGCCTTCTGTTGGCTTAGAATGTACACGGAAAATTAGGGGTTCTGCAGCGTCAGCAAAGCTGAGCGCAGGGCCTTTTATCATGCTGCGAACACGCGCTCCTGAGAGTGATAAGCATTAAACCGACCGGGAGGCTGTCAGTCTCAGTTTGAGGGTTTAGAAATATTGGGACGAATAATTAGATTTCATATCGTTACCGCAGCACCCATCAGAGGATCAAGCAGATTAATTTTTTTCACCCTCCTCCGCTCATTAATATTCATTAGAGACTCAGGAGGCCCAGCCTCTGCCTTGCTGCTAGCCCCGTTGGTTCACCTACTACTGCACCAGCCCCTTCCACCAGTTCCACTTTGCCCCAGACCTGACTCCCCACTGGAACCTCAGCAGACCTCCCAGCCACCAGGGACCCCCAGCTGGTACCCAGCTCCCACTCCCTGCTCTGCAGTGTCACAGTCACCAGGTGTCTATTAAAAGCAGAGAGCCACCTGCCACCAGCCTGCCCCAATGCAGGCTCCTTGGTGGAGATGCCCACAGTTGACATTTACCAACTGCTGGCCTGCTGCCCCAGTGGACACCAGCCTCCTGCGCCCAAAGGCATGGCCCCTGCCTGGTGTGTCCTGCTGGCCAAAGGGAATTTTGTAAAAGCAAGGGTGTTGGTGGTTGGGGCTTGTTTGTCGAGTGCTGGTCACACACCAGACAGGCACTGTTCCAAAGGAGGGCTTCACACAGATTGCTTCTTCCCAATGCCCTAGGAGAAACTGAGTCGCAGAGCCAAGGATGAGATGTGCCTTGCAAGAGGTGGCAGGATGAGGTTGGGTCCAGAGTGAACATGCAGGCTCGAGCCACAGCTCCGATCAGGAGGGGCATCACCTGTTTGCAGAGAGATGCCAAGCCCAGGGTAGTGGGACAGGTGGGACTCTCCCTGACCCACTGGCCACCTCTTCTCTGCTCGCCCATTCCATGACTGAGCCACATAGCTGCTTCGATGACCAGGGAGCCCCAACATGGTTGGGAGTTTACTGGGAGTGCCCAGCACACTGGCCTGATCTTACTGGGTCCCCAAGTCTGCCACAGGATGGGGACAAGATGCAAAGGTAGTTAAAGGGGCTGTTGAGGGGCAATTCCTTGCCCAAGGTCACAGTGGGGAATGTCAAGCTTGGACATGACCCCAATGCCCAGCTCTGGAGCCTCTGTGGTCCTCACAGCCAAAGCCCAGGAGAGTGCCATGGGCTTGGGCCTGGCAGGGAGGTGCCTGGAACCTGTCAGAGGACACCCCACATACCATCCTCAGCCCTGGCCCACGATGGCCGCATTCCCACCAACTGCCATGTGCACCCTATGGGTACACAAAACCACCCCTGTATAGGTGGTATCATTTCCAGGTGAGAGAGCAAGTGACACTGGTTCTTCAGTTAAAGGTCCTGGTATACCAAGTTTCTAAGTAAAAGGCATTTATTTGCATAAAACAAAACATGCCCAAACGATGTATGCCACACCTTCCCATATGTGACTCGGTTGCTAAGCTTATGGACCTTTAGGCAGAGGAGTCTAGAACCAGGGTCCAGTGCTGGGGCTGAGGCCCAAATGGCAGCAGTGGTCACCTCAACTCCTCAGGCAAAAAGGGCCGTGGTTCTGCCCTGCCCACCAGTCAGCCATGGGTCTGTACCACAGCCCCAAGTGTCACCAGGAGCTGGGCCACAGAGTGGGGCTGCAGGTAGCCCATTCCTACCTAGCCAACCATCTCCAGACACCAGGCTGCATTGGGACAGAGGAGGAATGTTTCCTTTTCTCTGCAGGCCACCTCCCTCCAAGGCCCAGCAGCTCTGAGGGCCTTACCAGAGAGCACTCTTCCCTTCCTGGTGCTGTGCCCAGACCCAGCTGGGAGAGTGTTGCTGGACAAGGAGCTGGCGCAAGCTGTCCCTCTCCTTCCCCCCTCCCTCCCCGTGCCTCAATTTCCTCACTGAGATGGAAGGACACTGCCTGCTCTCCAGGCTGGCCCAAGGCCAGGTGGGTGCAGGGCTAGTCTGGGAGCCATGAGGAAAGGTGAGGTACTGAGCCAGCCTCAGCATGGGGACATTGTGCTGCCTGGGGAACTCAGTGAGCTGCTGGGCCCAGGCAGGTGTCCTTTAAATGTCTACCATGTTCTGGCCCCAGGTTGGTCTAAACAAAAGTGGACATGCCCTGCCCTGCAATGGGGCAGGAGCCCCACTGTCCAGGAGGACATGGAAGCCCTCTTCTCAGGACACACCATCTCCTCAGGACCAATCTCTGCCTTGGCCCACAGAGGCCCTGGGGGCCCTCATGGGAGGAGCCTGTGCCTGGTACAGCAGCCCCATGGGTGCTCATCATAGCACCCAGAGACCTGCTAAGATGGGGGCAGGGGGTGCAATAAGGAGAGAATACAGGTCTGGATGTGAATCCCTCTCTGCCACTGGCTGGCTATGTGACCTTGGGTTATGTTGCATGATCTCTCTGGGCCTCAATTCCCAAAAGAACCTGGCGTTTGACCCCTGAAAAGTGTCACCAGCACAGCACTTGATAAAGAGCAGGCCCACAACCTGCCATCCCACCAGGTGGTCTCCCTGTGGGGGTTCCCAGCTAGGCTCTCCCTTTGCTGTGTCCTTGCTGACCCCTCCTTTCTGACCCCCAGAGCCCCACCCCAGTGCTGCTGCTGGAGGACAAGGCCTGCTGGCTGCGGACACTGCCCCGGGCCCTGACGGAGGCTGAGGCCAATGTGGAGATCCACAGGAAGGGTTGGTATCTGGCGCTTCCCTCTCAGCCTTCCGGAACGTGGAGGTCCTTTGGCGCTCCCTGGGCTGGCTCTTAAAGGGAAATCAGCCTGTTCTGAGCCAGCCGATAGACTGGCCACCACATTCCTAGGACCCCAATTAATAATGTCCATATGGGGGGAGGGCATTTGCCCTGGGATGGGGGCGCAGGGTCTCAGGAAGCCAGGACTGCTCTCAGGGTCCCTGGGACACCACCAGGGCAGTGGAGGAACCCAGGCCAGGGAGCCCAGGGGCCCGGGCCCAGCACCACTTGCCAGCTGGACCAGGGCGTACACATTCTGGCCCACTCCTACCTCTCCGCCCCTTCTGGAAAGAGGGGCCCAGGAGAGAGGGGCTGGGCGGGTCGGAGCGGGAGTAAGATCGGGGTTCTTGCCCCCCTCACCTCAATTCAGAGTTCAGGCCACTCAGATGCCGGGGCTCCCATGTCCATCACTGTAGCCCTGTCTGCCCTGGGTGGTCTTATTCCTGAGGAGAAGGTAGCGTGACCTTCCCTGTGTGTGAGGGTCAGGGTGTCAGGGTGGTGTGGAAACCCCCTCCTCTATTACAAATAAGAAGGCGCGGGTCCCAGGGATGTGGAGACAGATACACGACAGCTTCTACAGACAAGCAGGGCTGTTTCCATGTGGCCAGCCAGGAGGACCGTGTGCCTACTGACCACAGGAAAGCCACCTCCCTCCCCTGCAGGGGAGCTCTGCTTTAATAAAACATCCTGAGAGGTGTCACTCTCACCACCACCTCCTAAGCACACAGCACATTTGGCTGAACACCCCAGTGGAGGCAAAGCTCCATCCTGAGGGTGGCTCTGGTGTCCAGAAAAGAACCAAAGGCCATTGGGGACAGGCAGCAGCCTTGTGACCAGCTCCTCGGCCTGGCCCCTACCCATGTGGGGGCTGCCAGGGCTTGGCACTGGGACAGGTGCTAGGCTCAGCACTTGGGGACCTGCCCTGTCAACCCCATGCACCTTGGCCCAACACTTCACCCTGTGTACCTCAGTTTCCCCATCCACAGGGGTGAGAACCCTGGCCCCTCCTCCCCACTAGGGGGTACTCTAAGGACCCAGAAAGCAGCTAGAGGCCTGGGTATTGGCAGCAAAACAAGTAGTCTGACATGAGATTATACACCAAGCCAAGACATGAGCAAGTTGGCACTGCCTGGCTCGCCCTTCCTCCTAGTCTGATCAGCAGGGCTCCAGCCACCTGTGTCTGCCCAGGCAGGACAAGGGTCCTTGCAACTAGTCAAATGGCCTTATGCTGAACACTGGAGGTGGACAGTTGGATAGCTCACTGGGGTCCTGTTGGCCAAGGTTGCCCCCTGCAGGCCACCTTGGGAACAGTGCACCCGCAGAGTTGAATGGAGCAGGCAGGTTGGTTCAGTGTCTACCAGGCCCTGCCCAGGTGCTCTGCCACCTGTCCTACATGCCATCCTGCTCCTGGTAAATAGAACAGCTCTTCTGGCCACCCTCAGGGCCCTCCAACTCGATGGGCTCAAGGCAAGGAAGCCTAAGGCTTTGGCAGACCACCACAGAGTTTTCCCAAGGAGGCAGGACAACGTGGAAATAAACCAGCCACAGCTGTGAACAAGGCATGGCCACTCCCTGACCCAGGCTGTAGCTCCATCCCCCACCTCCAGCTTCAAAACTCTGGTCTCTAAGATGATGTGCTCAGCAGGATATGAGGGGAATCTTTGCAGAGCTGGTGTGGTGGGCCTGGGGCTGCTGGCCCTCCCATCAAGGGAGTCCTCTAACCCTTGCAGATGAAGCCCTCTGGTGCAGGCTCACCAAGCCAGTGCCAGCAGGTGGGCTGCTGAGTGCGCTCCTCGTAGCTGAGCCCCACAGCACCCCCAGCCACCCTGTGAAGAAGGAGCCAGCAGAGCCCGAGTGCCTGGCCCCCTCACACACTGACATCCAACTCCTGCCCCAGCAAGCCGGCATGGCGTCCATCCTGGCCACAGCGGTCATCAACAGTGAGTACCACCCTCATGCCCCTGCCCCCCATGCCGCATGGCAGCGCCAGCACGGACCCCAGGCACAGGGCTGAAGGTCGTGCTCAGAAGCACAAAGATCTGTGACCACTGGGATCTGAGCAGAGAAGAAAGTGAGCTGCAGTAGGCATGTATGGGGAGCTTGAAAGTGGGGTCCCAGGAAGCGGGGTGGGGTGGGGCTCTAGGCTCCAGCCAGAACATGAAAATGATGTGGTTGGCTCAGGAACAGCAAGGGGGCAACCGGAGTAGGCTGCAGAAAGGTGAGGCAACAGCACGTGCCTAACTTGGGCAGAGAGGCCACAGGGTCCCCAGGACTCAGGTCAAGAAAGGGCCAGAAAGCAAGCACAAACCTGAGCCTGTGCCTCCCCTTTTGGAGCAGAGCAGGTTTTTCTGTTTCTCAGCTTCTGCTGACGTTGAATTGCCCCTGGCCCTGCCCAGAGAGTTTGACAGTTAAATAGAATTCACTCTTTCCACAAATACTCGTTTAACATCCACACTGAACCAAGCAGTGGAGGCAACAGGGTCACCAAGATGGGGTGCTGGCCTACTCTGAGAGGCCCACCACATGAGAGGTGGCCTGACTTAAGAGGTGGTGGCAGTGGTTGCAGGTGAGGGTACACCCGTGAAGGAAAGCAATGATGTAATCAGTCGCCAGGCTACTTTAATGGAGATGCTCGGGAAAGCTGTTCAGACAAGAGAACAATCAGGTTTGGACCTGCACGCCAGGAAAGAGCAACTGAGTGGTTGGTCACCCACCCAGGCCCAGGAGGCGGTCACTGGCTGGAACCTGGCAGTCCAGCAGGCATGCCAGGGGGCTAATCTCTGAGGGTGGTTCCAGGCAAGAGCCAGATTTCTTCTCAAAGCAAAGAAGCCTCACTAGAGCATTTAAGCAGTGAAGGATGTGATCCACTGGCTTTAAAATCACCCTGGCTGCTGGGTGGCAACTGTGGGGTCGCAAAATTTTAAGTCAAAGGCGATGATGGCTTGATGCAAGTGGATGCAGCTGAGACAGAGCCAGATGTGACACTGGAGCCCACAGGGACCAGCCTGCTACGGTTGGGCCAGTTAAGGAGGCAGCAGCAAGCAAGAGGCCAGGAGCTTTGCTGTGGCCATCTACTAGGTGGATGTTATTAGCACCGTTGCCAGTGAGGGGGTCAGAGAGGAGAGCCCTTCTGAGCATCCTGACCCAAAGACAGCTGGAGAACATATGCTGGGGCTCAGGGCACAGTCAGAGCTCCACAAGCTCCCTGGGGAGCCCCTCTCTTGATACTGTGGGCACCAGCACAGTTCCCAGCACTAACCTTGTAAATACAAAAACAAACCTACCTGTGGCTTCAGGTCCCCAACCAAGCTCAAGATCTCAACTGGTAGAGAACAGAGCTGCCTTAAGACCCCAAATGAAAGGGAACTTGTAAAGCAGAGAAAACACAGCCAGAAGGAAACACAGCCAGAAAAATTGCAGGTGTAGGGCACCAGGGGTGGCCACCTCACCCAGACAGATAATGGTACTTAAATTCTTAAGGAGAAGTGGGGAAAGCAGCAAACTGGCAGCCTTCTGGGTGGAGGAGGGGCACCTGTGCAATAACTAGGGACCCAGGACAAACATCGAAGAGGCCAGGTGGAGAAACACATTCTAACCTGCAGAAGTAGGAACCAGATCATAAGGAATCCTGGGACCCTTCATTCTACCCTAAGGTGCAGAACAAGCCCTTCCCTGGCCATCTTCAGCCAAGGGGCAGAGACACATAGAACATTCCTTTAAATTCTGCTATACAGACACACTTAAAACCAGAAAACTGATGAAGCATCCATCAGAGAAATCCTCACCTGCTGGCAAAATCAGCCCTGCAATCCAAGCTCCAAAAACTGAAAAATTAGAGGCAGCTTATTTGGGGTAAATTTGGTGGATTCATTAATGTGAGCATTGTCAGTAACTGATGTGAAACCATGCAGATGTATGGGGGATGACAGGGGAACAGGAAGGACTCTTCTTGCATCTCCTAGCCTCACCCTTTTCCCACTCCCACCCCAGAAGTCAACCAGAACCATGTTCAGCTTTCAACCTTGTGCCTGAGTGCTTGGGGATTCATGCATCTGGTCCCTATGCACCTGGGCACTCACACACTTGTTCACACGCACATGCCTGTTCCATCCTCTACAAGCACCCAGTTCCACACCACCCCTCACAGCCCCCTTGCCGGCACACATACACCTGCACACACTCACCACCTTCACCTGTAGGTGGTCACCCCCACCGAAAAACTGACACAACCACATCCTAGACCGCGGTCTCACTCAAGCAGGTGCCCACTAGCATGTCCACGCTCCTCCTGTGAGCACCTCCTGAGGCCACGGCATCTCCTTATGGGGCTCTATTGGAAAGCAGCATGGACAGCATCCTGGGGGATATTCAGAGCTCCTACCCACATGGCCCCACAGCACCATGGAAATCCATAGAGAGGGCACCCCAGGTTGTTAACAAACAGATTAGAAAGAGCAGCAGTGATGGGATGGGGAAGGCCAGGTCACAAACTTCACTGCTCAGAGCAGGAGGACGCAGGGGGCAGCCAGGGAGGAGCCCTCACTTTGCAGAGAGTAAACTGCCTCATCCTAGATTGCAGGCAGCCCCCCTCTGCTTCCGGAATGTTCCCCTCAGGTGTCACCCACCTCTTGCCCCCACAGAAGATGTCTTCCCCTGCAAGGACTGTGGAATCTGGTACCGCAGTGAGAGGAACCTGCAGGCTCACCTCCTGTATTACTGCGCCAGCCGCCAGAGTGCCAGTTCCCCTGCCACAGCTACTGCTGACGAGAAGCCCAAGGAGCCGTACCCCAACGAGCGCATCTGCCCCTTCCCCCAGTGCCGAAAAAGCTGCCCCAGTGCCAGCTCCCTGGAGATCCACATGCGCAGCCACAGTGGTGAGGCTCCACGCCCCCCCAGGACCCCAGCCTGCTTGATGATAGCGCGTGCGTGCCCACTGCGCCCAGGCGACAGATGCGCCTGTGTGGTCCTCCCACCATACCACACAGCCTCCCACTGCTCCCAGGGCATGAAGCCCATCTGTGGCTGCCTGGATGGTCAGCTCGGGGCTAGGCCCGGGCCGGGATCCTGGGAGGCTTGAAGAGCCCTCCACACATGGCCCGTGTCATGGCCCCTCACTGGGCCCTGTGTTCCAGGCGAGCGCCCATTCGTGTGTCTCATCTGCCTGTCGGCCTTCACCACCAAGGCCAACTGCGAGCGGCACCTCAAGGTGCACACAGACACACTGAGCGGTAAGCAGGCTGGGAAGGGAGCAGGGGGCAGCACTGGGTATCTGTGGAACCCACTGGCTCCAGAACCCTGACACCACAGCCCATCTGCAGGTGTCTGCCACAGCTGTGGCTTCATCTCCACCACAAGGGACATCCTCTACAGCCACCTGGTGACCAACCACATGGTCTGCCAGCCAGGCTCCAAGGCTGAGATCTACTCGCCAGGAGCTGGGCACCCCTCAGCCAAGCTCCCCTCAGGTGAGTCCCAGGGGCCCCTCTGAGGACTGGGGAGGGGCTGGTCCACGAGACAGCCAGGAGTCAATTCAGCCATGGCCCCCTACCACCGCTGCCCAGCCCAGTTCTCCCTTCCCGCCCTGCCCCTTCCTCAGGTCTGGCCCAGGCAGGTCCTGCTCCAGCCCTGAAGTGTGGCCCTTGGGGTCTTCCTGCAGACAGTCTGGCCAGCTTCCAGCAGCACACGGCCCTGCACGGCTCCCTGGCCTCCTCCGACCTGGGCCTGGGGTCCACCCCATCACCAGGACTGGACAGGAAAGCTCTGGCAGAGGCCACCAATGGAGAGGCCAGAGCGGCCCCCCAGAATGGGGGCAGCGGTGAGCTCCCGGCGGCACCTAGGAGCATCAAGGTGGAGGCGGCCGAGGAGCCTGAGGCGGAGCCAGGGCCCCCAGCCCCTTCATCGCGGACGCCCTCTCCGCCCAGCCCCGCACCAGCCAGGATCAAGGCTGAGCTGCCCAGCCCCACGCCAGGCTCCAGTCCTGGCCCCGGTGCGCTGTTTCTGCCACAGTTCCCCGCCGCGCCCCCCGCCTCAGAGATCTTGGCCAAGATGTCCGAGCTTGTGCATAGCCGGCTGCAGGTGGGGGTGGGAACGGGGGCGCCAGCAGGCCTACTCGCCCGGGCCCCCAAGGGCGCTACGTGCTTCGAGTGCGACATCACCTTCAACAATGTCAGCAACTTCTACGTGCACAAGCGCCTCTACTGCTCTGGCCGCCGCGCGCCTGAGGATGCATCCCCGGCTCGCAGGCCCAAGGCGCCCCCCACCCCTGCGCGCGCGCCAGCTGCCCCGCCACCTGCCGAACCCGACGCGCCAAGCACGTCGCCTGGACCCGGGGTGCGCGAGGACCAGGCGGAGGACGCGACCACACCGGAGGCTGAGACGGGCGGCCGGGGCAGTGAGGGCAGCCTGAGCCCGGGCAGCGGGGCGGACGAGGAAGATGATCCCCGCCGGACGCTGTGCGAGGCCTGCAACATCCGCTTCAGCCGCCACGAGACCTACATGGTGCACAAGCGCTACTACTGCGCCTCGCGCCACGACCCGCCACCGCGTCGGCCGGCTCCCGCCGCACCCTTGGGTACCCCTGGGATCCCTGTGCAGGCACCGCCACCCGTGCGCACCCGTAGGCGCCGCAAGCTCTACGAGCTGCAGGTGGCCAGCCCTGCCCCCGCAGGGCCAGGCCCCGCCCCCCCAGCGCAGGCTCACGCCCTCGAGCCACCGGCTTCTCAGTCCCCGCGTCCTGGAAGCGGAAACGGGTCGGACCAGTCCGATGGCCCCATAGATCTGAGCAAAAAGCCGCGGCGCCAGGCCTCCGCCGCTCCTTTGCCCTGCCCCACGCCTGTGCTACCGGCGCTTGCCGACTACCACGAGTGCACAGCCTGCTGCGTCAGCTTCCACAGCCTCGAGGCCTACCTAGCGCACAAGAAGTTCTCGTGCCCCGCCGCACCACGCCGGCCGCGCGCCCCCGAAGATCCTGCTGTCGTGTGCCCCTACTGCCCCCCGAACGGCCTGGTTCGTGGAGACCTTGTTGAGCACTTGCGCCTGGCGCACGGCCTGTTGTTGGGCAAGCCCCTGGCCAGCCCCGGCCCCGGCGTGGAGGCCCGGACGCCCTCACCGGCCACCCCCCGCGATGGCCTTAACGGCCAGGAGCCACCCACCGGCCCTCCTGACAGTAGTCCCCGGCCCGGCCCACCCCCGGCCCCACCAACGCCTCCTTCCCACTCGGACAAGGGCGTCCAGACCCCCAGCAAGGGGACGCCGGCTCCCTTGCCCAATGGCAACCACAGGTATTGCCGCCTGTGCAACATCAAGTTCAGCAGCCTTTCCACTTTCATCGCCCACAAGAAGTATTACTGTTCCTCACACGCCGCCGAGCACGTGAAGTGACTGGCGGCCACACTACAGACGGGAGACCGCTTCACACGCCCCACTGCTCTCCAGGAGCCAGGGCCTTCTGGCCTGCCACTCATAAAGACAGAATCACCCCCAGAGGCCCGGATATTGGTGACTCTGGCTCCTGGGAAACGCACTAAGCACAGGCCTCAGCAGGGGGGGCTGCAGATGGCAGCGCCCACCTGGACCCTTGGCACTTAATAAAGAAGTTCAGTTTGATGAGTAGAATGGTGGAGCAGCCTAGTTCTCTAAGCAGAGGGCCCTGCAGGGTGGGGACACATGCTGGCCAACATCTTAGGCAGTCTGTGCACCAAGCCTGTAGAGACCCACCACCGCCACCTCCAGCATACACACAGGCCACCATAGTCTGGAGTGACCAGGTCCCTGGCCAGAGTCACACGGTTAGTGGCCCTAAGAGCTGGACCCAGCCCCAGGTCAGTCTGATGCAACCACACACAATGAGGACTGCTCCCCTGCCAGCTGCTTTGTACCCACCTGAGGCACAGAGGGAACAAGGACTGCCCTTTTAGGCCCCCGAGAATCCAACCAGAAGCTCTGGTTTGGCCACCAGATAACAAAACAAAGGGCTTACTCTTACCCACCAGACAGCCTTCCCACCCCACTTGGTTCTGGGGCCTGGATGTCACCTGTCCAGTCACAGGCCACCAAGGTTCCAGGGATGTGAGCATCTTGGGAAGAATGAAGCCCTATTGTTGCCACAGCTGGTGGGAGAGGAGGGGTAGTCAACAGGCACCAAGGAAGAAGGCGGATAAGAAAGAGGATACCAAAGGCCACAGTGGCCCCTGGGACCAGGGGGACAAATCCTGAACTGGGTGTGGCATGGTACCCATAGTGGCTGCAGTGGGGGCTGAGGGACAGGAACACTACACCCCCAGTCTGCTCTGCTGGTGCTGTGAGGGGTGCTCGTGGCATGGTTGGACCAGACGATGCTAGGCCAGACCCAAGCAGAGTCTAGCTATGGTCTTGCCATCTGGCAGCTGGGTAATTGTGAGCACCCTCCAGACTGGTTTCCCTGCTTGAAAATGCACCATCAGTCCTTTCCAACTTTGCCTGAAGTAACAAACAGTTTCACTCAGCAGCCTACAGTGGATAGATGTGAACTCTGACCTTTGACCTTTCTCTGACTTTTGAGAGGTGCTTCCTGCCACCCACCCAGATTCAGTCTCCATGGTATCATCCACAGGCAAGAGCTTGCTCTGAGCTAGTCCTGAGTACCAAGGCTTGACCAGACAGGGTCACTTGGCCAAGGCCACCAGACAGTCAGGGTTCCCACACCCTCAAGGAAGGGTTGGGAGAGTGTCCTATGGGAGCCAAGCTGCCTTTCTTGTAGATACCTGTCCTCCAAAAGACCAACCTGGCCTCTGCCCTCCTAGTGTGGGGCAGGGGAGGCGCACAGACCCTGAGCCCTGCTTCTTATTTGCAATGTTCTACATGAATTTGCATGGAGAGCTCAGGAAACTCCGCCTCTGAGCCAGACCACTGAATAAAGGCAGGCACTCTGATATCCTCACACATTGTTCTTTAAAAAATTAAAACTAACAGTGAGTTTTAATGTGTATAAATTTTAAAATAATTTTTCTTAAAAGATGCTGGAGAACATCAGAGATATGGCTTCTTATGAGCAACAGATGTTCAAAAGGGGGGGGGAAATGCAACACAGATTCACAAGGTGAGGGAGACCAGCGTCCAGTGTCTTCATCTCACCTCAAGAGCCATACCCCATCCCCACACAAAGTGACTAGTGAAACCGGAGGGCAGATGTGAATGGAAGACAGCACTGTGCAGACAATAACCTCAGTTTCCATACCTGTAAATGTGAGGGGGGTGTTGCTCAGTGGTTCTGCAGCCCCTTCTGAGTGCTCAGTTCAGCAGGCAGAGCCAACCCTGACCTCTGCCCCAAGCCTGAACACCTGGCCCTGTCACCAGGGAGGTCCTGGACCCTGTAGCCCACTGCCCTCATTCCAACCTGAGGAGGGCCCCACAGTGGGTCAGCTGGAGTCTCTAGGGCAGCACCACACAGCTAGTTAAGGATTCTGCAACTGGGTCCTGGGTTCCCCCACTGCTTCCCCGCTCCCAAGGTAGTGCTGAGCACCCTACTGCACCTGCGCACGGTGCAGAGCCCATCTCCACTCCCTCCTTCCTCAAACACCAGGTTTCCCACACCCTACAGATCCCATCAGTGGACCCTGCCTCCTCAAGCCCCCCCCCACCCCACAACTCCACTCCCTACACCAGAACCTGCCACCCTCACTACAGCCACTGTCCCAGCTATAGCCCAGGGACAGCACCCAGGCCTCCTTCCCACTTCTCTTCAGGAAACCTGATGCTTCTGCCTCCCAACTACACACCCTTCACTCCCCTAGCCTGCTGCTTCTCTAAGCGAGGAGAGTTTAACGCTCTCAGAGCCCCTACCTCCCAGTGTGCATAAGGATTCCCATACCCCTAAATCTCTCTAGCCCAGCCATGCCTCTTGTGAGTGCCAGATCAGTCTGCCCGCTGCCCTGGATATTGTCCTGATGTCCCTCAAGGGCCCTGAATGTCCAAGGCTGAGTCCTGCAACCTGCATCTTCTCCTTGCCTCTGTGCAGAAGTTGCCATCCACCCTGACAGAGACCACGCCTCATTGGCAAAGCAACTCTTGATTTCACCAGACCTGCCTCTCCCACCACCATCTAGCTTCCAGGTCTGCAACTTTACCTAGATTCTCCCTCAGTTGCCACTTTCAAACCTCTGAGCCAGTCTGCTTGGCCCTACCTCTCAGAACTACTGCTGCCTCACCTGTGCCCTCATCCACACTCAGTCCAGCGGACTGGCCACCACTGCTCATCCCCACCTTGATCAGGCCCTACTCAAGCCTTCAGGGACTCCTGCCACACAGAGGTGGCCCCCAGGCCCTCTTTACCATACCACACCCTGTGGTCCTATTTACCTAGCTCATGTCCGCACGTCACCAGTCTGCTCCTCCAGAAGGACTGCCTTTCTTGTCACACTGCTGTCAGTTTAAGGATCGTCTCTGACCCTCCTTATCACCCTGTTTATTTTCCCCATAACCATTAGCACTCTAGAAATCCGGTTTTATTTTGCCACCCCTTGCCCCTCCCCGAGGACCTCATCTGCCTTGACCACTGCCTGCTGGGCATCTGGCCCATGGCCTTACACCAGAGAGGGTCATGCAGTCACTGAAGTCACAAAGGAGTGAAAGAGCCAGCAGACAAATGAGTGGGTCCCCCTTCCCCACACCCTGATGGTCAGTCTACAGCCCATCCCCAAAGTCAGCCTATTTATCCCTAGGCTTCTTCCTCTGCCCTATCCTTCTACTATACTCATTGCTCCCCCCTGGAGCCAGCTCTGACCAAGGACATCATATAACAGCTCTTTGCATACATGGTCCATGTTCAAGGCCACCATTCAACCCCATCTCCTCCTAACAGGGCCAACCACTCAGAGCCTGTGAGGGTACTAAGTGATCGACCCAGTCCCAGGTCATTACAATCCACAGACATGTGTACCCACACACCCACCTACACCCATCCACCCACACACACACCCCCGCACGCCCACACACCCCTGCATGCCCGCACTCACACACGCCTGCGCAGACACACACACACCTGCACACTCACATGCCTGCACAGCCACACGCCTGCACACCCACACCCACACACACACACACATACACCCACATACCCACACACCCCTAGAGACAGCCTAGCTCTAGGAATTGCTGCAGGTGGACATTCCTGGCAACAGGGATCAGCAGCAACTCATTTACATGGGCCAGCAGGCAGGTGCTGGGAGCTTGCTGACCTCACACTTCGGGCTCACCAAGCCTGTGGGCCCTTTGTCTCCTGAGGAGACAGAAGGAAAGGGGTGGGAGGGGACAAGGAGGGATGGGAGTTGGCCCATCATAGCCAAGAATGAGCCTCAGGAGGACACGGAGATCGACTGGAGATCAACCTCACAGAGTTTGGGAGAATCTGTCTCCACAGAAAAGGAAGGAGCTGCAAAGATGACCAGTCAATGAGGAAGGGACCTGGACTGGGGCTGGCCTTGGGTGAAGGGAACGCAGAGAAGGCAGAATCCCAGCAGGTGCCAGGCCATAATCAAACTGCTTCCACAGTGCCCAAGGTATGGCTTGTCCTCCTGTCACTGCACTTTTTTTATTATTTTAATTTATTGATTTTCAAGAGAGAGAGGAAGAGGGGAGAGATTGAGTGAGAGAGAAACATCAAGTTGTTGTTCCACTCACATGCATTCATTGGTTGATTCTTGTATGTGCCCTGACCAGGAATCAAACCCACAACCTTAGTCTATCAGGACCATGTTCTAACCAACTGAGCTACCCAGCCAGGGCCCTCCTGTCACTGTTCTTATGGAAGGGGCAGCAGGCTCAGAGAGGGTGCAACTTGCTGCACACACCCCCACTGTGAGGAGTGCTGAGAGCGCTGAAGCAAACTACACACATGGACCCAGACCACCCTGGCACAAGGCCACCTGCACGTCAGCCACCTCCTGGCTGCCACCAGGATGCCCTCTGCACCAGGGCCTCAGTCTGGCTCCCAGACCTCCCCTCACTGGGGCTCTTGACGGTGGCAATTTAGAACAACAGAATTTGCCTGCACGTCCTTCCTGCCCGGCCAAATCAGGCCTCTCTCCCTTCACCTGACAGCTGCCTCACTGCTGGGGACAACTTAGGAGAGAGGTTCCCTGGGATGCAGTCGGCCCCAGTTCCCTAGAGGCCTCTACTCCCATCAGCATCACCTGAGCCAGTGGGGAATCGATATTCCAGGGCCTCCCAGAGGGGCTGAAACAGTCTGGGCCTGAGAATCTGCTCCCAGAAGATTTTTCTCTAACAAGTTTGAGAAATCCCCACATAATAGGAGCATAGACTGTTAGCATCTTTCATAAGAACCTAGCAGGTGCAGATACATCCCTGCTGAAGGGACCCTTGTCAGCTGGGGCAGGGATGGGCAGGAAGGTGGCTGGATCCACATCTCAGCCTCTTGCAACCTGGGGGGTATCATGAGACCACTGCTTTCCCCTTCACAAAATATGCTGTTGACTACCCCAATGTCCCGAACACTCACCCTGATACCTTTCTGCCCTTCATCCATGACACAGATGAGCCTTTGAGCCCTGGCCCTGCTGAGCCTGGACTACACCAGTGCCCAGAATAGCCAGTGATGACAGCTCCAGCCCCAAACATGGAAGGACACCCTGTGCAGAGTGCTGCTGCCCTTCCCATTCCAGATGACAAACTCGAAACGAAAGCACCAGAGTCCTCCCAGCCACAGAGCACTGCTCGTAAGAGCTGGTTTGAGGACCCACAAATTTGTTTCCACCCATGAATGCCCCATGGGGGAATTCCCCCAGCGGTGTTAGACTTTAGGTGTGTTCCTCACCACTCACTGAGGGGAAATGCAAGTGCACCAAGGCACGGGATTCAAACACAGGCAGCAGGGATATAAAAAGCTTTAAGGGATGGTGTGATTGGCAGAATAATGGTCCCAAAGCTGTTCACATCCTAAGCATGTGTGAATATGTTTCCTTACACAGCACAGAACATATGAATATGTTTCCTTAGATGGAACAGGGTAATTGAGGTTGCCAACCAGATGACCTTGAGACAGAGAGACTGCAGAGGTAGAAGCACATACAAGGCCCAACAGGGCCTGGGCAAACTGTCTGCTCAGACAAAGGGTGGGCCCCCCAGAGACCCCGGCTCAGGGGGCATGAGAAGCCAGCTGTACTTTCTGCCATCCATGGATGGTGTGCCTATCTGAACCTGAAAGCCAGACTCAATCCCTTCCCCTAAAGGCTCCTTGAAGGAGAGCAAGCTGGAAGAAAGAAGATGTCTCAAGTTCTGCAGTGGACAGAGTTTGGTCCTAGGTTCCCCCTGCGGAGCGTGGCCTGAGCTTACCCTCCAAACCTTTGAGACCCAAGTAAATGAGGTATAACCAGAACTGCAGCCAACCCTCATCCAACTCAGCTCCTGGTAAGATCACAGGTAGCAGATCTGTGGAGGCTGGGCAGAGGGATGGGGGTGAGAAGGGGCTGAGAAGCAGAGAAGCTCCCCAAGATGCTGGGTGCTTGAACCCAGAACCCAGCTGGAGGCTTAGATCAGCAGCTGCCCCCAAAGTAATGCTACACCCACGGGGCCTCGCCAGACAACTGGACACTTCAGCTCCACAACAGAGGACAGGGTGGAAAGAAAAGGACACACACCTCTATGTGCTTTTATATCAGCAGTTCTCAGAGTGTTTTTCAAGGAACCCTAGGGAGCCCCAAGATGCTTTCAGATAGTCTACAAGGCCCTATTTTGATCCATATTTGCATGAATGGCACAAAAGCCAAGGTGGGTAGGACAAGGGGACCTTAGCACAAATAAGGCAGCTGCACCAGATAGTGGCAGCAGCCCCTCTTCACTCATGCTTTAATTAAGAATGTTCTTGATAAAGTGTAAAAATTATTAATTGTATTAAATCTCCACCACTGAGCCCAGTCTTTTGAATACCCTGTGAGGAACTGGTAAGTGCATTCTGGCTGCCTTAAGGAACAGCCCTGGGGGGTTGAGTTGCAATCTGAACTCCCTGGTTGTTGTTTTTTTTCAGGAAACATCTTTTTCTGATTTGAAAAATGAATAATAAAAAGACTGTGGCTATTCAGACTTGGATATTGGGTAGACCCTTCCTAGAAAATGACAGTTAGCCTGTCCCTTTGAGGAAAAATAAATGACAGTATTTGTTGCCACTGTTAAAATTGGAACTTTGGAGTGAAAATTAGAATTTTGGGAATCTCGTATCCATCAACAGCTTCTCAACAGTTAAAAGACTTTTTTCTGGTGAGATTGGTGGTGATGTTAATGAATGTGAATGTTTTTAATGTTGTGAGATGAATGATGTCACTCTGGAAGCTTTGCATGACTCAATAAACCAATATCTTCCAAACGACAATGCAAGATGTCACAGAATCATGCATGAATGGGTAAGATTCATTCCCCCAGCAAAAAAAAGACACTAAAATACAGGAAACAATGGAATGACAGCTGAGTTTTCTTCAGAAAATAATGGAGTCCAGAAGACAATTAAATAAAATTTTTAAAGGTCGAAAGGAAAAATAACACTGTCAACCCAGAATTCTACATCCAGCAAAAAGTATCCTTCAATAACAGGAGCAGAAGCCCTGGCTGCTGTGGCTCAGTGGATTGAGTGTCTGCCTGCGAGCCAAGTGTCACTGGTTCGATTCCCAGTCAGGGCACATGACTAGGTTGCACAAGTGAGAGGCAACCACAGAGTGATGTTTCTCTCCCTCTCTTTCTCCTTTCCCCTCTCTCTAAAAATAAATAAACAAACATACATAAGTAAATAAATTATTAAGAATCAGAGCAAACATCACCTCCCCCCTCTACCCAGGTGCCCTTCTCATTTCATAGACAAGAGACTGAGGCTCAAGGAGGTGAAATACCTGCATAAAAGCCACACAAGCCCGCTGTCTTCCAAACGCTGGGATACATGCTCCTAAATTACTCACCTGGAGGAACAGAAATGCTCTCCCCAAAGGAACACTGGTGCTATTGTGACAAGAGGCAGCCTCTGAAAAAGGGCTTGGTTGGTAGTGACCATTAGCCCACTGGTAGCAAAGGAACACAATGTAACCAGTCAGCAAATCACTCTGTGAAGAGAAAACCAGACCATGTTTGGCATAATTGCCATAAACACTGAATTGTGGGAGCCTTGAGGTGTTGAGAGGCATTTGAGAAAACTGGACACATGTGCCCAGTCAGGACAGAGGAGGGCAAAGGGCAAAGGAGGAGGTGTCCTTGAACACTGATGGCACACGGGACACTCTGCTCCCCTGGGACAGAGGTGGAATGTACGGGCAGAAGGCCTTAAGGACTGAGCCACAGGACGGCTCTAGAAGAAGGAGCTGTCTAACTACGGTCTCAGGGCCCAATGACAGGGCACCTGCTGGAGACTTGCCAGCTCTGAAATTCTGGAGGGAGTTGAGGCAGGACCAGAGGAAATCAGTGCCAGGTGAAGGATTCTGCCTTCACCCTCTTCTAAAGCCCTCTCAACTCGAGTCCCTTCCCCCTGGATGAGTGTCCTGGGGCTGCTGTAGCAAATGACCACAGATGCGGGGCGGGGTGCTTAAAACAGAAGAAGGGTTCTCTCCCAGTTCTGGAAGCCAGTTGTCAGAAACCAAGGTGTGGGCAGGACTACCCCCTCTAACACTCAGGGAGCAGCTGTTTCAGGCCTAGGCCCCTCTGCCCGATGCTGGTGGTGGCTGTCCAGCCTTGTAGGAGCATCATTCCATCCTCTGGCTGAGTGTCTCAAGTGGTATTGTCTTCTGTGTCCCTTTCAATGTCTTCCTTTTCTGTCACTTGTTGGGATACTTTCATTGAATTTAGGGTCTACCCTAATAAGGGAGGATCTCATTGTAATCCTTACTCTAGTTACATCTGCAAAGGCCCTTATTCAAAATAAGGTCACATTCAGAACTCCAGCTGGACATGGATTTGGGGGAACATCTTTCAACCTGATACTCCCTAAGGGTCGGATGGAGGAGTGGTCTTCTCTGCTGCCCAAGAAGCTTCTGGAGTATCATAACTGCCTCCTCCTTTGCAAATGGACATCCTTCAGCCTGCCCTGATCCCAAGGCATGTCCAGGCCATGAGCAGGACAGTCACTTGGAGACCCTACTGCCAATGACCTGCTAGAGTGCCTGCATGCTACACCCAGGGCCAGCTCCACAGTCCGGGGCATGGACACTGGCCAGCCCTCACCCCAGAAATCTGGACTGTTGTGGACACAGCCACGTTACAGGAGGACACACTACTTCCCACTGTACCAGTGGTTTCCAAACTGCTCCCAGGACCCACGGGGTCCATGGAGGTATGTTGGGAGCTGCTGGGATTGGGGGCAGGCAGCTCCAGGCGACTCACTGCTACATGGACAAGAATGGCTCCATTTAATCCATTTCCTGCACAAGGCTTGGCTCGGTTGCACTTAAGGAAAGTATTATGAAGGTGAAGACTAGACCAGGCTGTTTGCAGGCTAATGTCAGGAGCAGAGGATGACGGTCACTACATTTCATAAGGCCCATTCATAAGCTGATGTTACTGTGTCATCCTGGCTGCCCTTCAGAATGGGTCCCATCAGAGCTGAAGTGGCCACAAGCAAATTATTGTAGACTCTGATTCCCAAGTGTCTATCTGAGCATCCTGGCTTGAAGGGCAGCCATCTCTTCCGTAACAGTGGGGAACAGTAACTCACCCCAACATTCTTTTGACATTGTTTCTGCAAGTGCTGACTCTGACTAATATGTGGCTCATAGATAAACAGCATGTTTGCATAAGAATCCTAGGAATTAACTTCAAAAGATACAGACCCCGACCTTCAGGCATCCCAGCTCTGGGACATTTGCAGACCTTCCATCACAGAGTCAGAATGACCTGAAGTGAGAATGACATGCAGCCAGTATGGCTAAACCAGGATGACACACACTGGACCATCACTTGCCTTATCAGAATGGACTGTGCTTGCCTGCATGTAGAGAACTTTTCAACTCCTTTCCTCCATCTCTTTGTTCTATTCCCCTCTCCCTCCTTATAAAACAAAAAACAAAAACAAACAAACAAAAACCCTCTGCCTCCACTGAGAGGTGGAGATGGTCTTTGAGACATGAGTCCCCATCTTCCAGGAGATAGGCTTTGTGATGTGAGTCCCCCGTGTTCCTGATGGCTGGCATGTGCAAATAAACCACTTTCCCTTACATCAGCACCTCCCTCTTGAGTATTGGCTTTCGTAGTGGCAGGCAGCTAGACCTGCATTCGGTTATACTTCTTAGCAGTGACCTTGGAGTCAGCTGCACCCCATGGCTCAGGGGGGAGACTGAGCACCCTTTTCCTTAGCTGGCAAAGCCCTCCTATAGAATTAACCTTTTGTCTTGTTGCGTCCGCATCTCCCAGTTTGAGTCAGAGAAACAGAGCACAGTGGAGAGGGATAAACGGCAAGAGCCACACAGAGATGGAAAGAAATTGAGTGCCACAGATAGTGACAGAGGCAAAGAAAACTGGGGGTGATGACAGAGGGGATGTCACATTAGAGCTGATAACAGCCATAACCTAGGGCTCTATTTATAGTGCCATTCCCCAGGGGAAAACAAGACCCCACCCACATGGGTCAAACTGGTGACCTCTTTCCTTCCACACCCCTCAACTAATGAAACTGGGTCTGTTTGCCAGTCTCTCAGGCAGCCTACTGTCTCTACAGATTTACCTGTTCTGGGCATTTCATATAAATGGGATCGAACAATTCATAGCCTTTTGTGTCTGGCTTCTATCACTTGGCATAATATTTTCAAGGTTCATCGACGCTGGAGCATGTATTGGTGCTTCATTCCTTTTGATGGGCAAATAATATTCCATTGTATGGATGGACTACATTTTGTTCTTTCAATGCTAATAGACATTTAGATTGTTTTCACTCTTTAACTATTATGAATAATGCTGCTATGACCATCCACGTACAAGTGCTTTTGTGGAATGTCTGGGTCATATGAACACTCTATGTTTAGCCTTTTGAGGAACCACCAGACTGTTTTCCACAGTGGCTGCACCATTTTACATTCCTGCCAGCCATGTATCAGGGTCAGATTTCCCCGCATCCTTGTCAGCACGTGTTATTGTCGGACTTTTTCTTCTTGCTGTCCTATGGGTGTGAGGTCTCACTGTGGTTTTGATTTGTGTCTCCCCAATGGCTAGTGATATTGAGCATCTTTTCATGTACCTCTTGGCTATTCACATATCTTTGAAGAAAAGTTCTTTCAGATCCTTTGTCCATCCCTACAACATTGATGTTCATTTTGAAGTGAAAAAGCAGAAGCTGACGATCATTCAAGTCTAAAAATTATAAGAGTGGGCTCTGGCTTCAGACACCCCAGCTCAATCCTACCTTGGCCCTTCCTAGCCACTGAACTTGAGCAAGTCAACCCCCAGGGCCCTCGGTGTCCTCACAAGTCCAATGGGTAATGAAAGAGCAACCTTATCGCACGTCTGCGGACAGAGGAGAAGTCGGGCACCTAAAGCCAGCAGGTGGAGACTTCTCAGGATAGACCTGAGCTGAGAATAAATACATTTTTCCTCAAGGGGACAGGAGCAGAGCTGGGGGCACCTTTGTTCTAAATGAACAGATTCTGGGTGGGCTCGGAACAGGAAGACACCGTGGCCAGACAGATGTCTTTGGTGGAGCCTCCATTGCGCAGGGGTGCACATTGCAGCTCTACCCATGACGGCGGAAGTCGATTCAACTGCTCCCTAACCTCCTATCCTCATCAGTAAAATAGGAGGCATTGCCACCAAGATTACACCCTTTAATATCAATGATAGACATGTCATTATCATCAAAGGCCACTCCCCCAGGAGAGCATCCCATTTATCCCCCAGGAGTCATAAAGGGCTTCCATGCCCCCAGCCCCAACCCTGGCAGGTTGGGACCAGTGTCATGTATTGAGACCACCCCTGCACTTCCTGCCCCATGGCCTGGGCTCCTTGTTCCCATGTGGCATAGAGGCACGATAGTAAAAAGCTACAAAAGTACCTTGGCAAGAGGAATGGGGAAACTGAGACAAAGTAATTAAACAAAGCCAAACAATTTGAACAACTTACAGCCAGCTAGTGAATTACAAGACCTTATCTTCAATAACCAAGGACTCTTAACAGCAAATGATTTATATCTCACCTCCTTAACCAGCTCAAATCATCCTGGTCCAGGAGCTGGGTAACAGAGACCCAGTCAGTGCCATCTGTGGCATCCAAGCTCAAGGACGGATGAAGTCAGGGGAACAAATAGCAAAAAAACTGATTAGAGCCAGACAGACCCAGATAAAAGTAAAGCAGTGAAGCTGACCAGAGAATAATCCCAAACTCCCCTACACATTCATTTTTATGAATCAACATATTGAAGGACACACCTGGAAAACTAATGGAGACCTTTCCCTGAGACCCACCCCCCCGCAGAAAAAAAGATAAAAACCCTCAGACAAAGGATGCCAGCACAGTCTCTCTCTGGAGCCCCCCGGGCCCTTCTTCCCCTCTGGCATGCATCTTTGCTCCTCTCTCCCAGGGAGCAGCGAGCAGTGGCAACGCATCCCTGGCCAACCCCTGCACCTGTCTCCAAGGCCCCCTTTTCTCTGAATCTCTAGTGAACTAAAAGCAGACCCACCTTGGCTCACTACTTGCCTATAACATTTCTCGAGAACCAAAGCAGAGCACTGCCTAGGTTCTCTCCCGTTGCTTCTTCTATCCCAGGCCCTTCCCTGTTTCACTGTACCCAGCTTTAACACCATACTCTCAAAATCACCTGGACTCATATTGGGAAATCTTTCCTGCATGAAGTCAAGAACACATATACTGCAGGCCTCTCCGAGGCAGACCCGCTCCAGGCCCAGTCCCGTTCTGGACAGTGTCAGTTGTGGAACCTAGGGACCCTCCTTGATTTCACCTCAAGCTCAGGGCAGGACTACTTGTCGCTGACCTCTCAATGGCCCAAGCTGAAGCACCCCTGCCCACCATCAGACTGCCCTCTCCAATCTAGATGGACTGACAGCTCAGCCAGCAGCTCCCTCCCAGAGGACTGGCACAGGACTCATCCCAGGGGATCAATGGTGGGATCAGAGCTGAGACTGGAAAGGACACGCCCCCAGAGCAGGATCCTCAGACTGGAAATTTACAAGCCAGAAAACTGCCAGCAACCACTCTAGGGGTCATGTGGATCTAATCTTTCTTTTTTCCTTTCTTTTTTTTCCAGCTACTGACATTAATTTTTTAACTACTAATTTATCATCTCAACATTTTATAAAAACACATTTCAGTGTCAAAGTGTTGGAACAACATCGTCGGCAGCCGTCCGTCTCGAGAGACGATGGTGTAGCTTCTTAAGAGTCTATCTGCACCGCCGAGAATGGCTGTGCAGTCCGACTCGGGAGTGACACGGTATCTGTCTCCTCCCGTGTTGAATCGACATCTTGCGATGACGCTGGAGTGTCCTCTCCAGTGAAGCTGAAGCTACAGAGCCTGGGCAGGGTGATATGGAGGGTCTGCTGTTGCCCATGCAGCAGACCCCCCCTCTCTTCGCAGCTGAAGGGTCCAAGGGAAAGACGGAGTCAATACAGCTTGGCTTCAGGTGCGCCGCAGGAGTTGCCGGTGTTGACTACAACGTCAAACCGCCTTAGGGACTCCGGCTCCGGATTTTCTGTCAGGGTTTACTCCCTTAGCCTTTCCCCTGAAGAGGTATGCCGCAAGGCAGCGGAGGTTTTTTGGAGTCAGAGTTTTCCTTCTCTGATGTGCCCTGACTGGAAGATCGAACCAGCGACACTTAGCTCGCAGGCCGACGCTCAATCCACTGAGCTAAACCAGCCAGGGCAAGGAACAACATAATCTCAGAACAAAGGACAGGATTTTACATGAAACAAATTTGACTTCTTGAAATCCCTGACTTTTCTCTTATTTTTCTCATTTCACTGCAGACTGATAGAAATGTCACAACAGCACAAGTGCATGGACCAGGGCTTAGGCACCTCTGCTCCCATCTGAACCCTTCCTACCCGCACTTAATTTTACAGAAGAGGAATCAGAGGGTCCCAGAGCTGAAACACCCCACAGCAACAGCATCCTGGCAGCATCCCCTCCATGCTCTAACTCTATCACAAGCCCCAATCTTTAGCCAGATTCCATGCAAAACTCACATGGCAACAAAGAGAGAAGCTTGGGTTTCAAAATAGGCTGGAAGATTTAAAACAGAATAAAGTTAGTCAATTTCTTAGTCTAAAAATAGGTCCCATATCAGAGTCAATTTCACAAGAGGAGTCATCACGCTGTCTTAGTTTAACTGTAATGTCTAGAATACTCTGGTTTTGATTTTTTTTTTTTTAAAGTGCTCAGTCAAAGAAATGAAGGAGTGGACCCTGGTCTGTGTGGCTTAGTTGGTTGGGCATCATCCTGTGGAGTAAAAGGTCGTAGCTTTGATTCTCAGTCAAGTCACATACCCAAGTTGCCGGTTCAGTCCCCAGTCAGGGCGCATATGAGAAGGCAACTAAGTCGATGCTTCCCTCTCACATCGATGTTTCTCTCTCTCCCTCCATTTTTCTCTGAAAGCAGTGGGAAAAAAAAATGTGCGGATTAAAAAAGAAAAGGAAAGAAATAAAAAATTGTCCCGAACCCACACTCCCTCTGGACAGTCTTTCCCCAGGTCTGTAGTCAGCTCTAGTGCCCCTGGTGGGAATCCCCTGTCAGAGAAGACAAAGGAGTCTCTCACTCACTAGTCCCTGACTATGCCCTCCCTCCTCCCAAAACACTCGCTGCATGTCTGCTCCTCATCTACAGGTGACCTTCTGGAACACCTCCTACACCTTCCCACTCCTTCAAGGCCAGGTCAAATGTGGAATGTTGTGGGAGAGTGTGTCCCCCACCCCAACCCAAACTCCACTCAAAGAAACTTTCTGTGTTTCTCTGTCTCCCACCCCACCCCCAGCACCGTGCATGCTCAGGGGTGTCAACTCTCCCTTATTCCCTTCTGCACTCCAGGAGCTGTCACCCACTGAAGTCCGCTCTGCCTTCAAAGGGGTAAATGTACAACCATAGCCAGCTCTGGTGGACCCCGAGACGTAGGTCCAGGGCCCTGACCTGCCTGAGCAAAACATGTATCACCCAGGGACAGAGATGCCCAGGGTGACTCCACCCCCAGCCCCCAGGCAGGCAGTGGGCACCTCCTTTCTGGAGCATTGGGTGAAGATGGTTCCCTGAGGCAAGTGGGAGTCCCCAAGGTGAAGGGTAAAGCTCAGTGGGCTCTCAGAGAGGAAACAGCTGAGGAATGTTGCCCAAGGTCAGAAGGTGGACCTGAGAATGGACATCTCTCTCCTCTGCTTATCTCCTGCACAGCCTGACGTCAAATTTCAGGCCAGGAAAACCACAGAGCCCAGGGAACACAGGCATCCTACCCCAAGCCTGGACTTTGCAGGAAGCAGGGGGGCAGCCGATGACCACTTCAGGCCACCTCATGGCCTTCCTCACTGCCCAGGGCTTCCAGGAGAAGGGAGTCAGAGTCCAAGCTGAGATGAAAGAGGCTGACCAAGTAACAACCTGCAGAGACCTGTGTACTTCACCATTTCCCCAAACAGGATGAGAAAAGACTCTTTAAAAATTATCATTACAGCCCTAGCTAGTGTGGCTCAGTTGGTCGGAGCGTCATCCTTTGGACCAAAAGTTTGCAGGTTCAATTCCCAGTCAGAGCACATACCCAGGTTGTGGGTTTGATCTCCCCTGTCAGGAAGCATACAAGAAGAAGGCAACCAATCAACGTTTCTCTCTCTCTCTCTTTCTCCTTCTCTCTTCCTTCCTCTCCCCCTCCCCCTCCCCCACCCCTCCTCCCCTCTGAAAAATCAATAAAAAGAAATTATCATTACACTGCTGACTTTTCTAAGCCCTTTATCTACATTATGACGATTTGGAATCAGCGAGCTGAATACCCCAGTTTGGGCAGTGCCCAGGATCACAGGAGGGTTTGGGTCCTACTAGGGCAGTGTGGGGACCACGCTCCCCACCTGGCTTGCTCCCCACCACACTCTCCTCTCCCCAATTTTTTTAAAGTAAAATTCACATGACACAACATTATCTTCTTCACGCGCACAATTCAGTGGTATTTAGCATATTCATGATGATGTGCACCTGCCACCTCTGTCTCCAGCACATTTCATCCTCCAGAAGAAAAGCTGTGCCCACTTATTGGCACTTACTGTCCATTTCCCCCCAAAACCCCCAGCCCACCGCAACCACTCATTTGCTTCTGCCTCTATGGTTTTGCTTTTTCTGGATGGTTCATATGGATGGAATTATACAACAAGAGGCCTTTTGTGACTGGCTTTTTTCACTTAGAGTGTGTCCAAGGTTCATCCACATTATAGTGACAGGCTGCGTTTTATTGATCCACCTCTGAGAATGAGCATTTGTCTTATATTTTAAATAGGTTCATGGACACTGGCAGGGGCAGTCTGAGTCATGAAGGTGGTAGAACTAAGCCAGTGTGATTTCTCTCGGCTTCCCATCATCACCCCCGAGGACAGGAGACCCTGCTGTGTCATCTCTCTAGGAAGCAGCAACCTTGTACAGGGGTCCTATGGCTCCCTAGGTCCCATGTGCCCTGCCTGCTCCTGAGCCCCACCCCTCTCCTCTGCACACCCACTGGTGTCCCTATAAGAAGAGGAGGGGACACAGGGAGGACTCCACGTGATGACAGATGCACAGATTGGAGTCATGCAGCCACAAGCCAAGGAACACCAAGGACTGCCAGCAACCACAGAAGTTGGAAGAGTCAGGAAGAATCCTCCCCTGGAGTCTCCAGAGAGAGAGACTGGTCCTGCCAACACCTGATCTCAGACGTCTGGCCCCAGAACAGTGAGAGAATAGGTCTCTGTTGTTTTAAGCTACCCAGCTGTGTGGTGACTGGCTACAGCAGCCCCAGGACACTCGAGCAGGAACCTTATAACTATATCTGATGAGTTATTGCGATTCATGTGCAGATTTTGCCTCCTGTACCGAACAGAAGACGGTCAGTGGAGCCCCTTATGGACCTTGCACCACAGACGAGAGCCAACAAGGAAATATTTTGCCAAGGCCTTCAAAGGCTAATGCTCCCCATAGTCATCATCATTTCTTCTGTGCTTTTTCTTAAAGCCACAATTTGAACAACTTGTCAGCATTGCAAGTGAAATGCTTTTATCTCCCTCCCTCGAACTTGCCATGAAAGGCAGTTCAATGGGCCTCTAGGAGGTGACAGATTCCTTATTCGATAAAGCTGCACAAACGTGCATTATTTCAGCTACAATATGCAATGTTAAAGAGCTTATAAACTTTCAATTAAAAGATCATTAATGTGGAATGAAACATGCTAAGCAGATGATCTAATCCTGTTTAGCAGGATCCGGGGAGGAAGGCGTCATCAGCCTGGGTAAGGGTTCCACAGAGTGGGGTCCCATCTGGAAGGACCCAGCTGCAGAGCTGGAAGGAAACATCCAGGCTGGGAAAGACAGCTCCAGGACTTCTGCTGACTTTCTGGAGCTGGCTCCTGATGCTCCCTTACCTAGGGTGCCGGAGTGGCTTCAATAAAATGACGGGGCAATTATCGCTTTAGTAAAAACCCCTGTTTTATACTAAAAGCTCTCTATTTTTAGGATCTTCCCACAAAGCCAGGCAGCTATCAAGCACTTTGCATATAGTCTTATTTAAGAGCACCTGGGTGACAGTCTGCTTCCAGCACTGTTTACAGGTAAGAACAGTAAAGCTCAGGTGGTTCAGTTAACTTGCCAACTCAGAGTCTGCACTAACCCCTCCATTAAAGTGAGAAAGCAAGAAATTGAGCAAACAGACACACTTAGAATCACCTTAGCACATGCTCAGGAGCCATTATTTCTTGTCCTTCCTGTCACCCCATGATATCTGAACATAGACCAGCAGGTGGTTTTCAAGATCAGAATTTATTCCAGTGGTTCACACTCACTGTGGTTGACCACCTACAGACCCTAAAATAGACCAGGTCCTCATTCCCAGAACCTATAAATGTGATCTTATTGGGAGAAAGGGTTTTGCAGATATGATTAAATTAAGAATCTTGAGATGGGGCAATTTTCAATTACTGGGTGGACCCAGTGTCATCTCGCAGATCCTTACAAGGGGGACAAATGACACACTCGGAAGCAGAGAAGGCCATGAGACCATGAAGGCAGAGACTGGAGCGATGTGGCCACAAGCTGAGGATGCCTGGGGTACCCAGGTCATGAATGAGGCAGGAAGGGTCCTTCCCTAGAGGCTCCCAAGGGAGCACAGCCCTGCAAACACCTGGTGTCTGACCTACTGCTACTGATTTTAGACTCTGGCCTCCAGAACTGTGAGGTTATAATTTTGGTTGTTTTAAGCCCCCTAGTTTGTAGTACTTTGTCACAGCAGCCTTGGGACACCATGACATTCCCACACTGTCTTACCTCAACATAAACCCTCTGATTTTAGTTTTGTTGAATCAAAACAGCAGAAAGGACAAGCCACCCAGCAGACCAGTTTGGATTCTGATTTTGTTGTAAACTCTCTAAACATGAGCCAGAAATTCCCCACTGTGACAGGGATGCATCCCCTTTCCACCCTGGCCTTGGAGTCAGGCCCCAGGGACACCTCTGGGCCAGGCAGTGATGAGAGGCAGGTATGGGAGCTATCCTTTGCCTGCTGTGAGAAGACAAGGAGCCCTGACTATATTCAAAGCAAGAAAACCCACCTCAGATGCCTCTTGGTTACCACGGAGACGGACAATGCAAGCAAGTCAAGCAGAGAAGCCTGGGTTTAGGGGAGACCTTGCTGTGATGGACTCCAGAGTTACAGTCTTTAAGTGACCTTGGGCAAGTCCCTTCTCCTCGTAGGGCCTCAGTTTCCCCAGCTGTAAAATTAGAGCTCTGTTCTGGCTTAAGTGGCTGTCGACCTCTGGGAATGGACTCTTGGGGCCCTGCATTTATGGCCATCAGTCATAGCTGCACAGTGGTGGAGTCCATTTCTTATACATCTGCACCTGCACTTGACCTGCTTATGGGAGATATGCGTTAAGTGTCTCCAACTTCAGAGCAACTCTCCTTTCTTATTACAGATGTTCTCATTCAACAGACACTTTAGTTCAACTATCTGTGGTGAAGGGACTCTCACATTTGACTTTTAAAATATTCAAAATCTTAAGTTGAGAAGGTCAAGAAAAACCAAGGGGGCTGTGGAGCAGGCTGGAGAGGACAAAGGTTTGGAGTTAAAATGGGGTAGGTCCTGCCTCCTCTGTGTTCAAGTGGCCAATGCTGAGCCAGGCATGGAAACGCACCAGCTTCAGTGTTTTCTCCTCGGCAAAGCAGGGATGGTCCTGCTCCAGGATCACGGGAGGAGCAGATGAGAAACATTAATGTGTTCACATTCTCAGACTGTTATTTCCCAATGATACAGAGAGCTATTGCCCAGAAACAGAATCAAGAGGATCCTGGAATCTGTTTCCAAATGATTCAATCAGCTTGGACTTCTCCAGCTCAGTACTTCTGGTTGCCTAGGGCTCCAGGCTCCCAGCTCACCAGTCCAGGAGAGCCAGCATCTCTGGAACTCGAAGACCCTCTGCCAGTTCCTCACAGGTTTAATGCTCCTGAACTAACACCTTTGATTGACCTGTTCCTCTGTGCAGCCACTCCCTGCCCCAGGTGCAAGCTGACAGGTTACCTCCGATCCCCCTCAGGATACCCTGGTGGGCTGGGCAAGAGAAAATGCACATCAAAATAGGGGGGAATTTAATTCTCTGGGTGCAAAAAGGAAGTAGAGCCACCTCCTCTCCTTTCTTAGAGCATTTATTTTTAAAACCTGTAAATTCTTGCTCTGCCTCTTTTGAAATGTACGTAATGTTTTTAGAAACTATATAAACCTCTTGAAGTTTTATAACCCAGGACCATCTCTCTATCTGGAGGACCTGGGAGCCACTTCATTGAATGTGATCATTAAGAAATTATCACCCTGCCCTGGCTGGGTGGCTCTGTTGGTCGGAGCATCGTCCTGTACACTGAAAGGTTGCAGGTTCAGTCCCAGGTGAGGGCACATCCCTAGGCTATGGGTTCAGTCCCCAGTCAGGGCACATATGGGAGACAACTGATCTCTCTCTCTCTCTCTCTCTCTCTCTCTCTCTCTCTCTCTCTCTCTCTCTCTCTCTCTCTCTCTCCCTCTCCCTCTCTCTCCTTCTCTCCCTCCCCCATTCTCTCTTTCTCTAAAAAAATCAATAAAATATATCCCCAGGTGAGGATTTAAAAAAAAGAAAGGGTCATCCTATCTCCCAATTTTCATGGAAGGCAGGAGACTATCTTAGCAGGTACTCAGCTCCCAGCTGCAAGCCTGGCCCCTGTCAGAGATAGAAGTGTCATTATTCCTTTGGGTAAAGATAATTAGTGACCACAAACGCCCTCCAATTACCAGGTAGATTCAGCGTGAACTATGTCCATTTTGAGGACATACATGTCATGGGCTGCATCTCTGCTGAGCGAAAGGGTGGGTTCTGCTATCTTCAATCACCTAGCGGACATGACACACATGAAATTCTGGGGTCATGCTCATTTGGTAATAAAACCATCCTCTCTCTTCTACTTATGTGGACAGGTTTTCTGGGTGGGCAGATTTTATGTTAATCGTATTTTCCCAACAACTGATACAGATGAGGGTATAGCCTGTGCCTGGACTCAGCCAGACACTTCTGATCATGGACAGTCCCCTATACCTTCTCAGCTCTCAGAAGACAGCACCAGTAGCTGCCTCATGGCCTGGGCAGAAACTCACATGAGATGATGGATTTGAATTATAGTTGACCCTTGAACTACACAAGTTGGAACTGTACACGTCCACTTATGCACAGATGCTTTTCAATAGACCTGCGCAGTTCAATCCCACATTGCTCAAGGTTCTGCTCTGCCCTTGGGAATCCAAGTGTACAGAGGGCCAACTGTGGTTATTCATGAATTTTTGACTGTGTAGGAAGTTGACACCCCTTACCTCCCAGTTGTTCAAGGACCCACTATGCGTTGTGCTGTAACATATTGGATGAAACTATGAAGCTCTTTTCACTTTTTCTCTTTCCTAGTTTTCCATAATGACCATGTATTGTTTACAACTAAAAATTGGCAGTAACTTTGTTGTGATTGGGGACATGAATGTAGGCTCCTCAAAGGTAGGCACTGGGTTTTTCCACCTCTGAAGCCCAGTGATTTCCCTTCTCGAGGTGTTTCCAGATGCTGGTGGCCTCTGAGGAGGACAGGTGAAATCTGAGTGAGTGTTATGAGGGCTCCAAGCTGCTCAGGGAGATACTACGCCAAGATGCCCTAGCTCGGAAGTCACAGGTACGTCCGGGGGAAGGCAAGCAGGGGGAAGAGGGTGCAGAAACAAGGTAAGCAGAGCAAACAGAGCAGGCATGCTGGCTGGGAGTCCGTCAATGCCCTGGTTCTGCCTGTACCCACAGGTGACTCTCTCTTTTCTAAACCTCAGTTTCCCCAAAAGTAAACCAAAAGGAAGGAAAATGATCATTTATAAGAACAGTGTTTGCTAGGTACTATGCAAATTAATTTGCATCTGTTGTTTGAGTGATTCATAACCTTTTAGTCTCTGGACTAAGTTTACACTCTTAAAAATTACTGAGAACCCCAAAGAGCTTTGACTTATGTGGTTGTAGCTATAGCTATTTACCATATTAAATGTTAAAACTGAGAACTTATTAAATATTTATTTTATTTAAAACTAACAAGAGCCCTAGCCATTGTGACTCAGTTGGTTGGAGCATCATCCCATACACCAAAATGTTGCAGGTGTGATCCCCAGTCAGGGCACATACCTAGGTTGCGGGTTTAATCCCTGGTTGGGGCACATATGGGAGGCAACCGATCAATGTTTTTCTCTCTCTCCCTTCCTCTCTCTCTAAATTTAAACTTTTTTTTTTAATTAAAAAAGAACTAACCAAAATAAATCGATTACGTTAACACAAATAATGTTTTTATGAAAAATAATGATTTCCAAAAGAAAATTAAATGGAATAGTCTGCATTTAGTCTGATACAATATATTACTTAGGTTGACATATATGAGGAAAATCTGGCTTCACACGACAGACATGTAATTAGAAAGGGAGGGGTGTTTTAACAGCCTTGTCAGACCATCTTGGCTGCACCAAAACTCAACAAGTGGTGGATTCCTAAAGATTAGCTTCAATGTGGAATATGCTACCATGGCATTCAACTTTTCATACTCTGTTATGTTAAGATTTATTGGTCAATTTTGTACTTTGAAAGGGTGTGTTATCCAGGCATAATTTCAAACATTCCACATTGGGTCATTGGGAAGTCTGAGTTCACTGAATCACACTAACCTTCCAAACTGTGACACAATTCATCATATAATGTCAAAACACAGCGCTCACTAATATCACCACGATTTCATCAGAAATGTCATTACACTTTACAAAGCTGTCCAGCTCATCATGGTGGAGACAGATTCTCCTAGATTCAGATTTTCACTTGGGAGCTCAAATTCTATCGTTAGCAACAGATATCATCAGCTGTTCTCCTTGGAGCAGCAGACTCACTAGATGAGTCTTTGAGAAGACTTGGTTCTGCGTCACCATGGCGTGTTGTAGTCATTGCTGCATGTGAACATGCACTCTGTGGGAAGAGTGGCTGGCTCAGCTCACAGCACAAACCTGGCATGCAAGCCCTCCCTCCAGACGGCCTGCGCACTTCCCGTTTTGTCACCAAAAACATTAAAAAGACAGAGTTTAAGAGTTGAGATTGAATACAATTAGTCCTCATTGCTGCCTCATCCAGGCCCGTGTCAGGGGTTGGCCACGTGTCTTCGACTGCACGTGTGAGCGTGAAGGACGCAGTGACCATGAGCACAGCTCGGGCCTGAGCCTCCATCCACCTCAGATTACATTGCTTCCGCCCTGTCAGTGAGAAAGTCAACCTGTGAAAAAGGCATATGACGTCTAAGTGGTTTCAATGGCGCCGACCTTGAGGGTTCTGCCAACCACACTTTGAACACTGCTAGGTTAAGTACTTACCAGCCCCACTCCAGGTTAGGGGCGTGAGCTCTCTGTTTGCTGAAGAAGAAATTGGAGTCTCGGTGACATTAATGTGGTGTCTAGCTAGACACAGCCAGTCAAGACACAGCCCAGTGCCCCTCGAGTCCCCTCCCTACTCCACATGCTGATGGGCTGTGCCCCTCTGCCTCTAATGCAGAGGGAACTTGAGTGACCACTCTAGCTCCTGGATCTCCACCCCCACAGGACCAGGCAGAGCATCACAATCCTAGAGCACTCAGCCCAGTGGGAGCTAAAACCCCCACCCCACACAGGTCTGGTGCTCTGTTCTCTGCCCCTCCACACCTCCCCAGGTTACCTCCTGGGGCTTGGGTCCCCTGCAACAGGAAGTGGCCTCCACCAGCTGGTTAGCTGGGGCCTTCAGACGCCTGCCACCTAGGTAGCTCCCAGTAGCCTACCAAATGATGGCTCACTGCACCAGTGATCCCCACACAATGGGAACACATCACGATTTACCAAGCACGTTTCATGCTCCCTCATCCTCGGGACCACTGTGAGGATCCACCCAAGTGGAAAATGAGAGCTGGAGACTGGGAGAGGGCCCAGAGCTACTCCCTTCCCAACTCCCACCTCCCTCCACCTTCCCAGCCCCCGACCCCAACTCTGAGGCAGAAAGCACCACTGGGGCTGATGCTAGAGACAAACCATAGGAAGGCCCTCCGTTTCATTCAGGCCTTTACAATAGGGAGAGCTCCATGGGTCTGAAGACCAGCCGAATGTCCTGGCAGGTGATTTTGCCCTGGGCTCAATGAGGAGCAGATAGGTGACAGGTGGTGTGCAGGTGACAGCTGGGTGGTCTACAGGTGGGTTTGTTTTACAGTCAGGGGAGTCAGGGTTAGTTGAGTGGGAAGTGTTTTCCTCTGCGTCCATCGGGAGGACAGACGGCTCTAATCTTAGGTAATCAGCCATGGGGAATTAGAGGATCAGGGTCTGGCCCAGTCTCAGGTAGCCCAAAGGGGCATCTGTGGGTCTTACAGGGGTCATGAGAAAGAGTGTACTGGGGACTCAGCTCAGTTCTTTGCAGTAAGCCATCTCCCAGGATATTTGGAAAGCAAAAGGGTTGTGTTGTAGGGCTTCTTCCCTGTCCCTGTTTTCTGGGAGCACGGGCTAAGGTGAAGTCCAACACTGTCCTAAGAAGGCTCAGAGGGGATCACACACAGCCGTGTTCCAGCTGGTCCAGCCGTTTCGTAGAGGCTTGAGTCCCAACTTTGTGCCAGAAAGCGCCCAGCCCCGCATCTTTTCCTCGGTCCTCACAGCTGTCTCCTGGTGGGAGGAGATGGAGCCCCTGCCAGGATGTCGAGGTCTGCCTGTGCCAACACCAGGCCCTGTCCCCTCATCAGCCACACTGCTCAGGGCATTTACCCAGAGGCCTCAGCCCCACATTGAAGCACAAACACCCGTCATAGAGTAGAAGCTGTGGCGGTGAGCTCTGATAGCACTTAGTAATTTAGCACCATTACAATGCCGGCCTATCTTGATGCCTGAGAGATCCTCGGGCATCACACTCCACCCCAGTGGTTCTCCACACCACTGTCACTTTCTGAGCCCACTCCCAGGAACATGAGCCCTTCCTGTGGCTGGCTTCACCCTGGCTGATGCACCCGCTTACACATGGCTGAAGCTCTGCTGATGGTAGAGAGCAGCAGAGCATGAATCCTAGCTGTGGCAGAATGAACCTCATGCAGAAACCAGAACTCGGTACTCATCTGTGGGGAGTTTACGGCACAGCTGAGAACCACTGATTTATGCCTTCACACACCAAAGCTTTCATTTTTAGCCCTGGGGTGGGAAATATATCTAGAGCATAGTGTATGGCCCCATCACCCTAAACAGGAGCGTTGTCTGCTACCAGGCACTGTTATGGTTAAGGTAAGTGGGAGTGGCCCAGCCAGAGGGTGTGAGCTGTCTGCTTGACGGTTGTCGCTGTCCTCCAGGGGAGATGGTCGGTGGTTGTCATGGTTTTCATAGCCTCCTTCGCCACAGTTGTCGTTTCTCACTGCTCTCCGTGAGCCGCTCCTGGCCTTGCTATTGCACACCCCCAGGCCTCCAGCCGGGGCCCAGCACCCATACGTGGAAATCACCCCACTGGGCCACAGCAAGTGAGAAATGGAAATGGAAATAGAAATGGGATAGAGTAAGGAGCTTCAGTCTGGAGAAGTACAATGGAAGCAGGAGAAGGGACTGAGGCACAACCGGGTCTGGGGACCCCTGAGAGCTGTGTGTCAAACGAAAGCAAAGACATGGGCTCACTCCTGGGTGGCAGTGCGTCTGCTCAGAAACTTCTTGCACTTTTCGAAGTTCCCTATTTCCATTTGCAGAGGTATGAGGGGTGCACACAGTAACTTCCTGGTTTTCCTGGAAAGGGGAAATAAAACATTAACCTCCCTAATGATGAGATGTTCCTGTGCAAAAATATAAAATAAATAGTAAAGGAACAGTTCAGACAGCAAGACTGACACAGGACTGGCCCCAATGCCAATGACGGACCTCAACACCAGCAGATTTAAGGAGAAGCCTGTGTCCATGGGGCTCAGCCGCAAGGGTGGGTGCCCTTCCTTCATGGAGGCCCCTGGTCTTCTTGCCCTCCCCATCCATCCCTCAGGCCCCTCTGGAAACACAGCCCCACCCCTGCCTGCACCATCGCTGGGTTGGCCCAGCTTTCACAACATCCTTCCATCCTTGATCACCCGCCTTCCATCTGACACAGGTGCCCCACTGCCAGGGTTACACTCTGACCATTTATACAAAACTGAGACCTCCTCCCAAACAAGGTTCTACCAAAAATATGCTTTTAATGCCAGTGCAGGAGCCCCAGAGGAAAATAGTCTTGAGGATAGGGATGGGATCAGGGGTCTCATGCTTTCGTCACATCTAGCTCTGGTGTCAGGAGCTCCTCAGCTCACCCACAGAGTAACAGGTGGCCATGCCTGGAAATCAAGGCTTGGGAGTGAGGGAGCTCAGAACTGGCTCCCTGTTTCTTGTTAAGTCAAGCACTCTACTCCGTTTATAACCCACAGAGAGCCCCACACAGGAATTCTGGCCCAGGGACAGAAGTCAAAAGGGAGGGAAGCAGGATTCCTATGTACTGGGTCATTCTTGGCGCATATGAGTGGCAAAGTAGACACGGCCTCTGTGAGGATGATGGAGCAGCACGAAGTGTCTCTAAGTGTCAGCCAGTGGAAGCTGGGTACCCTTTCAAGGCGGCACCAGGTGGCACTGTCCCCAGCTAGACTGAAGCCTGGAAGCACATTCCTTTAATACCCACCAGGACTTTCCCCCTTATAAAAAATGCTTACAACAATAAGTAGTGGTGGAAGGCCATAGTTTTACACTGATGAAGACTGGAGTTCTGCCAGCTTCTTCTTCCTATTTCTCACATCCTCACTTCTGGAGGAGGTGAGAGAGCTGCCCAAACAGAGTCCAGCCTTGATCTCCAACCACCAACGCAGGACACTCTAACCTCCCCTTTCATGAAGAAAGTTACTGGGAACCCAAAGCTAAGAGCCATTGGCAACAGGGGTGTCTGCCCCTCTCCTGGCCCTGCCAGCCACAGTGGATGGACAGACACCTGCAGGACACACAAGTGAGCAGACAGGAGGGGCGGAAGCAGAAGCGGTGGAGAGGGGCTGGGCAGCAGCAGGGCAACCCACAGACCGTGCAGAAATAAGGCTCCTGCAGCTGGGGCAGGGTACAGCTGCTTGAGGGCCTCCTGCCTTACTCCTGCTGGTCCAAATCTTCTGGGAGGGTCTCTTAGACTACATTGCAGCTGGTGAGGCCAGGTGTGTGCCTCTGCGGCCTCTCACTCTGCACCTGCAGAGCTGCCAAAAGCCACCTGGAAGTTTGGGGACATGAGGTTGTAGATGATGGGGTTGACAGCACTGTTGATGTAGACACAGGTGCGGCAGATGGAAAGGACCAAGGGGTCCAGGAAAGGCCGGCCACAAGGAGCTGAGCAGCACTAGGGTGCAGGTGGGCATCCACAGGACAGCAAAGAGCAGCAAACCACCACCTGCATCTGGGTGACCTGTTACGGGGCGTGAGGGGAAGATCCTGGAGCCCAGCACACCTCACTGATGCTGGCCAAGCAGGCGCCAAAGGTGCGGCCATGGCTCCTGCCTTAGGAAGTGTTTCCTAAGTAAATGATGAGAATGTTACTAAAATAATAACAAATTATTACTGCATATTCTCTGGGCACTGTGCTAAACACTTCCTATACAGCAACGCAGGACTGACATTCAAAGTTGTGCTGGTTGATAAGATCATGGAATATTGGGTTGGCCAGAAAATACATTTGATTTTTTCCATAAGATGGCTCTAGTAGTGCTTAGTTGTCTTTAACTTCGTTTGAAACAATTTTGTTAGATTGTATTGTAACAGCAGCCATATCAGCAACACTCTTTTTTTTTTTTAAGTATCAAAATTGGTGAATTTTTGTGTAGCTATTTTACTATTGAATATGGAAGAAAATAAGCAACATTTTCAGCATATGCTTTATTGTTTCAAGAAAGGTAAAAACGCAACTGAAACTCAAAAAAGATTTGTGCAGTGTATGGAGAAGGTTCTGTGACTGATCCAATGTATCAAAAGTGGTTTGCAAAGTTTCGTGCTGGATATTTCTCACTGGATGATGCTCCACTGTTGGGTAGACCAGTTGAAGCTGATAGCAATCAAATCAAGACGTTAATTGAGAAAAATCAACGTTATACCACACAAGAGACAGATGACATACTCAAAACATCCCAATTAAATGCTGAAAATCATTTACCCCAGCTTGGTTATATTAATTGCTTGATGTTTGGGTTACATAAGTTAAGCAAAAAAAAAAAAAAAAAAAACTTCTTGACCATATTTCTGCGTGAGATTCTCTACTTAAATGTAACAAAAAAATGTTCCATTTTAAAAACAAATTGTGACTGGCAATGAAAAGTGGATACTTTACAATAATGTGGAATGGAAGAGATCGTGGGGAAGTGAAATGAACCACCACCAAGCACACCAAAGGCTGGTCTTCATCCAAAGGTGATGTGTATATGGTAGGATTGGAAGGGAGTTCTCTGAGCTCCTTCCAGAAAACCAAACAATTAATTCCAACAAGTACTGCTCCCAATTAGACCAACTGAAAGCAGCACTCAAGGAAAAGCATCTGGAATTAGTCAACAGAAAATGCATAATCTTCCACCAGAATGAGGCAAAACCACATGTTTCTTTGATGACCAGGCAAAAACTGTTAGTTCTGATTCATCCACCATATTCAACAGACATTGCACCTTCGAATTTCCATTTCTTTTGATCTTTACAAAATTCTCTTAATGGAAAAAATTTCAATTCTCTGGAAGACTGCAAAAGGTGCTTGGTACAGTTCTTTGCTCAAAAAGATAAAAAGTTTCAGGAAGATGAAATTATGAAGCTGCCTGAAAGATGGGAGAAGGTAGTGGAACAAAATGATGAATGCGTAATTCAATAAAATTATTGGTGAGAATGAAAAATGTGTCTTTTAGTGTTACTTTAAAACCGAACTAACTTTTTGGCCAACCCACATATTTCCACATAGGGTAGTAAATAGTCACTGTCCTCAGTTTCCCCAAGACCTCTCAGATTCCCAAGCAAAGACTGGATGCCTGGAGCAGGGCCTTGGAATTTTGATGCCACAGTGAGGCCCAGGGTGGATACAGTGGTGATTGATACCCGTTATCTCCCCGACATGGGGCCCTTCCCACTGCACCTCCAGAAGGTGCTATTATTACCTCTGTTCTGCAGATGCAGAAGTGGAGGCTCAGAGAGATGATGGACCACACAGCACATGCCACCCATGACCCATCTGCTTTCACCATGGTCTGATGATTCCTTCCAGCTACAACCATGTCCCTTTGGATGGAATCCTATTCCATTCTTTCATCCCAGGAGTGAGTTGCCAGACCCAGAAAGACAATACAGTTAGGGAGACAGGGTGGGGGCAGAGGTTTTACAGCCCAAGGACAGTCTCTTAGGATCATGGCTTCTTTGTGTCAATGTCTGAGGGAGGTGGGGTCATTGGTAAGAGAATGCGGAAGGAACATGTGTCCTGGCCACCTCAGAGGGGCAGCCACCAGCCTGACCCATACAGGGAGCTTCCTTGGAGGTCTCCAGGAGTCCCCTCATCTGCTCTAGTCCTGGTGCCTCCCTGCTGCCTCCCCCAGCGTGCAGAGGCAGCAGGTGAGAGCGTGGGTGCTGAGGCGGGCAGGCCTAAATTAGACCCCTGCTCCCTGCTTCCTAGCTGTGGGGCGCTGGGCAGCTCCCCTATCCTCTTTAGCCTCCCTTTCCCACTGTAGCATCAGGATAATAGCCATCTCCTCAAGAATTCTGGGGAGGAAGAGGGGCACCCATGAAGTCATCACTCTCTCTGTCCCAGGGACTGTGACTTCTGTGTGTTCATAGCTTTGTGTCCGGGGCCGTGTTATACCCCAAGTGTGAGCACAGGCCTTTGCTGCCCTGAACACACCCGACTGTTCTGTCTCTGGCTCCCTCTCTTTGTCTCTCTCTCTCTACCTCTTGCTCCCTGTCTCTTGCTCCTTCTCTCTGTTTTTCTCTCCCTGTCTGTCTTTCTCCCTACCTCTGTATCTCTAGTTCTCTCTCTGCCTCAATCACTCTTTCTCCCTGTGTCTGTCTCTGTCTCTCTGTCTCCATCTCTCCTGTCTCCCGCCCTCTCTCCCTCCCTCCACTCACATCTCTTATTCACAGGTGCCCTCTCTTCTCAGTTTTCTCCCTGCCTCAGTCTCTGCGACTGCCCATGATGGTTGCACATGGGAACTTGTACACACCTGTCTCTGGCTCCAAACATGTGGGAATCCTGCTGAAACCCGAGACAGATTCTGTCCCTCTGTTCAGGATGCCTTAGACATTTGCCCCTGCTCCCTCTAGTCAAAGCCATGAGCTTCCAGCCCACAGCACCTACCCCCCTTCCTGCTCCTGGCTGATCCTCAGAGCCAGGAAGTTCCTGCCTGAGGCTTTGCTCTGCCTTCTTCCCCTACCTGGAATGCTTGGCCTGGATATTTGCTCAGTGTGCTCCCTTGCCAACTTCAGATCTTTATTCCATTATCACCTCTCAGTGAGGCCTTTCCAAACTTTCCCCTAAACTCTATCTCCTCCCAGCTTTGTCTTTCCCTATTTCCTTTCTTTTTTCTGTAAACTTGTGGTGCTCATGGTGTGTTTCCACCTGCCATGAGTCCCAGCAGGGCAGGATATCTATCTTGTCATGTTCTCCCATGTCCCAGCACCTAGAACCATGTCTGGTGCTTGATAGATAATTAATTGCTGAATGAACAAACAAATGTTGAGCTTGCATCCTTCCTCTCTACCCACTTACGACTTTGCCAAATCTCCCTGCCTCTCCCTGGTGCCAACTTCTCCTACCCTCCACCAGCCTCACCCAACCCCAGAGGAGACCTCAGTTACCTGCTTCCTGGAAGAGGGGAAGCTTTTGGGTCTGGGGCATCTGCCCACCACACCCAGGCCTGACTCATGAGGTGGCTCCTCCTTGGTTCCTACCTCCTTCCAGGCCTCATTGCCCCTGTGGTAGGACAGATGGAACAGGAAGCTCTTGAGCAAGATCGTTTCAATGAGTGTAGAGGACAGTGGCCACCAGCAGTCATATGACAAAGAAGACAGTGGAGTCCAGAAGATAGATAAGCAGGTAGAGGCTACAGGACACCTTGTAGCCACACTCCAGGCCGTGGCTCCCACTGATGTTAATTAAGGTCCACCAGGAAGAGCCAGAGCAGGCAGCAGATGTACTTATGCCGCAGACACCAGCGATGATCCACTTGTCCCTGGCCACTGTACACATGGTCTGTACCCACATCATGTGGCAGATGGTGAGGTACCTGCAGCCTGCAGCGAAAGGACAGCCAGTTGCCCTTGGGTCAGCAGGATCATATCACTCATTCACCGGTGTGTGATTGGACCGAAGTGGGGACACCTGACCCAGCTTAGCCAATCAAATTCCCCACCTGGGGAAACTGGAATGGGAACACAATGGTTGAACTGGTGCTTTCATGGGAGAATTTGCAGGCCATCAAGATTTGGGGAACCAGGTGGCCATTCTGAAGCAGCCAGGGAGGTTTGAAGAGCAAAGAGAGCCAGTCTTGAGAGGGGAGGGCAAGTGGGAACTCCCTACGGCCCATCAGCCACTGCTATAGCCCACTTCTGCTATAGCCCAGGAACCTCGGGACCCTTCAAAGGGCTTTGACCTTGCACCAGTCCCAGTGGGTTTCCTGTTGCACACTTCCAAAGGTCACTGACTGAGGCAGCCAAAGACATTGCTCACAGCCTTGCCCCAGGTTGCCCCACCCTGTAACACCAGGCCACCAGGTCAACACATATGGCAAGGAGATGAAGGGCAACTGGATTCCAGAAGGACACAGTCAGGGAGATCCAGGACCAGGACAACATATGGAAGTCAGAAGGCCTCATTTATACCCTAACTCTGTGTGGCCCTGGACATGCCACCTAGCCTCTGGGCCAACTTACCCAAGGCTTAGCATCTAGGAAGTGGAAGAGCTGGGTTTGATTCCAGTCAGTGAGCTTCAGAGTCCACATGCTTAACCATGAGGATAGAATGCCTTCAGATGCTAAAATCAGAGTTGGAAGAGACCCAAGAGATTCTCCAGTGTAAATGCCCACTTTCCAGATGGGGAAACTGAGACCCAGAGGAATGCAGAGACTAGCTTGGTATCCCACAGCAAGTTAGCAGCAGTGTTGAAATGAGAACCACACTTTCTAACACCTGCCCCCTGATGCCAGATTCTTCCATGTCCCACCTCAGCTCCCCTCTCTACTCACCTGAGCCTCAGTTTACCAAGGATCCCAGCCAGGAAGTCCTGACTGTATTGCTTTGTGGTGAGGAAATGGCATGCAGGTGGAAGGCGAGGAGTATCTATCTCTCCATGGTGAATGTCAGGATGGAGCAGGAGGAGACATTGAAGACCAGATACTTCAAGTAAGTGATGCCCAGGCAGCCAATGTGCCCATAGATCTACTCCCAGCCAGACTGTCAGAGATGTTTGGCAACCCTGAGGCCACCAACATGGTGAGGTCAGCTAGCACCAAGCTGACCAGGTAGCAGTTGGTGGGCATTTACATGCCCCATGTGGTCAGCACCTGCAGGACCACCACGGTGTTGCCCATGATGCCCACCATGCACACTAGGAGCACCAGGAAGACTGAGACCATCCTGTACTCGATCGGGCCCAGGATGGCGGTGCCTCGCACCAGTGACACATTACTGGGGTTGTCTAGCCTGCTCCCATTTCCCATGGGGGCTGGTGAGGTGCTGGAGGAAGCAAGAAGAGGGATCTCCAGGAGGCATTCACCACCGGTGGGCAGCTGCAGATCCCAGTCAGCACCCACCTGTCTTCTGAGCTGGGCCCTAGGGACAGGCAGAAACCCCCACTTAGGAGGTTATCTGCTCAGCCAGGAGAGGGAATGGAAGAGGGAATGCACATTCTAGTCTCTGCCATTAATATTATTAGTGAGTCAAATCCTCTACAAGCCTCAGTTTCCTGGTGTGTAAATACAGATTACAATCATACCTGACACCTAAGACTGAGCAGGGATTAAACAAGGAAACAAACATGTTGAACCCTTGGCTGGCAAAACATGAGTGCTGTCAGCTGCCCTCTGTCTTTAGGAAGTCACACTACACCTCTTGGCCTCAAAGAGATCATCTGTTAAATGGAGAGAATAAAGGAACCTGCTGAGGTTTTTGCAAAATGGTAAGACATGGAAAGTTCTGGGCTGAGAGCCTGGTGAAGGTTCAGTGTCCATTATTTAATGTTAATATTAAGGCTTTAACCTCCCTGAGCCTTGGTTTCCCCATCTGTCAGTGGGGATAATAACAGTAGCTCCCTCCCATGGTTCTGTGGGTGCCCAGGCTTGGTTTCCCAGGAACACAGCTGGAAGCTGATGACTGGCTCTTGCCCAGGAGCCCCAGGTCTTAGCCACAGTGGACTCTTGCTCCATCTTACTCTGGAAAGGAACCTAGAGTCAGCCAGACCCCCTTCCACCTGTTGTTTTTCAGAGGTGCCCCCTCCCTTCTCATGCTTTGGGGGATGACAGCAAAAGGGGCTTTATTATAAGTTGATAGAGCCACAGAGTTGTCTGCTCAGTGAGTGAAATCAAAGCTGGGACTTGGGCAAACAGGTAAGGGCACATGACACTCATACACAATATGCACACATACCACACTAATACCACACAAACATAAAATACAACACACACAACACACAATATGCATATACATGCCAATGAACACTTGTATGTCTTATGAGCCAGGCCTCCAGGGACAGGCAGAGACCTGCATTTACAAGGTTAACTGCTCAGCCAGGTGGGGGGATAGAAGAGGGAATGCACATACCACATATACACATAACACATGTGTGTATATTATGTGATGCACACCACATACAACATGCATACATACACCACACGCAGCATCTTCATGCCACATGCAACATACACATAATGCACATCACACAAAATACACATGTCACATGCAGCATATGTGCGCACACAATACACACAACAGTCACACAACACACTTACATACACATCACACACACCCCTCTATCCTTTAATCCTGTTAGGGTCATTGGCCTGAAGGGCCACATGTCAGCTTCCCTCAAAGCCCTAGCTTGGCGTGAGAAGCTGGGTTTGTGCAGAGCTGGCCCATAGCAGTCCCATCCCGCCTCCCCACTAACCAGTATGACATGCACAATGACCTGGAATGAGTGGCAGATGCTCCTCTGTGCCCATGAAGCTGAGGCTGACCACCACCCAGAGCTGACTGTCAGGCCAGGTGCTCCACCCACTCTTGCCCAGCCCTAGCAGTCAACAGCCTCCAAAGCCCCCCAACTGCAGCTCTCATGGGGCAGGTACCAGGGCGCAGAATTGGAGCAGGGCTAGGAGAGAGGTGATGGTCCCTAGGATGCTGTCCAGGCACCTGCACACACACACAACATATACATATAACACACCTACATGCATACATGTGGATAAAACACACCCACAGCACATATGATGCAGTCACATTCAACACCTGTAGCACACGTGCATGTGACACGCCTGTGCGGTGTGCATTGCACTATACCTGTGACACACATGCACACATGTGGCACAATTTATGTGAGCAACATGCGCCTGCACGCACATCCAAGCATGCACATATGCACACATGTGAGACAGTCACATGTTCACAAACACCTGCTGCACACATAGCCCATAATTCTCCCCATGTATACCAATATGCAGAAATGCACACACATACATACGAAACTACTCATGAACCAAAACTCCCCTTCACAGCTTACTCAACACATATTAACACAGCATACCTCAACACACACATATGCAGTGCACACTTCTTCGTGGACACATATTTCCATTCACCTACACACCCCTTATAGCCAAAACCCAGAGACCCAAATGCACACATGCATATGTAAATATATAACATAAGCTCTCTCACATCCCACAACACAGGTGTATGTACTGTAAACACAAACACACACCACCCACTCTCACACACCCACACCAGTACACAGAACACACACCACACCCCTGTACTCACAGACACCTGCATAACTGCATATATGGATCCACATGGCCCCCAGGCCCATCACTCTTCTGAAATTTAGCCTCCCTTTCTGTTTAGGTGAGATGATCACCCCAGGGTCCCAGTGTGCCACTGCAATCCCCCAAAGGCCTCATGCCCCTTCCAGCTGAAGAGGCTGGCAGCCTTGAGGACTGAATCCAGAGTTCTCATAAAAGCCCCTTCAAATGTGCAAGCCCCCACCCACTATTGCCTCAGCATCTCAGTGAATGTCCCTCCCCACCATCCCCCCTCCTTCTTGCACACTTGCCTTTCTCCACAGGTGGGCTCCTGGGGCCACTGCCTCCCAGCACAGCCCCCAGGAGAAACTTGCAAGCGCTGAGAACTTAGTCTGTGAAGAGAGTCTGTGCCTTCTTCCTCCTTTTCCAGGGGAGACAGAGAGGGAAATCAATGCTGCACCTCATTCAGTCTGTCCATGGATGAAGGCTTCTCATCTGCAATGCCACACATGTGTTCAGACACAGGGGCCGGCCAACTTCTCTCCGCTCCCTCAAACCCCTCCCCCTCCCCATGCATGGCTGAACATGCCAATCCCACATCAGCTGATGCAGCCTACCCAGCAGGAGGACTTGTGAGAAGAAAACCCATAGCCCTCACCCCAGGCCTAGGGTGGGGGCTCCCCAAGAATTCATCAAGCTGAGTTTTTGATAGTTATCCTGACAGGAGGAGGCAGAGACCCAGGGAGTTGATGGGGGCAGGGACAAGTCTTCTTCTCCATGAGAGGCCAGGATGGAATTAATTGGGAGTGCTCAGCTGTCTGGAATCTGAAGGCAACCCTGGTGTGGGGGCTGCCAACCTCCCCCCCAAGGGCCCTTTGCAGTGATCCAGAATGAGAGAACACACTTGCTGAGCACCTCCTGTAGCATGTGTCAGAAGGGAAGCACACTAAGAAGGGGGAGTAGCTGGAGCATGTGACAGAGTGGGAGTGAGGCGCAGTTCTGGAGGCTCTGGGGGGGCAAGGATTCCCCAGAGCCTTCCTGCTGGGACTGGGGCTTGCTGCTGTGCACCCCGTGAGGAGCATGGCTGACACTTCTTCTCTTGAGAAGAGTCCCCAAAGGGGCCTTTCAGCAGGCTCAGAAAGCAGGAATCCCAGGCTGTTTCCCCTCAATAGCCAGGGGCCTGGCTCTTTCCAGGCATTTAGATTGCAGATTCTGAGCCAGGGTTCCTCCTCAGAACCCAGGAGGACCCAGTTAGAATGCAGATTCCTGGGCCTCCAAATCAAGTATCCAGGAAAAGTGCCCTTGAATATGGATTTTAATAGCCTACTCCCTCAGAAAAGCCAACCACCACTAATGCCTTTCTCTTTCTTTACATTTTAATTGTGAAATGTAACATGACAGAGAAGGTACACAAAAGATAAATTAATGGTTGAATGAATAAAGTGAGCCCATGTGTGAACATCACCACCACCCTCCCAGCCCCCACCCTTCCTCCGAGGAGATTGTCACTTCCCAGGCTCACATCTGCAAACAGCATCCTTCATCCTGCCTATGTGTGAGCTCTCTATAACCAAGACATGTGTTGACAGTTGTTCGTGTCTTGCTAATTCCACTCCCATCATCATGCTGAGAGATTCAGTCCCTGTGCATGACTGTATTCCATCCATTTCCACAGCTGTGTAATATTTCGCAACAGGACTAGGCGGCACATGTTTGTGCAGGATGGACTTCTGTACAGGAGCTCTGGCTCAGTGGTATTTTCATTAGTTTGGTCCCAAAAGTGATTTCCAGGACCTGGCTGAACAGACGTGGGTGGAGAGGAGAAAGGGCTGATGGGAAGAGAAAAGGGTGCAGGTTGTGGCCCCTAGTGCCCCCCAAACACAGCACCCAGCTCCCCACTGGGGTTGCCTCCAATAGCTAGGAAGTCCGTGACTCCACAGGCTATGGTCGCACAGAAGGCTCTGTTGTGCCCAGGGCGGGGGTGGTTTTCTCCGTCTCTGGCACCCCCAGACCCCTGCCCTCACCCCTCCTGTCCTCTCCTGCACGTGGTACTTTCAGGAATTCAGTTCCATGGACAGCTCCAGGGCTGCTGTCCTCCCTCCCTGGTACTGAAACCACCCTGCTGCCTTCCACGTAGTTTTCCAGAAGCCACAGGCTCAGGTGACCTCAGGAGAGAACGAAATCCAATGGCATGGAATAGGGCTACAAAAACGACCCACATCAAGGCCCTTGTCACATGGAAGTGAAAACGGAGGACCAGAGAAGGAAAGCGGCTTGCCCAGAGTCACACAGCTAACAGCAAGAATGAATGAAACTGGCAATGACTGCTGAGATTCAATCAGTATTTTTACATCCCAGATACCAGGCTGTGCATGTGGGGACTACCTCAACCTGCACAGCAGACAGATTGAAAAGTAGGGTACTATTATTCTCCCCCTTTGATGGAGAAAGCTCATCTAGAAGCAGCAGAGCTCAACTTGAAACCTGTTTCTTCAGCCTCATGGTGGGCCCCTCCTCCACACCACTCCCCTTGGTCTTGCAGGGTGGGGTTCCTTCCCTTTAGGTCAGGAGCAAAACAGCCAGAGCAGCAATAGCATCATGTCCCAGCACCTGTGTTGGGCATGCTTTCAATCTGCCTTGAACTCTCATACCCACTACCTCATTTGTGGTCGACCACATTTCCCAGATTTTCTCATGTCCCCACCTTCTGCATGCCCCAGGAGTCCTGCAGCCAGCAATGTCCCCCACTGCTCAAACACCAGTAGCAGAAAAAAAACCCTTAGTGACATCTCCCAGGTGCAACACAACCGCATACCATTTATTTGTAATAAAACAACTTGCTGACAGATGTCCATTCAGAACATTAAGAACTCGATTCTGTGTCTGCACAGCGGACTGACTGTTAAAACTGATGTCCTAGAGAAGTACAGCAGTTCCCCTTATCTAGTTTCACTTTCTGCAGTTTCAGTTACCCAAAGCCTACAGTGGTCCAAAAATATTAAATGGAAAATTCCAGAAATAAACAATTTGTAAGTTTTAAATTACCTGCTGTTCTGAGTAGTGGGATGAAATTTCCCGCCATGCTGATGGGAAGGATATCATCCCTTCGTCCAGCTCCCCAACCCTGTAGTCACTTAGTAGCTGGTCGTTATCAGATCGATTGCCACGGTATCACAGTGCTTATGTCCAAGCAACCTTTATTTTACTTAATAATGACCTCAAAGCACAAGAGTAATGATGTTGGCAATTCAGATATGCCAAAGAGAAGCCATAAAGTGTTAGTGTGGGAAGAAATCCCATGCCCTTGGTAAAGTCCCAGTGATGGGAACTGAACTTACATTCATCCACCCATCCATTCACCCAAACCAGCCTGCATAGGGCCCAAACCAGGGGAGAAGGGTGCTGAAGCTGAAGAAACAGCAGCAACCCCCAGCCTCAGGTGCAGAGGCCCCAGAATACTTCACCCAACCTCCCCTGGGGGCCTTTCGAGAGGCAGGCAGGCAGCCACTATTGGGCTGTTTGAGGATTGCCCCTAGATGTCTCGAGGGACGAAAGGAGGCCACCTGGTGTGGGTGCTGGGTCCCCATCACAGGCTGGGAAAGAGCCTGGAGGTGACAGGGCCCACAGGGGTCAGGACCCTCCCTTTCCTGCCCTGGCACCACATCTGGGTAAGGGCAGTGATATGAGTGCGGGTCTCACAAAGCCCAGGGTGGGGGCTTTCCTGCATCCACGATGCGGCTCTGAGCAAGTGAAAGAGGATGGACGGAATTTGAATGTCCAGGAACCTAACCCCGTCCACGTCTTCTAGATGTCTTCCATGTTGTGACCTGAGAACGAGAAGGGCTGACAGGCCTTGGAAGCTAAGACAGCACAATCCACCCAGAAGCAATGGCTGCTCTGGCCCACTCCCTGATCGCAGAGATCCAGTCATCTCAGCCCCAGGTGCACCCCATTTCCCGCCTGCAGAGAACACCTGGGTTGGTGTGCCCTCTGGCAGCAGCTTGAGAAAACAGCAAGGGTGCCCCCCGAACACACATACCAACACCCCGCTGTAAGCAAAGTTAGAGAAGGGGGGGCCCTCTGGTGCCCCCTTCCCAGTTGTTTCATCCATCAGACTCACCTTTCTAAAATGCTGCTTTTCAGGCCCTGGTGGGGTAGCTTAGTTGATTAGAGTGTTGTCCTGATATGCCAAGGTTGTGGGTTAAACCCCCAGTCAGGGCACATACAAAAATCAACCAATAAAAGAAGCAACCAATGAATACATAAATAAGTGGAACGATAAATCGATGTTTCTCTCTCCCTTCCTCTCTCTCTAAAAATAAAATAGATAATAAAATGCTTTCAGACAGATCCTTGTCTTGAACTCCCCCACCCCTTGCTAACAACAACACAAAAGCTGGACAACATAAAGATGCACCTGTACATGGAGGGCAGCCAATACTCACGGGACACGGGGGCTCTGACCCTTGAGGGAAGAGAAACAAAGTGACACACACCCCTTCACCCTGCAGCCTGCAGGCTAGCCCCCCGCTGGCGTAAAGGTAGCAAGTACAGGCTTGCTGAGCTGAGCAGACAGCTTGGACTTGAGGGGAAACCCTGCTAAGGTGCCCAAGCAGAAAAGAGCACCTGGAAGATAAGGAGCTGAGCACACATTCAGCAGCCCCGTGTAGCACTGGGAAAAATAGGCTGTAGATCACACCTGCAGAGGTGTAGGCCGAGCAGACAGTGCAGGCTTTTCTCCGAGAGTGCAGAAGGTACACTTCAGGAAGACTACACTCTTGCAAACAGACCTACTCTGATGAGGCCTAGAAGCAAGCCTTAACCAGGGCCTGGTTATCTGCCTGTAAGAAAGCCTCGCCCTCTTTGGGAGTTCAGTATTCCCTCACTTATTGCAGGTATTACGTTCTAGACCCCCAACCCCCCGCGATAGGTGAAAATCCACAAAGTAGGAATCTTACATTTACTTTAGTATTTATATATATTTTAAGGCTTTATAAACCCTTCCCACACACTTATAAACCATTTCCAGTCCCTTATTAACCTTTCCCACTCCTTTATTAACCTTTTCCACACTTTTATAAACACTACTTATGTTCTTGTGCCCTGGCTGGTTTAGCTCAGTGGATTGAGCAGTGGATTGAGCGTCGGCCTGCGAGCTAAGTGTTGCTGGTTCGATCTTCCAGTCAGGGCACATCAGAGAAGGAAAACTCTGACTCCAAAAAACCTCCGCTGCCTTGCGGCATACCTCTTCAGGGGAAAGGCTAAGGGAGTAAACCCCGACAGAAAATCCGGAGCCGGAGTCCCTAAGGCGGTTTGACGTTGTAGTCAACACCGGCAACTCCTGCGGCGCACCTGAAGCCAAGCTGTATTGACTCCGTCTTTCCCTTGGACCCTTCAGCTGCGAAGAGAGGGGGGGTCTGCTGCATGGGCAACAGCAGACCCTCCATATCACCCTGCCCAGGCTCTGTAGCTTCAGCGTCATCGCAAGATGTTGATTCAACACGGGAGGCGACAGATACCATGTCACTCCCGAGTCGGACTGCACAGCCATTCTCGGCGGTGCAGATACTCTTAAGAAGCTACACCATCGTCTCTCGAGACGGACAGCTGCCGATGATGATGATGACTTATGTTCTTAAACATATTCTACACTCTTAAACCTACATAACTTTAACAACATACGTATACAGTATCGCAAAATCCTGCGATATAGCAAAAACTCTGCAATAATTAAATAGAATATTTTTAATAATCCCACGATACAGTGAGGCCACAATAAGTGACCCGCGATATAGAGAGGGACTGCTGTACATAACTCCATCCCAGTGCCCCCACAACAATTTATCCACAATGTCCAACATCAAAAAAGTACAAGGCTCCCTGACTGGTGTTGCTCAGTGGATTGGGGGTCAGTCTGCAGACTGAAGGGTTGCCGGTTTGACTCCCAGCCAGGGAACGTGCCTGGGTTGCCGGCCAGGTCTCTGGTTGGAGCCTGCGAGAGGCAACCGGTAGATGTTTCTCTCACACATCAATGTTTCTCTCTCTTTCTTCCTCCCTTCCTCTCTTTCTTAAAGAGAAACAAGTACAAGGCATGCTACAAAAAGGGACCAGAGCACTAAAAACCAAATGAAAAATTAACAGGCACACAGGTGACTCAGATGTAGGAGCTATAAGATAGGGGCTTTAAAGTCACCAACATGCCACTTTCTTCATGTCACTCCCTTGCTCAGAATCTACTGTGGACCCCCATTGCTCTCCAGTGGAGTGGCCCAGGTCAATACCCTCCCTGGAAACAGCTTTTCACAGTGGAAAGCAAACAGCTTCACCAATCTGTAGCTATTATACATATACAATTGAGATTGATGTGTTACAATTATTAACAATTACATTATAATCACCTATTGGGTGATTTATGGGCGTTTTTTCTTTCAGTTTACTTAAAAGACCTTCTATGAATATCCTTGTTCATCTCTTTGTGCTCATGCACAAGAAAGTCACCAGTCCATGGAGAAGCATAATCTCTGGGATCTTTTAATCTGCAGACTGCCGGCCCCCCTGGCAGAGCTTCTGATGCAGTAGTTGTGGGGCTGGGCCTGAGACTGTGCATTTTTAACAAATCCCCAGGTGCTGCTGCTGCCGCTGGTCCAGGGACCTCACCTCGATAGCACCGGTCCACTGCTGTCAATAATGTCACATTGTTCTCCAACACACTGTGGCCCAATGTAACTTACCATCCTTGTTAAATTCAGATTCAGTGTTCTATGGTCTGTCACAGCTCAGCAGTAGCAGCTCTTTTACATGGTAAGTAATGTGAATTCAGGCCATTGTCCTCAGCTGACCCAGTGGCCCTTTGCAGAATGGTAGCATGCCTGTCAGCACTCAGAATGTTGGGAAATATGCCCATTAGCATCAAAGTGACTGCTGGTGACAGTGACCCCAAATGATAAAACAGATGTTTACATTTCTCTTACGTAACAGCCACAGCCAGAGAACATAATCTGGAGACAGCATCATTCACAAAGGGCTTGGGTTTTGGGGTCCAACCGCCTGGAGTAAACTTTACACCTTCTATTTCCCCAACTATAAAATTAGGAGAACAGTGAGGGGCTCTGTTCATGAGGATCTCGGCACAAGGCCTGCTATGAGTGAAGAGCTCCAGAAACCAAGTTTGTGCCTGTCACCATGTCATCTCTTCACTCCCTCCAGAGAGGGAGGCAGCAAGTGTAAATAGCCCCACTTTACAGAGCAGGGAAATGGAGGCTTAGAGGGATGCTGCTTGCACCCACACACCCAGGGCCTCTGGCTCAAAAGCAGAGGTTCAAGCCCATGGTGTTTAGACTTGGAGAGACCTGGAATCTAATCCCACCTCAGCCATTTTCTAAATGTTCTACCCTGCTACACACACACTACAGATGTTGCAAATATTGTGATGAGTAACTCAGTGCCTAACCTGGGACCCAACCCAGGGTTACAGGGTGATCACTGCAGTTCTTCCCTCCAGGAGCTTGTGCCCAGCTGCAAAGACAGAAAAGGGCTCTTGGAGGAGGTCCATCCAAGGTGAGACCTGAAGGACAATTAAAAGCTAGCTAGATGAAAGGCAAAAGTGGGAACAGTGTTCCAGGCAGCAAGAGTGGCATGTGCAAAGACATGAGAGCAAAGAAAAGTGTGGAGCAAGTCAAGGGCAAGGGAGAGAGCTAAGGGCTGGTGGGGCCGGATTACAAAGAGCAGATGCATCAGGCTCCAGTGTTTGGGTTTTGTCTGGGGGTAGAGGGAGCCGCTGGAGGGGCCTCAGTCTGGAGTGGTGAGACTGAAACCAACCTGAGATTATAGAAAGGTGGCTCTGGGTATCTGAGGGAGGACGGGGGGAGGGAATCAGGGGACAGCGACAGAGCAGGGAGCCAGGGTATGAGCTGGAGCTGTGGCATTAATCCTGACAGGTGGTGATGGTGGCTGGAACCAAAGTCAAGGGGGATGGAAAAAGGGGAAGATTTGGTTAGGAGATAGAGCAATGGACAGGAGTCCTGTCCCCTTTTCCTTTCCCCCAAACTCTTTCCCTCCTCACCCAGCCCTTCCGCCCTCTTCACCCTCATCTCATCTCTCACCCTGCATTTTCTCCCCTTCCCTCTTCTCTTGCCTTCCTTCATTTCTCTTCTTCTTAGATACCATAAAATTCACCCTTTTAAAATGAACAATTCAGTGGGTTTTATTTAGTATATTCACAAAGTTGCACAACCATCACCATTACCTAATTCCAGAATATTTTCATCACTCCTAAAATAAAATGTGTACTCATTTAACCCTATCCCCCCTCCTTCAAACCCTAGTAACCGCTAATCTACTTTGTGACTCTATGGATTTGCCTCTTCTGGATATTTCATGTAAATGAAATGTGTTAACTCAGGCTGCCACAACAAAGTACCATAGACTGGGGGGGGCCTTAAACAACAAAAATTTATTTTCTCACAATTCTGGAACCAGGAGGTCCAAGATCAGGATGATGGCATGATTGGGTTCTGGTGAGAGCCTTCTTCTTGGTTTGCAGACTCCAGCTTCTTGTGTCCTCGCATGAGAGACAGAGGGAGAAGGGTCTCTCTCTGATCTCTCTTCTTATAGACTTCATTCCTTTGTATGGCTGAATAATATTCCATGTATGCATAGACCACATTTTATATATTTACCCATCATCAGTTAATAGGCATCTAGGTTGTTTCCACTTTTGGGCTACTGTGAATAATCCAATGAACAACTGTGTATGAGTTTTTTTGTGCACATGTTTCATTTCTCTCTGGTTAGCTACCTAGAAGTGGCATTGCTGGATTATATGGTAACTCTATGTTAATGCCTTCATTTCTTCCTTTGCTCATTCATTTATTCAGATAACATGGGGCAAACAAATATGAGTTCATTTAGTTTTACTGTGGACCAGAACTCATATTTGTGGGTAGAATGGTGGCGGACTGCACCAAGGAGGACTGTTCCTGGAGGAGGAATTTTCCTGGAGGGGGAACATGGGGTGAGGAAAGGCCTGTCTGCTTACCATCCCCCCAAACCCTTAATTACCCCCCAAGACCAGCTACATAATTTGCAGGATTCAGTGCAAAATAAACACCGGGGCTCCTTGTTCCAAAACGATTAAGAATTTTAAACTGGGGCCCTGACTGGTGTAGCTCAATGGGCTGGGCATCATCCATTCAATTTCCTGGATTGCTGGCCACATCCCTGGTTGGGGGTGTGCAAGAAGCAACCAATCAGTGTTTCCCTCCCTCTTTTTCTCCCTCCTTTCCCCTCTCTCTAAAAAATAAATAAATAAAATATTTTTCAAAAAAATAATTTAAAGGTGATGAGGTTCTAGACGATTTGACATAAGGGGGCTAGGTGGAGTGGTTCAGAGCAGGGGAAAGCCAGTGGCACCCACCCATCTACAGTCCACAGCCCTCTGACAGGCTACTCAAAATTGGGAGACCCGTCTGCCTGTGGTTCAGAGTCCTGAGAACTTGGGGTCCTGGAGGGCTCTGCTCTGGAAGGTTGGGAACTAAACATAAGTCTCAACCCAAAGTCTTGGGGCCTGGGATCCCTGATGTCCTGACTATGCTGCCTCCCAACCCCTGCCCTGTAGCTCCAGACAGAATGATCAAGGCTGTTTACAACAACTGTTTGGGGAAGAAGGTCCATGTGAAGTGAAACACTGATAACACCACTGCAGCCCTTCAAAAGCTGATCACAGCCCACACTGGTACCCATTAGAACAAGATCGTACTAAAGGAGGCTGCATGGTTTTTAAAGGCCACATTTCTCTGGGGGACTATGAAATCCACAGTGGGGTGAACCTGGAGCTTTATCCTTTCCTTTGCTCTGCCCTCCCCTCCCCTCTTCTCTCACTCTCATCTCCCACACTGGTATGGATGTTTTCAAAAAGTCAATTTCATAAAAACTTAGAAGCAAAAAAGAAAGGAACACGAAGTGGGGCGTGAAGAAGGAGGAGAAAAAGAAGAAGAGGAAGAAGATTTTTAAGGCAGGGACAGCAGGGAATTCAATCAAGCCCAGTACTCTTCTAAGTGAGGTAATCTCTAAACGAGGAGCACACCTGTTTGTTCTTCTGCAGGCTGCCTGTACTGCTCCCACTGAGGGTCTGCAAAGGCAGTTGGCAAGCTGTAAAAATACCCCAAATTATGACATAATGTCCTTCCAAGTATGAAAGGTTACACAGAGTTAAGCTAATCACATTTTAATTATTTTTCATCTTCACCTGAAGACATTTTTTCATTGTTTTGAGAGAGAGAGAGAGAGAGAGAGAGAGAGAAAGAGAAACATCAATCAGGGTTCCCTAACTGGGAATCGGCCTGCAACCCTTTGGTCCAACCGAGCCACACCAGACTGGACTAAGCTGATCACATTTAAAAGACAGTGCTATTTAGTCTGATGGAAATAGTTTAAAATTTTTTAGCTTTGATATTTAACTCCACATCTCAAAAACGACTGATTTCGTGTTCTATTTAATAGAGTGGAAACTATTTAGTACTGTGGAAATAGTTTTAAATGTTTAGTCTTTGATGTTTAAATTCAGTATCTCAAAAATGACTAGTTTTTTTGTTTGGAGCTGATTATTATTATTTTATTGAGGGAACATTGGTTTATAACAATATAGCAGTTTCAGGTGTGCCACATTATAATTTGACATCTACATACTACATCCTGCTCACCACCAAAAGTCTGGTTTCCATCTGCTACCACAGAATTGACCGCTTTACCTGTTTTGCTCTCCCTCCACTCCCCTTCCACCCTGGTAACCACCAATCTGTTGTCTGTCTCTATGGGTTTACTTTTTTGTTTTTATTTTATATTGTACATGAGTGAAATCACTGGTCTGACTTACTTCACTTAGCATAATACCCTCAAGGTCCATCCATGTTGTTGAAAATGGCAGGATTTCACATTTTTTATGGCTGAATAATACTCCATTGAATATATATTCCACTAGTTCTTTATCCATCTCTCCACACTTAGGTTTCTCCTATATCGTGGTTACTGTAAATAATGTTGCAAAAACATGCGAATGCAGATTATCTTTTCAAATTAGTATTTTTGAATTCCACAGGTAAATACCAAGAATTGGAATTGCTGGATCATATGTTAGTTCTAATTTTAATTTTTTGAGGACTCTCCATACTGGTTTCCATTGTGGCTGAACCAATTCAAATTTCCACCAATAGTGCAGGAGGGTTCCCAGCTGATTACTTTTGAGAAAGAAGAAATAGTTAAAATTTTTACGTTTTTATATTTAAACTCACTATCTCAAAAATAATTTGTGTTGAACTGATTAACAGAAGGGGAGCTATTTACACCTACGAAAATAGTTAAAAACGTTGAGACTTCCATATCTAAACTTAGAAATATGATTAATTTCTTGTTGGGTGTTACGTTTAACAGAACGGAAGCTCTCTACTCCGACATAACCAGTTAAAATTGTAAACCCCAATAGCAAAGAAACCCACCTCTGCGAAGGATGTACCTCCACAACCTGAACGCACATCCGTGAGACAGGAACTCGGTGTGTCACGTGACTACGCCACGCCGTAAGCCCGCCCCTCAAAACATCGTTCAGCGGCTGGAGGTGCACAGGCTCAGACCCAGCCCCCGGGGCGGGGCCTTATGCGGCGCTTGCGCCGTGAAGGGCTTGGGCGCGCGCCGCGCGGGGATGAGGAGGGGCCGAATGGCCGCTCGGAGGCCGGAAGGAAGCGGACGGAGGGCGGGGTAAGAGAGGGAAGCCCGCCGTCCCGCAGGACGACCGTCGCGGCCTGATGACGTAGCACAATGGCCGGCCCCCGCGGGTAGTGGAGCCCGTTTGTTCCGCCCGCGTCGCGCCTCTAGCCGGGGCCTGTAAGAAGCGGAAAGGCCGAGGGACGTCTTCCCCGCGCCGCCCCGACCCCAGCGGAACGGTGGCCCCCTCCCCGCCCTCGCACTGAGGTAGGCGGCGGGGTGGCTGGGCCGGTGGGGAAAAGGCCTAGGCAGTCAGGCGGGGAGCGTGGTAGCGGCGCGGAGCCCAGGCCCGGGAGCCCTCTACCGCCGCCTCCGGGCAGCGCTCCGGGCTGCCCACACCCGCGGGGCCGAAGCGTGGCTCTTGGATCCGGGGTAGAAGACGCTGAGGTAGCACGATTCCGCGTTCCGTCCGCGGTGAGCTGGCCCGGGGGACCCTGTAACCCCGCGGTGGAGTTGACTTTCCTAGAGCTGTCATTTCTCTTCCTGGATATTCGCGTGGCACATGTTTGCAGCCCACAAAGGTGTGGTGGGGGAGGAACGCAGGTTCGCTCTCCGGAGGCAGCCAGCCCAAACTGAAAGTGGGCTCTTCGGGAACTTTGAGCTCTCTGCCTCCTGGAACTTGCTCTCTCAGCTTCCCGGTGTGCAGCGGTTGGACTTAGTGGCTGTGCCCCGAGACGCACGCCACTCCTAGAAATATGTAACTCCTTTGCCCCTTTGGTTAGGAGCCCAAAGAATGCCCGTCCTTGGTATAAACTTACTGCAGCTACGATGCTGGAAGAACCTACTTCCATCCAGTCTTGCTCCTTCTAAAACTTACGTTTTTCTAAATACTTTATTAACAGCTGAGTTTGTTCGGTAAAGCGGTTGACCATTTTAAATATCAGCAAACTCAATTGCATGAGTATGAGTGTGTTCACATCCATTTGAGGAAAATGGAAATGTGTTTGACATGGGAAGGACTGTACTCTTTAGGAGCATAGAGCAAGGACTCTCATCACTTCTCCCTAGACATTCACCTTCCTCCTATATCCTGTGGAGTGGTCCTTCCCCAGAGCAGAGGTTGGGATTATCAGGGTGAGCCTGGATGCAGGCTGATTCCCATTTCCAAGTCCTGGGAAGGGAGTCTTTGCTTGATAATTTTACAGTGTGAGACGTCTGGAGCCCTGCCAGCTATGGAAACCAATCAGATGTGTCCCTGAGGCTGGCACTCCTCTCCACTTTTGGGTGGGAAGTGCTCAGACTCTGTCAGAAAGCTTTGTAGAATCATTCCAGAGAGCAAACAGGTAAGCTGTGGTCTTGCTCGTGTTTAAAACTTTTTTTTTTTAAACTTCTCCAACAGCTACAGATCATTTCAAGGTGAGTGCTTCCTCCCTGAGTTTTTTTTCGGTGGTCAAACTTTGTTTGAGGGTGGTGTCTTTCACTAACCTTTCCATCTTTCCTTTAGGTGTTGTAAGTATATAAAGTTATGAATCAGAATTCTAACCAAATGTACCAGAACTTAGGCATTCAGATAGGGACTGCTCTATTTGAAGTTGTTATCGTAAGAGGTTATACGTGTATGTCATTGGTACTCCTTGGCCAAAACTTGTGAACTCCTCTGTTTTGGTAGTAAATACATAAGGCATTTGAGAAAATCTATCTTAATGGTTAACACCCTATGTTTGACCTCAAATTGTCTTGCCTGTCATTGTAACTCACCTCACCTCACTTACCAGACCAGGTTCTGAATGTCTTACTGCCCTTTAGCAAAGTGACCCACCTTAAAAGGAAGAAGATTTGTTTTCACTGAAAGCACCAAGAGAATGTCCTGCAGGTTCTAAAGGTCACTCAAAAGAGACATTCCCTAAATGTTCTGGGCTTTGACAGTGCTGTTGGAATCAGTGTGCAGCCTTCCGGGGTGATTGCTGGGACATGAGACAATAGCCACTATGCTTGAGTTCTGGTATAGTCTTCTAAAAATTAAGCACTTATTTCAAAGTTCCTTCTAGTATGCAACAGGTAGTTTATCAAGTAACGAGATTTTGTCATTCTTTCATTCAACAAACATCAGTTACCATCTGCCAAATGCAGTAGGTAGTGGAAGCACAGAGATTAATACTTCTTATCATGTTCTCTGGGCAAGTTGCCATTTTATGGATAAAAGGATTAAAGAATTAGTTCTAAACTGTGCCAAGAATCCTTGATTACTGGGTGATTGTGTGAGAACAAACTGAGTAAAATTTGTGCACTTGGCAGTTGGTGAAGACATAACCAGAGGACCCTCCATTTCATTGGCTATACTTAACAGGCCACATGGTTTTCTTAGCACCTAACAAAGAGCACACACTCAGATATTTGCCAAATTGAATTAACCTCAAGATAATTTAGAACATGGGTGCATAGAGAAACAGTTAACCTGCCCAGAAGAGACCCTGGAAGGCAAGCCATCTTCTGACACTCCTTTTTGGTGCAGCAAGGTATAACTCAGGTTACTTATAATAACAGGGAGATTCTTCCACATATTTCCCTCTGTAAGGTGTTCACCTGTGAGCAGCCTCAGATTGTGAATTCCCAGGTGATCCCACTGGGCCTCCCAGGGTGACTGGATGTCCCCGTGTGCCTAAGAAAGCCCTTATTCATACTTGTTGTAATTGTTAACAGTGCCCCCTTCCAGTCTCTGTCTCAAACATGTCCCAGTTTAGACAGTAAATTACATGGGAGCTCTGCTACTAAGTGTCAGATGTTTGTTTGCTGAGCCCAGGGGACATACAGAGGTGAGTCTGAACCCTTTCACTCAATCGCTTTGTGGGGAGCAGGAGGGCCTCCCAACAGACTTGGAAACAAATAGTCTCACTATAGTGTGGTATCGATACATAATAAAATGTACATTATACTTAGGGTAAGAGTTCTTAATCTGGGGACCACGGGTGGACCTCAGGAGGTTTTGAACTCCCTAAAGTAGAAGATAAATTGGGCGTGTCCAGATTTTACTAGAGAGGCAAGCCATCCCTTCATCTTAATTCTCACAGCAATCCTTGCTCCCTAAGGCTAAGCACCACTGACAGAGAGCCCTGAGCTGCCCCTGATAGTAGCAGGTGCACTCAGGACTTTTGGCTTCGCCACCTCTCATCAGTGCTGAGAACTACCTTCGAGAGTCAGGAAGTTACCTTTGTGTCCTTAGAATGCTGAAGTAATATCCATAATTCAGACTCTGGAGGGCATTCCTGTTTAAGGGTCTAAGATTGAAACTTCAGACAAGTTTAAAATCATAAAATGTGTCACAAGTTGAATCTCTATTAAGTCGTCACTTTTTCAACTAATAGTCTGTGTAAATATGTTAACTTTTCCATTAATATGAAAAGGTATGTCTTTGGTTCTAGAAGGGCTAACTAAGATAGGGTAGCTGGATCAACACAAAACTTTAAGAGGGAGGAAAAAACAGGCAAAATCTGGTGCAATAAAAGTCCCCAATTTACACATGGGCTATGTTCTAAAAGGAATTTATAAAATTAGTTTGAAACTCGGGTCCCATTTTCCTACAGCAACAATGGCAAAAAGGCAGGGGTTAGTTCCTAGACAGGGAGAAGAAGCTCATATCCTGCATAGTCCAGGGCCATGGGACTGAGTACTTGAGGTGCAGCTCCAAGTTGCAGTCCTGGGCTAGCTAATCAGTGGCCATGTGGCCTTGGTTTCCTTATCTGTGAAGAGGACCATCACTTATTGGGAAGGTTGATGTGAGAAAATTGGTCAAGCACCTGACACAGAGTAGTGGTATCTCAGTGGATAGTGGTAGCTATTGAATTTTTGCAGAAGTTGTTTTAATAATATAGTCTTGCATTAAGTAGATTCTCAGGTATTTGCTGAATAAAACAGTGAATAAATTACTCCTGAGTGCACCGAAAGACTTGAACTGAACCTGACAAGTGAGAGGAGTATTATTTTTGGAAGTTGTGAATTACCATTACTCACCTTCACATTAACTCAGTTTAGATTAAAATGTGCCAGGGAGCATTTGAGATCTTGCTCCCGGGCATATATTGTCAGTTTGGCTCAAATAAACTCATAAAAATTATCAAAAAGAAGAAAATTAAAATGTGCCAGGCACATTATCAGGCTCATCTCATCTAATTGTTGCAGTGGCCTTGTACAATAGATATTGTTGTCGCCATATTTTAACGAAGAAACTGAGTTCTGGCAAGTTTACATAATTTCCCCAAGATTCTAAAGCTAGGAAGCAGTAGAGCTGGGAGTTCAAGTTCTGTCTCAGAAGTCAATACTGTTTGCACTAGCCCATGTATCCATAAAGGTACAGCATACTAAGAGGTAAACATCCAACCTTACCCACTTATTCAGTTATTTGAGGTTTGATACTTTTTTTCCATTTCTTATTCTAAGATTGAATTTCAAGTTTACCAAAATATAAAAAGCAATTTGGTTGGATCTAATGAAACAGTAACACCAAAGCAGAAACCAATTTGCACCTGCGGCCAGGAAAAGGGCTGTTAATCAGGTTATGAGGGTTTGTGGCTATGAAAAGGATAGTATGTTGCAAGCCAATCACAGGCTGGGGGTAGGGGGTGCTGCAGACTTAGTTGCATGATTTTTAAACTAGTTTGAGAGAACATTCAAATGTGGTTGATTGATTTAAGAGGTAGCTTTGTGTCAAGGTTGCCATTAGAGTATAACATGTGAAAATTGGAATTTGTTTGGTTTCAAGTAGTGATGTATAAGGCTCAGTAATCGGTACCGTGTGACTGCCTGCCCACAAGGTGCCAGGTGCTAGCTTAAGCAGCTGGAAGATGGAAGTCCCTGCCTTTCTGTGGTGAAGATTTCTTACATACAATGTAATAAAAAGTATACAGAGATAGGCATAGGGTATGATACACAAGGGAAAATCTTAAGGTGTTTTATCAATATCATTAACCAAGGGCAGGGGAGGCTGCCAGTTTGCCAGTGGCCCTTGGCTGATTGCGGTAACTGCCCCCATTCTCTGTCTGGTATAGTTAAGAGTGTAAGGTGCCTTAGGAGCCAGCCGTGTCCTTGGTAGCTTTCTCATCTGCTCAGTGCCCTAGTCATTGAAGTCCGCCCTGTGCAGGGAAGCCACAGACTCACGGGAGTGGCCTTGAATTTTCATTTTCAACAAAGTATGTCATATTAAGACTGACTGTTTAATACTTTTGAATAGTTACCTCTATGTAGTGTAGTTAGAAGACCAGAAATTAAATCATTTTCAAAATTATGTACTTAAATGACTTTGAATGAATTGATTGGTTCATAAATTTATATTGCTGCTAATCATTTAGTTTATTTATAAAGTGGTGAATTTTAAGTGATTTGTCCTAATGTGTGCTCAATTATAATAATTTCCATTAATAGCCAAAACAGTGTTTTTACTTGTAGGTTCAAATACCAACTCTTGGTGTGTGTGTTTTTAAACGCAGGTTCTCCTTTTGAAAATGTAAAATTTTTAAATATGTATTTTTAATCTTTAGTTATATAAATACATAAAACAATTCTATATATTTAAACTTTGTAAATATATGTGTGTATGTTTTCAGATCTTGCTGAGATGCCAAACAGCATGACTGTGACATACATTATTTTAAATAAAAAAATTGGAAGTATCAAGTGACCATTGAACCCTTCACTTTACTATTATTTCAAACTACCTTAATGGTGGTGACTTGCTACACCTTTCATTGGTGAATGTGTTTCCTTATAGACTGGTGTTGGTTTCATGCATTCAACACTCTTATTCCACCTTATGCTACCTATGTTTAAAACAAATGGAACAGTGCACTGTCTTCCTACACTGAGTTGGGAAAACCAAAATATAATTAAATTTAGATTAGTAAAAATAGAAATGAAATCTAAAAATGACATATTGGCTTTTTTTAACCTAAGAAACTACAGTTGACCCTTGAACAACTCTGGGGTTAGGGGTGCTGATCTCCTGACCTGTCTAAAAGCCAAGGATAACTACAGTCGGCCCTTCAGATACTAGGATTTCCAACCACAGAGTTCACCCTAGAACAATGTGGGTGTGAACTCTGTAGGCCAAAAAACCCACATATAAGTGGACCCGTGCAGTTCAAAGCTGTGTGATTCAAGGGTCAACTGTACTTAAATATATAAAAAATTCTGCTAGAATTCTTTTTCACAACATGCCTGTATTAGAGTGGATTGTGACTTTCCTGTGAGAATCACAGGGTACATGAATGCCTTCTCCTGGGCATCTGTTAGTGGCTCCAACATACAGGTCTGTGATGAGGCCCAAGAGTATGCTGAGTGCATCTGATGAGGCAGTCAGGGCCATTCTTGGAGAAATGCATTCAGGAACAGGACACAGCCTACAACCTGGGGACTCCTAAAGATGGGCCAGGTTTCTCTTCCAGGCCCTTCAGGATGACTCCAGAAAAAATGGCTAGATGCATGCCTTCAAACATTGCTGCCTTATTTCTTGAATTTCATCAGCAGTCTAATCCCTTGCAATGCATATCTTATCACCTACTTTCTGTTGACCATTTGGGTAGCACTGGTGAGAAGAAGCAGTGCACCAGGTGTCTTCCTGCTGGGTCGTTGCAGATATGAAGTACTTAACATGCAGCATAGCAAGCACAGTCCATCTTTGTGAAGGTGGCGTGTCCGCCATGGTAGAACAGCCAGCAGTAGTGGTCTATGGAGTGGGGACTGGGGTTTGGAGGAGCTCTGCAGGACCAAGCAAAATGCAGATCCTGGTCCTCCCTGCAGGTCAGGAGTGAGTGTAGGGACAGGAAAACCAGGGCAATATTCTTTCCATTTCAATAAATGTGAATCTCTGGTCTCTTTATTTTGCAGAACTGTGGGTACCGATGGATGTGGCCGAGAGCCCTGAACGGGACCCTCGCTCTCCAGAGGATGAAGAAGAGGAGCGGCAGGGGCTCTCGGATGATGACATTCTGAGAGAAAGTGGGTCCGATCAGGATGTGGACAAAGCTGCGGGGAGGGCTTCTGATGTGGAGGACGAGGAAAATGCCGCCCTTGGACTGAGCCAGGAGGAAGAGGAGAGTCGCTCTGGTGAGGAGGATCAGGACCAGGACTCTGAGCCTCAGGAGCTGAACAGGGGCCCAACGAGCCCCCCACATGCAGAAGAAGGGGATGTGGGGGAGGAAGATCACACAAGTGACCTGAGGGATGAGGCTTCCTCGGTCACCAGGGAATTGGATGAGCATGAGTTAGACTATGACGAGGAGGTACCCGAAGAGCCAGCCCCCACTGGGCAGGAGGACGAAGCCGAGAAGGCTGGGGCCGAGGATGATGAGGAGAAGGGAGAAGGAGCTCCCAGGGAGGAGGGAAAGACAGGTGTCCACAGTGTGGAAGAAAAAGAGCCCCTGGAGGCTACCAAGGAGAAAAAAAAAGAAGATGACGACGGAGAGATTGATGATGGGGAGATCGACGTGAGTATGCCTGAGCTGCAAGTGTATATAGATAGAGCCCAACAACACCTTGGCCTGATAATCAGGAGGAGGGCTCTACCTAAGATTAATTTAGCCTCATCTCAGAACAAGGAGGTGGGATGGAGGAGTGCAGGAAAATGAGAGGATTGTTCTGGTAGCAGTCGCCATGGTAATTAGGAAGTGCTAAAAATCAAAGTGAAGTAGTCTAGATTCAGAAAACTTCTGTCTACCAGTTGGTAGCTGGTAGAATTTCCATGGACCCTCACTCATCTGTCTGATGCTGTTGATGCTATTGATATTAGAATGCCTGGCCCCAGTTTTGTTTTGTAAGTTTGGATTTTTTTTTTTTTTTTTACAAGTGAAGAGGTACTTTCTCCTTTTACCTTTGCTATTTTTAAATTCTGTTTGAGTTGGCATTCAACCTGACCATCATGGATCTTCAGTCCTTGTCAGGTTCTTGAGACTGAAAAGGCTCGAGAGACTTCCTTCCAATATTTATTCTTTTAGGCATTTTTATCTTTGTCCCACAGCCTGTCCTGTGGTGAAGGTCCCAGCTGGGCCAAATAAGACCCTCGAGACTGGATAAAATGGGGATGTGCATCAGAACACCTCCGCTTTTGATCAGACCATCACACTTATAATATATTTAATCTGGTCTTTAGGTTGAGAAAATGTTAAGACTGGTAATATGTCAGATATGGGTAGTTTGGGGGTTTATTACAGATAATCTTTTTTAAAGAACTTTAATCGTGATCTTTAAGAAGTTGAGTTTTGGGGGCAAAGAGCCTGAAGTTCTGCTGAGTAGTGCCTTTACTCAAAGGAGTTGAGAGAGAGACCGAGCAGATTGAAATAATCTGGGTTTTTTAAAAGTGTCCTGGGGAAGAAGATTCTGCTTATCTGACAGTCACCACAGTGAAAGGTGTGTGTAGTATCTCTCAGAAATATTTTGGGTTGGGAGGGAAAAAGTTGCTAGTTAAATACTTAACCAGAGATTTACTGTAAGTACCACACTTCTCTAATAGTGTGTTGGTGCATATGACAGTCGGGTCTAAAATGTGATTTTGGCCTTGGTGTACCCGGGGAATTTGTAGGGTTTTAGACATTGCTTATCTACTTTGTTCATAAGAACAACTTCATGGGGTATGGATGTGGTTAGAAGCTTAGGATTTTATATCTTCTCAAAACTAAGTGTAGATGATCTCTTGAGTTAATAACCCTCATTTAATACGTATTTTCTTCTTTAAAAGGGTGGTGTTGGGACATTATCATGCAGGTTCCCTTAGGTTTTGCCAGCTATGCTTCCGTTCCACTTTGGGAAAGTTCAGTTCTACCACAGGGGTGGTAAAAGGGAAAATAGAGCCATGACACTCCAGTTAATTCAGGTGAAATTTTGAGCAGAAAATGGTCATTGGTTGAGATTGACTATGAATTTGGTTTTTCAACCACCAGGGAATGTTGGGAGGGGGTCCTGATTGTGGTCCAAGGGTTCTAGACTGTTTCTTGTTAAGATGACCAGTTGCAAACTCATTATTTTTAAAGATTTTATTTATTTATTTTTAGAGAGACGAAAAGGGAGGGAGAAAGAGAGGGAATGAAACATCAGTGTGAGAGATAAACACCAATCAGTTGCCTCTCGCACACCCCCATCCAGGGACCTGGCCCACAACCCAGGCATGTGCCCTGACCAGGAATCAAACCGGCCACTTTTCAGTTTGTGGGATGATGCCCAACTGACTAAGCCACACCAGTCAGGGTGCAAACCCTTCTTGATTCAACTGTTGAATAAGGCTTAAGAGGAAATTCATGTACTCTTCTGCCTTTCCACAGTCATATGGGGTCAGATGTCTCCCTGTCAGTCCCGGAGGACCTTGGCATCATCACACCAGTGGGCTTTTCCACTGCATAGATATGATGGCGTGGGTCGTTGAGTTGAATTGAGCTGTCCCTGAAAAACACCCATCTTGTGCAGATTTGCTTTTTTTCAGTAGAAACAGCATGTGAAATAAAAAGCCAATTAGATTTTCTTGTCCACTCAGATCCTCCGGTTTTTTGTTAGATGGTCTGGCTTGTTTTGCCCTGCATGGCACCCTCTTGTAAGGGGCCCCACAGTTGGAAACAGCCTACTGCTGAGGAGGCCTCGAGAGCAGTTTGTTTCTGTTGCAGGAGGTGGTTTTCTTCCTGCACCACAGACCATACCTCCTACTCAAGTCACCCTTGCAGGTCTATTTTCTTGGACACAGCCCTGGTGGGCCCTACATTGTGTCAGGCTCATCCCGATGCTCTGGGGAAGTGACAGGGTAGAGCAGAGCCTGCCCCACCTCTGGGACAGGCAGACCTCACCGTGGTGGGGAGGCTCTGTAAGTGGCAACTTGGGCCTTCTTCACGTGAGCACACCTGCCCTGAGGAGCTCCTCTGGTTGCCTGACATCTTTCTGGTTTCCTTCCCATCCTTTAAGTGTGGACTCTAGCTCCTGCCCCTGCCTCTCTGTTGTGTTTGGCACCCCTGTTGTATCCACACAGTTAAATTAACTGGGTCATCAGTGTGTCTGTTTCCTTGTTTCCGTCGCTTCCCACCTCCCTCTTCCTACCTCCAGGAATACAAGTTTCCTAGTTCTGGGACCCACTCCTCCCTCAGTATCTCCAGACCTGGCACATGGTAGATAGCCAGGAACTTTCTTCTGAGCAGATAGAGAAACCTGTTGCTTTGGGGCACATTTAATTTGAGTGCCATTGAGATGCGGAATGGCAGTGAGCGGAAGGTCTGCACCGGGGAAGCCATTCCCATAGAAAGGGCAGTTTAGGCACAGGTTGTGGGTGACTGGCATCAGCCCTGACCACCATTGGAACAACCCAGTGTTAGACATGTATCAGCTTATATATGAATGACTACTGCTGGTTCACTTTTCCTGCTCTCTGTACCAGTTCTAACCCTTCATTTACTGTCAGCTCTCTGCTCGAGTGTGTGCCCTGTGTCCCCACCAAGCGTACTCTTATTTCTTTCTTTCCCAAGATGCCCTGTCCCCAGCTGCATTTCTCTGATGGAGCAGGAACCAGAGGTGTATACTTGGGTCCATGAATAGCCTGTTTCTGGCAGGCCTTTGGTCTGGTCCCCTTTTGCTTAAATCCGTCTAAAGTAGCTTCTGGTCCTAATGGAAACTATACAGCAGAGAGGGCTTTTTCCTTCTGGCTTTCAAGTGCAGCTCTGTTATCAGGGTGAACCACTTGGATATTCTTATGGAGAGGAAGTGTGCATTCAATGAGGCCCCTGAGCAGTTCCTTGCCCAGCAGGTGTCCTGCCAGCCTGGCTGAATCGAGAGGCTCACGGTTCAGAGGGCCCTTTCTGCATACATGGCTGCTCCCAACTCCTCCCTCAGTGTCTGGCCCTGCGTAGCCGGAAACAGTTGAAGAATCTAGACTGCCATGTGACATGTCCTCCTGTAACTGAGGAGCTCTTCCCTGCTGTCAGGTGCATCGTCCTGCTTTTCCCATTATGTTTTGGGTCACTGGGACAGGTGAACTGATTTTGGGGGGAATCATCCCCACTCTCCCCAACTTTTCCTCTCTAGGAAGCTTCTCTGGTAGTGATGTCAATTTGTACAATAAACTCTTGAAATTCTTTTATCTGAACTATATAATTTGTGACTAAGGTCTTGAATTACCTTTATAATGTTTTTGGGGTATTGCCAGACAGCTTTCAGATAAAAATGCCTTTTTGGAAATGCTGTGGTAGGGGTGGATTTTGCACACAGGGTTGTGGGCCAGCTGTTTCTAGCACCCTGGTTATGTGGAGTGGGGTCAGAGGGTCTCCAACAACTGAACTTGGTATGGGCTTTATTTAATCATTCGTCTATTACCTATTTAGGAAGCCAAACTTAAGAAAATCAGATGCCTCTGTGCTTTTCTTTGTACCTGTGCATCTCTCAGAAGAGTGAACCGAGTCACTGTAGTCAACTCCAACTGTGCAAAGGTCTTCCTTTCCTTCTCCAAACCTCTGGTTAGTCTTATCAGAACCATTCCTTCCTTTTGTGTTTCATGAGCAGATGGGATTCGTGGGTCTTTGATTCACCTTTATAGACCTGCTTCCTCCCATCTTTGGTCTGTCTGTCCTCTCCTTGGCTCATTTACTTGGTTCTGTTTTTATATCTTGTCATTCAGTTAACAGGAACTTCGACCACCTGAAGTATATCATGCTTTTGGGGGTATATGTTTTGTTCCATTCTTCTTTTCACCCATGATTCTCACACTGGTAGGGTAGCCTGTCGGAGACAGCAGGACACGTCCTAAGCGGATGGTCTGTGTGACTCCTTGTTCAGAAGTAGTAGCTCTCAGCCCACTTGCATACAAAAATACTTGGAGCATTTTCTTTGTCGATGGTATTTTAAATTCACTGTTCAAATATTGTTCCTTTTATGTCTGGATATATAGTGTCTTTACAAAAAGGTCCTCCTAAGCTTACCCTCATGGCTGAAGGTTTATTGTCTGCAAGTCCCACTCCTTTCAGGTGGTGCGTCCCCTGTGTCCACTCTCCTCCAAGTCACTTAGGTGAGGGATGGCATTAGTCCTCTACCAAAGCCTAGGAAGCTGGTGCCACATTTGAGAGGAGCCCATGCGTTATCTGGCACCTGAAGGACTGGTCAGCACAGCCACATGAGTAAGCATGGGCCACAGTCCTTATTCTTGGCTAGGAGAACCCAGAAAACCCAGAACCTCTGAGAATAGGTAAGGTTTTTTTCACAGCTGATACCATTCTTTTTTGTGGTCCTATATTTACCCCTTTGTGACACATCACCCCACAGGAAGATTACTGTGACTGTTACAGGGTCTGCTTTGGACCCCACTATATCACCTGTCTAAAACGAAAACATTTCTGAATTCCCAAAACATCTGGCTGCAGGGGTTTGGAGTAAGGGATTATAGACCTGTATAATTATCCCATTTTACAGATGCAGGATCCGGGGTTTAAGGAGGCTGTGGTTGACCCAGCTGGCAGTGTCAAGGTGGCGCCTAGGCTTCTGCTCTGGTGCGTGTGTTCACATGCCTCATCTCCTTCCATGCACAGCTGCACCGTGTGGTGGCCATCTCCCTATCTCCCATTGCTGTGGGAGCTGATAATGTTGGAAACAACTTCTTATATGATTGATATATGTGCTCTTTTTAAGGAAAACAAAAACCTGCTCAAAGTAGAAAGTAAAAATCACTTATGCAACCAAGTGCTTAGAGGTAATTGTATCTCAGCACATTGCCTCTGAGGTATTTTTCCATTAATAGTGATAGCTCACTAAGTGCCCATTGCTCATGGGTCTTTTTTGTTTTTTTTCTGATTCTAGAGGAGAAGGGAGGGAGGGAGGGAGAGAGAACTACCAATGTGAAAGAGAAACATTGATCAGTTGCCTCCTGCACGTGCCCAACCAGAGATCGAGCCACGCCCAGGCATGTGCCCTGACTGGGAATCAAACCAGTGACCTTTCAGTTTGTGGGACGATGCCCAACCAACTGAGCCACACTGGCCAGGACTCGCTACTTGCATTTTATACAAGGCACTACATGAGTGCTGAATGCGGACCTGTTCTGCTAGAGGAAACCAAAGTTCAATGTGGAAGGATGTGTCCACAGTCACACCATCAGGATTTGAACTCAGGCTTTCATGCAGTCAAATGTATTTTATAAAAGCATTGAAGTTGAATGTACTCTGTGCATATTGACCCTAGGAAGTGCCGATGGAGGTATGCCAATGAGCCATGGCTATTCCTTAGATTTGTGAACTGTAAAGGTCTTGTACACACCCCCAAGTTATATTATCTGCCCTGTTTTAGCCATTTGGGGTGATATTTTCTGAGAGCTTCACAGGCGCCATCCTTCTCGTAAACCCACCAGTGTGCTTCTGGCCAGATCAGTAGGGCCTCTCCTTGTCCTCTGCTATCTGCTGCCTCTGCTCTAGGTCACATGATCGGGAGGCCTGAAAGAATTCCCATTACACACTTGGTGGAACAGCCCTCAAAAACTGAACGTTGTGAGTTTGGCTCTAGAAGTACCTTTCTTCCGTTGTACTGGCATGTAACTCTGTAATACAGATTTAAGAACTTGTTTTAATCATTCATCATTTGAAAAATCATGTTAAATGAATGGTTGGTTGAAAATTCAGGATATTATATTGCTGAGTGATCTGTTTATTGTTTTTTGTTTGTTTTAATTAAAGGAGAGCCCATAAACCCAGCACACCAGTAGTATGTACAGCCTTGTCTATTTTGGCAGGTGTGGGGACTAGATGACAGTGGTCAGTGTCATCTAGATGCTGTTCTGTGCTTGTTGGTTTGACATATGTGCTTTACTGTGCATTTCTGGGTCTGTTTACTGATCGTTTTTAGAAGTTGCATATACTCCTTCATATGACTCATGTGACTGCTTACCAATCTTAAGATGGGTAGGTGGTTCTTCTTTTTGCTCTTGCGAATATTGATAGTAACACCTTTGCAGAAACACACACCTCTTTAAATCTGATCTAGTGCACTACTATGAATCCTGACTTCTGGAAAACTATTATTTCACTCCTGTGCATCAGTTTCTAAATGAAGCATCAAGATTTGAATGGGTTCTGACCTTTCAAAAGGGTTTGTTTGTTTTAATGAGAACAAAGAGAGAATATTCTTTAAACTCAGATTTAAGCTCATATAAAATACTACATTAAGACTTCAGTGTAGTAATCGTTACTATGAGAAAAGTCATAAAAAGCAAATACAGGCTAAAGGACTAGAGGAGAGAGGTGTTCTGTCACTTAGCATAAAAAAATAAGCACATGTTCTCTTAAGATTTAAAGAAATCATTCTGAGATTAGGGAAGATGTTCAGAGGATACAAACTTTCAGTTACAAGGTGAATTCTAAGGATTTTAAAAAATGAAGTAGAATACGATACTTAATCTCTCAAAAAAAAAAATCCTGTTGGCTTTCGTAAGGAATATAACTCTCAGGCATCTGTTCTTTTTGTTATAAGATGCTTTTTAGTAACTCAGATTTTCAGAGCAGAGATTGTACAACTATTACTTAAGTTTTAAATATAAGTCATTCTAAATCCAGGGTTTGACTTCAGCATTTCTGCATCCAGCAAATGCTTTCAGTTTACTACAAGCCCAACACTGCACTTGGACTGGCAACACACAGTGAGCAGACAGACACAGTCCTGCCTGGTAGAGCCTCCAGTTCCGTTGGGCAGGCTGTGATGGCCATGACCAGTGTTACAGGAGAGGGGGCTGTGCAGACCCATTGTGAAAGGAGATGGGGGGCCCTGAGGAAGGGGACTCAGCTGCAATCTGAAAATGAGATAAATGATGATGGAAAAGGGGAGGGAAGTTCTAACTGGGGCTCAAAAAAGTCATTGTGCATTGTGGGGAGTGTGTGGGAGAGTTCGAGAGACATTGGTGGGACACCAGTTAGGGAGTACTTTCCCTGACCAGGTTGGACAGGGCCATAGTCTAGAAAATGGTGGTGCTACAGGAGATGGGGGAGAGAGGTCCAGTGACTTCCAGACCTCTGCCCTTCAGGACTTTCTGGATTAATTGCACTAGGGCACGCTGGGACAGGCTGGGATATAGGGCAATGAGGACTTTCATCCTGGACAAACCAACAGAGATGTCAGCAGGTTAGCTGGGTACCTGCTTGGGCTGGGAATAATCCTGGGGGTAGGAGAGGGGGTCTCATCTGAGAGGCACAGGTGAGAGGGAATCTGCAGGTCATTGGTGACCAAGGGGAGCAAGTGGGAGTCTGCAGATCAGTAGTAACTGAGGGCCTGGGACAGAGAGGGCTGGAAAGGGCACCAGACAGTGGTCTAGGTCGTGGCTGCTCTTTAGAATCCCTGGGCTTTGGTCTTTTTAAAACTCCCATGTTACTTTCCCAGCCAACGTATACGAACTGTGGAATAAGAATGAAAAAAGAAGGGCCTAAATCTAAGATGAAAGGTGGGTCCACATACTAGCCAGATGGCATCACCAACCTGAGTCACCTAACTTCCCTCCTCCCCACCCCCAGACCTTTTTTTTCTTTTATTGACTATAGAGAAAGGGGAAGGAAGGTGGAAAGAGAGGGAGAGAAACATTGATTGGTTGCCTCTTGTACATGCCCTGACTGAGGATGGAACCCGCAACCCAGTCATGTGCCCTGACTGGGAATTGAACCCGCGACCTTATGGTTTTCAGGACAACGCCCAACCAACTGAGCCACACCAGCCAGGGCCCCACCTCCAGACTTTAAAATAAGGGAAAATTAGTGCTGAATTTTAAGAACATAAAATATTTTGTTCTAAATGTACAAAATATTTAAAACCTTAAATATAACCATTCCCTACCCAGAATTGCTAATTAAGAAAAATAATATAATGAAACCCAGGTTTGTCCCATGCATTATGTGCTTCACAATGTTTTCTCTGTTCTTTCGTGGAATTCCTTAGTCATTATAGGTAAGCTTTGAGATTTCCCATTGTATAGATGTTTGGAAAATGAACATGAATTGGTGAGTGGCTCAGACATGGGTCTTATGACCATATTTTTTCTGGTTTGGTGAAAGCCATGCCTGCTGGTAGATGCCCCTCTTGCCTCTTCCCTCTTGTGAAGACGATTCCCTCTGCAAGTCACATTGTCCTCTGTTTCAGGATGATGATCTGGAAGAGGGCGAAGTAAAGGACCCCAGTGACAGGAAGGTGAGGCCTCGTCCCACCTGCCGATTCTTCATGAAAGGTAATTGTCTGAGTGAAGGGTCTTTACACGGCCCATTTGTGTGGCCTCAGCTTTTCCTGGGACTGTGGTGGTGGTTCAGCCTTGTCAAGTGCCCTGGAGCCTGTGTTAGGCTGTTCTTGGGCTGAAGTATGACAGTTTGTGGTGGCAGTGGTGGTGGTTTTGATATGAAACAATAGTCTTTTATTGGTCTTTTCATCACTTTAATGACTAACTCTGAGGGAAGCCAGCTTTGTCATTTTCACACATGTGGTTCTAGGCTCAGTTGTTTATAACAGACCCTTGGCTTTAATGTAGACAGTATCAATCATTTTTCTAAGTGGTTCTTTTTATAAGGCCAAATGCCCCAGGCACCAGTTTCGACATTTTCCCACCTCTGTGAGGAAAATTACCACTGTTCCGCAAGATGTATCAGAAGTATATCCTTCTATTGAAATGGATTTCTAAATAACAAAGGGATGGCCTCTGAAAGCAGCAAGGCTCCCTCTCTCCTGAATAGTAAACGGTGTGAGTCAAGAAGCAGTAACAGGTGGCAATATGATAAAACGTTGTTGAAAAGTCTGGGCTGAAGTCTTGAGAGATTTGGAAATGGAAATGAGAAATTCCAATTTTAAGGTTTCTTTGATGTGCAGTAGTAGTTCGGGTATATGTCTTATAATTCAGCATTTTCCTTGGATAGTTAGGAAGATGTTTTTCTCTTAATTTTACTCTGACCCTTGATGACTTTGCTCACTGACCCGGCCTGCATGTACCATCTAAAGTTCACAAGAGCTTCCTGTACTTCTTTTCCAGATGTTGTGACACCATTATCCACTCTTCTTCCACCAATATCAAATTCCATACCATTCAGAGACCAGGTTAAAGGTACAAAATATACAATATTCACTCTCTTTAGTCCCTCAGAGTCCCCCTGCTCCAGAGGCCAGACTTCTTTCCCCTGGACCCAGAGTACTACTGTGAAGCCAGAAGGAAGGGGAGGCTTGGAGGGACAGAAAGCAGTTGTGAGCCTTAATACTTAGAGACACTTGATGAGGCTGGAGGGAACTGTGCGCTGACAGCATGGGGAGGGCAGGGTTGCAGGGGCATGCTGGCATCCCATCTCCTGAAGAGGCAGCTCTGCACTTAAAGTGGTCCTTGAATGACCCTATCCCTGTACTGAGGGATGGCCTGATGATGAGAGTACATGGCAGCTGAGGGACTGGCGCACTTGGCCCAGGTCAGCTCGCTCCTCGGGGCATGTGTACTTGGCCTGTGCTGTTTATGTGCTTATTGTTTCTGCTAAGCCAAAAACAGTTGGACTTGCCTGTGTGCGAGGGGCTCTACTGTGCCCAAGAGAGGGCAGCCAGCATAGTCATGATGTAGAGCAGACGTTACATAACGAGCAGCAGAGCCACCCTAAGGATGCAAATAAGCGTACAATACATTTTAGAAGATATTTGAAGTGTCAGTATTCAGAAAATTTAAACTTAAGCAGAAGACTTTTCCATAATGATTTGGGATCAGATGTCAATATATCTGACATTTTTAGATTAAATCAATGGAGATAAATGTATACATAACATGAATGTACTTACAGTCATTTGTAATTAGCACTGTTCATAAATTGGGGCTCAGAAGCCTGGCCGGCTTGTTAGAACTAGCCAGAGGCTCCCACAGCAGGGGGCAGCAGTGTCCACCATTCATGCCATGGAGGCGCTAGTCCAAGGTGCTGGGGTCACACCACTGGAGTAGTTTCCAGAATTTAGCAAGAGAAGCATGCATACAAATGAAGTGAAGTTGCTGGAACAGCAGATCAGCATCATCAGGAGAATCCCGATGGACAAGGACAGGACATCATCTCCATGGACGTCACGGGGTGACCTCACAATAGGAGTCAGGTGCCTCCAGGGTCAAACTAAGTGCTCATTTTGGATTTCAGGGAGTGAGACCAGTGGGTAAGGCTTTCTGCAGTAGAAAAATCTGAAGCTAGTAGCAAGTGGCCTTTTTGCAGCTTAATTGGGCATGATCAGTAACTTGTTTCAGGAATATTTTTAAAAATACGTATTTACCTTTCCTCCTATACTGTTCATTTATTCTATAGAGAATTGTGATATAGTACAAAAGGAAATGGTTGATTTTTTTCAGTGTTCTAGACATAGCTCTGCCTTTTCTTCGTTATGAGAAAATTTTGAGATATAAATGTTTTTGCTTACCTGCAATCCATTGATATGGATATTTTTACGTTGCCTCTAATTGTAGAAGTCACTTGAAAGATTAAGTTTGTTGTGTTTGGTGAGGATACAGAGAAATGGAACCCTCATACACTGCTGGTGGGTGAAAGATAGACCTACCATGTGACCCAGCAATTCCATTTCTGGGTATCCACGTAGGAGAAATGAAAACATCCACACTAAAACTTGTACATGAACATAATGGCATTATTCATAAGAGCCAAAAAGTGGAAACAACCTAAACGTTCCATCAGCTGATGCTGGATAAATAAAATTTGTTTTAACGATGCAGTGGTGTATGGTTTAGCCATAAAAGGAATGAAGTATTGATACTACAAAATGGATGAACCTTGAGAAGATTATGCCAAGTGGGAGAGAGAGAAGCCAGAAACAAAAGCCTGCATATTGTACATTCTCATTAATGTGAACTCTCCAGAACAGGCAGATCCATAGAGACAGAAAGTAGATTAGTCATTGTATAGGCCAGAGGGTAAGAACAGTAAGGGGGTGATGTCTCATGATACAGGGTTTCCTTTTGTGTTAGTGAAATATTCTAGAATTGGTGCTGATTGCACAACTTTGAATATACTAAAACTCACTGAGTTAAATACTAAGCAGTGATATTTTGTGGTATATAAGTTATATCTTAGTTTGAAAAAATATTTTTAATTTTGTTGGCTATGTTTCTATTACAAGTTGTGATCTTTATTTAATTGCCCAGGTGGACACATCAATATTTATGACCATTAACAACAAAATATACTTAGGAATACAAATTGAAATATTTTAAAGCACCAATACTACTTACCATATGTTTTTACCTCACATGAGGCCTGTCCAGAAAATATCCAGCCGCATAATGTGAAAAATGGAGACATTTATTTAAGAAGGTAGAAGAAACATTGTATGTAGGACAATGGTACCTCAGTCCCCTTCAAAGCAGGCACCTTGGGACGTCACAGTTCTCCCAGTGACCATCAGCTGCCCTGTCATATTTTCCTGAATCTCAGCAGTCTGAAATCTCTTCCCTTTCAAAGGTGATTTTAGCTTTGGGAAAGGCCAGAAGTTGCAGGTCACCAAATCTGGGCAGTAGCGGGGCTGAGTCACTTGAATGATTTGATATTTTGTCAAAAACCTCTACACATTACATGATACATGAGCGGGTGTGTTGTCATGATGAAGCTGCCAGTCATCAGTTGCCCAGAGCTATGGCCTTTGAATCATCTGAATAGTCTCCACTGAGGATTGTTCAAGCTTAATGCAAACTTTGATGCAGATTTGTCGCTGGGTCATTTTGAATGTGACGGCCACACAGTACACATGCTCACTCAACAGCGTCTACCGCCCCCACTGACTAGTACAGTGAAGTCATTTTTCGTGCATGCACATTCCAGTCCACTCTCCTGGGCTGCCAGGTTACATTGATGTCATGCAAACCATTCTCATTATATTAACAATGGCTGGATATTTTTCTGGACAGACCTCGTACTTTTGTTTGAATCATCAATACACAGAGTTATTCACAAAGGCATGAAAAGTATTTTCTTTAAACTGTGTCCTCCCTTGTGTTTCTGAACATCCCAGCTGTCAGTAGGGCCGAGACTGTTCTGTGAGCCAAGCTTCCTTGTTTCAGCTGCTTCCTGTTCTTTTTTTAATTGTAGTAAAATACTCATAAAGTTTACCATCCTGACCATTTTTAAATTTACAATGCAGTGGCATTGAGTACACTCATATTGTGGCCATGACCACCATCCATCTCCAGAACTGTTTTCATCTTATAAAATTGAAATTCTGTCCCCATTAAACACTTCCCTTAGCCCCTCCTCGTCACCACTCTGCTTTCTGTCTCAAAGAATTTGACTATTCTAGGTGCCTAATGTAAATGGAATCATACAGTATTTATCTTTTTATGACTGGCTTATTTTACTTAGAATAATGTTCTTAAGGTTTATCCATGTTGTAGCATGTGTCAGAATTTCCTTTTTAAGGCTTTGAAGTAATGCTCCATTGTGTGTATAGACCACATTTTGTTTATCTGTTCATCAGACAATGGACATTTGAATTGCTTCCACCTTTTAACTATTTTGAGTAATGCTGCTATGAATATAGGTGTACAAATATCTCTTAAGACCCTGCCCTCACATCTTTTGAGTATATACACAGAGCTTGTTGGATCATTTGGTAGTTCTGTTTTTAATTTTTTGAAGCCCTGCCATAACTGTTTTCTACAGTGGCTGTACCATTTTACGTTCTCAACAATATACAAGGGTTCCAGTTTCTCACATCCTCACCAACATTTGTTATTTTCTGATTTTTTTTTCATACTAACCATCCTAATGGATGTGAGGGTGGTATCTCCTCACCTCATTGTGATTTTGATTTGCATTTCCCTAAGGATTAGTGATGTTGAGCATCTTTTTGGGCATTTGAATGTCTTTGGAGAAATTTCTGTTGCCCAATTTTGAATCCCTGTATTCTCTTTTATGTTTAAAGCAGCAGTTCTCAAAGTGCAGTCTTTGGACTTCTAAGAGTCCTAGAGACTTTTTCAGGGGACCCTTGAGGTCAAAACTATTTTCACAATAATGTTAAATCTGTACTAATAGTCAGAATATTGACCATCATGCATTCACAGTTAAGTAGTCCAATTTTACATTAAGTCTGTAATAGAGCAGTAAAAATTAATAATTGTTTTACACTTGCATACTGGTCTTTTTTTAAAAAAAAATACTTTATTGAGGTATAATTTACATGCCATAAGGTCTGCCTGTTTTAATTCAGAAATGTTTTTAATATACCAAGTTGTGCAGCCATCACCACAATTCAGTTTTAGGACATTTTTATCACCCCAGTAAGTGCCCTCAGTATATGTTTTTTTTTATATTCAGTATGATGAAATTGGGAGTGCGCATGGAGCCCTCTGCTGCACGCTGAAGTGCAACAAAGGTTCTCTCTAAGGAGGGCATGTTCGAGGTTTGCACTGTAAGCTTCCCACAGCGCGTGTTCACTTGTGGGAAGGACCATGACACACCAAGGTGATGCAGAACCAAGTCTCCTCAAAGACTCACCAAGTGAGCAAACTGCTTCAGGGAGAATGGCTGACAGTGTCTGTTGCTAATGATGAAATTCGAGCTCTCAAGTGAAAATTGGAACTTTGGAAAGCAAGTATCTCTACTGTGGGATCAACAGCTCTTTAGTGTTTAATGAACTTTTCCAAATGACCACTGGGTGATAGTACAGAATCATACCAGAGTAGAAGATCCATTCACAGTTCAAGATAGACTAGTGCACTTTTGTGGAACAGAGTTGGAAACAATTCAGTATCATGATAGGGTTACTAATCCTGAGCTGTGGCTAACTGAAGAAGCCTTCACTTGTCAAGTTTGGTGCAACATCAGAGAGTGTCCAAGAGTACCTGAAGGGGCTATTAAAATGCCCCTTCCTTGTTTAGTTCTATATCTGCCTACAGCTGGATTTTCAATCAAAACAACCCGGCACAGCAAATTGAGTGCAGAAGCAGACATGAGAACCCAGCTATTTTCTATTCTGTGTCAGCATTAAAGAGATTAGCAAAAAGGAAAATAATGCTATTCATATCACTTAAGTATTTTCTAAATATAGCTATTCTTCATAAAGCATCTATGTTAATATTGTTAAATTACATATGTTAAGTATTGGGTCTTAAATTTTTCTCAGTTTTAATTTCTACAGTAAATGTCACTTGAATCTGTACGGTAAATATCACTTTAACCCATTCCAAGAAAGGCTCTTGGGCTCCTAAGACTAAAAAGTTAGTCAAGTCTATAAGAGGCAGTCCTGAAATTATTTTAATTTTTCAACTACCATAAAGTATTCCTTAAAGAAGTTAAAATATCTCAGAATACTGCTGGATGTGACTGGCTGTCTATCCATGTCTGTCTCAGTTCTCTGTGATATGGGAAAGGAAAGGACACATAAGTTCTTGGCATATTGCAACTTTGTATGCGATGGTTTGTTGGATTTATACCTGTTAGAATATGCATTTGTAGAACTCAAGTTTGTTCTTAGGATTTGATTATTAGACTTAAACATTCTGCCTTCCTGTCATGAAGTAGTTTAAACTGCTTTATTGTATATTCACAATCTGATTATTATCTATTCCTGTCCTTGTTTAGACTAACAGGAAATGGGAGTAAGGTATATTTAAATAAGACCACTATGTCTTATATAGAAATAAGGAGGTCTTTGTTTAAAATTCTAGTGTGAAACAAGTACTTTTGTGTGGAAAAAGAGACAGTGTAAAATTATTTCAACTGATCTAGTAGTATGCATTGCAAGTACGGTGAGTGTACCACCCAAAACCAGTAATCAGCACTGCACTGTGTTGATCACCAGTGGAACCAGCAATCAGAAATTTAAAGTTGTGGTGGTTCTGAACCTCCCACACACACATGCTCAAAAGTATGCCTGTAGACACAGCATGCTTTCTTCTTCTGACATTTCATATCATCGGAGAGATGGATTCCTTGGGCTTGTGTAGTGTGTGGTTGTGACCAGTGGGTTGCTGGCATGGAAGATACGGATTTCATTTCCTGTCATCTCTCTGTCTAGTTTCCTTGATTTCTACTGGGGCCCATTAGGTTTTCTGCATGTATTGTTTGTTTCAGTGATAGGTGTTTGGATTTGTTGCTGTTGAGCTCGCAAGCTCCTTTTTTTATAGAGAGATGTAAATTTTGTAGATATGTTACTTAGTGGGAAAAAAAAAGTAGGGTTCAGCCCAGAGTGTATAATATAACCAGGAAAAAATAGGGATGGGTACAGTGATTGATTGATTTCTTAATAAATTGATAACTGCCTCTGTGGAGGGCCCTGGAGGCATGGAAACCTCATTAAATACCTTTTAGAGTATTTGCATATATATACCTTTTTGTTTACATTTTCCTTTTATTTAGTTTTATTACAAAAAATGTATAATATATACTGTAATGTTTACACAGGCATAAATAATAATAAAAGAATAAAACAATTACTGATGTGCCCACCATCCAGTTAAGAAACGGAATATTATCAATGCCTTTGAAGCCCTGTGTTTGCCAAGATGAAGAAACTTATCCCATTGAACTGCCTGTCACAGTGTTTTCTATTTTCTTCTGTTCCCTTCTGGCTCATATTCCTGTCCTTATATAATTGTGAGCCTATTTATTCATCCAGTCAATCACAATCCTTGTAACTTTTGTGTTTGTGAAGTTTCAGAAGCAGTCCATACAATTTTTTTTTCTTAGTCTTCACCTGAGGATATGTTTATTGATTAGGAAGAGAGAGAAAGAAACATCAGCGGGAGAGAGAAACCTCAATCGGTTGCCTCCTGTACATGCCCCGAATGGGAGTCCTACCCGCAACCTAGGTGTGTACCCTGGCCAGGAATCAAACCCACAGCCTTTTGGGACACAGGACAATTCTCTAACCAACTGAGCCACTCGGCCAGGGAAACCAGCATACAATTTTAAAACCAGAAGATTAATTTTTGCTTCCATCTCCCAAAGAATTTTTTTTCCAAATAAATTTCTTTTAATTATGAAAGTAATATGCGCTAATGAGAATCAAGACAAAAGATAAAGGTCTTTCTCCTCCCACAGTCCCAACAGTTTGCGGTGTATGCTTCCAGACTTTTCTACACAGATCAGAATTCACTTCAAAATGGCTAATGGAGCTGTACTATTTTGACTGCTGTCTTTTGGGCTGTGCTTACTAGATATCTGTCCTCCTCTTTGGTGGCCAGGGGTGCAGACATATGCTCAGCATATCCAGGAGCAGGAGGTTCCAAAGGGTCGGGCTTCTGTCACCCACCAGTGTCTCCAAGAGGCATGTGCCCCTGCTCTTGCCTCTCACTTTCCTCATGTGTTTCTTCTCGTCCACCTGTTCCTCTTTCCTCCCCCTTCCAATATGGGTATAAGAGATCTTTTATATGAGTGGCTAGCTCATGGGCAATGTTTTGTTTTGAATTTTTTAAAAATAAAAACAGAATAGCAAATACCCATTTATATACCATCCAGATATATATATCAGATTAAAAAGTTACAGAAAAGTGGTTTATATTGTTATTACTTTTCTGTATGTGCAAATTTTCTACAATGAGCTTTTACTTTTTTAACTACAAAAGCAACATAGAATGCAATGAGTTTTGTAGGAGTCGAATAGCGAAGTTGGTAGTGTTTTGAAGTTTATTTAGTTGTGTGGCCACATAGTCTTTTTTTCTTTCAAACCCCCTATAGTACAGTATTTCCTCTTTGACTTATATGTGATTTCTCAAACACTCTTAGGCACTTTAAAAGTTAATCTGTCATTTTTGCATTCTCAGAGAAGCAATTTTACTCGTACTTTATTTCATATTTAACTTAATCAGTATATTAGTTCAGTTTTAATACGAGTTTACGTATTCATGTTTAAAAGGTAAAATTTTGTTTTTTTCCTAAATACCAAATGAGTACTTCTTTTTAATTTACCTTGTACAAGGAAAATCATGTTTTGTTGACAGAAATGTTCAAGTGGAGTATTTTAAATAGTTTAAAATTTAGCTACATGTTAACCCATTAAAAATGTTTTTTGAAACTAATATATTGTGTACCATATTTATTTTTGAGCTAAGTGATTTACCCACTGATTAGATTTAAAGCTTTGACTTCTTGCCTTCTGTGTTGAAAGGTAAGTGGTTACCTTGAATAACCATGATGTTCTCATCACTGAATAATACTAAATGATGATTCCTTCTTTTTTCTTGTAAAGTATAAACACCTAATTTATTCTAATTATGTGTTTTAAGTACCAGAAATATACTGAAATTGTTTGTGAGGCTTTTGATAGGAGAATTGCAAATTTAAAGAGCTGGTAAAGACTACCATGGGACAAGCTTTCAGAATTATGTTCATTTTTATGCTTCTTACTTTTTATTTCATTATGATCAGGTTTTAAGTCAGAATCATGGTATTGTATGTATGTGCACCTGTGAGCCTCACTGGGGATATAGTGTCTTTTCTCTGAGCAGTAAACCCACAGAGCAGGGGCCACCCCTGTTTGGGAAGCTCTTGAACTTTTCTGTTTTGAGGGGCTGTATTTTCTCTTAACACATGGCCGGCCCCCTTCTGGAATCCTATGGCAAGTACTGCTCATTCCCTGGCTGAGGGTCTGGCCTGCAACTGACTGTTCAGTCCTGCCTGCCAAAGACCTGGGTGTGTGTGCAGGTGAGGGTCGAGGGCTCAGGTGTGATGAGTGAGCCCACACACACTTGCACTGCAGCCAGTTGGCTTTGGCCTGTCCGTACTCAGGCTCATGTACCTTACAGGGTGGAGGGTGTCACCGGTCACCTGTAAGTGTGTTCAGCACACTGTCTAGCATATCATAGGCCCTTGGGGAAAACCCAAGCAAAGCATGCAGGAAGCTGGCCTCATGCATATGGGCTCTTGTAGACATATTCTGACCTAACTTTTGTTTTCTTAGGGAACTGTACCTGGGGAATGAATTGTAGATTTATACACCCTGGAGTCAACGACAAGGGCAACTATTCCCTAATCACCAAAGCCGAACCTTTCCCACCTAATGGTGCCCCGCCTCTTGGACCTCACCCACTGATGCCTGCCAACCCTTGGGTGCGTGAATATCTTTTTTTTAGTTGCTAGCAAATCAGACATCTAAACCGTTGTGGTTGTGGCTCTCTAGTTAAAAACACATTAATATGCTTGTGTAAAAGATATTTTTGTGGCATCATAGTCACAGAGCTGCCTTCCAGATGCTTCCAGGTATTTTTGTTCTCGTTTCTTTATGGATTTTAAAGTTTTGCTTGCTTTCTCAACTTTTCCCTTTTCGTTTTTTAATAGGGTGGGCCAGTCGTTGATGAAATTTTGCCTCCGCCCCCTCCAGAACCCCCTACAGAGAGTGCCTGGGAACGAGGACTTCGGCATGCAAAGGAGGTAACAGACTTCAGCAGAAAACCTGAGAAGAAAAATACTAGTGATGGTCCTTGCACAAAACTAGCATTTCCTTGATCCAAAGACAGAGATCAAAAACTCATAAAGCCTCCTAAGTGAGGTATATTTCTGCAATTTATTTGAAGAGCTAGAGAATGGAAAATGATTTCTAATTGTCTATCTGAGGCATGCTAGGCCATGACCAAGCTGAGAGAAACAAGGGAGTCCCAGTGTAGAACACAGGCCCCCTATCACTGTCTTCATGTGGCCTGGGCAGCATTGGACCACACCCAACTGGTGCTACAGCCCCTGACCACTCACTCAGAGCCACTCCCCAGAGTTAGTGCACACTGCCACCCATGAATGGCCTGTCTCCTGGAGAAGTCATCTTCTCCCTTGAGATCCACGAGGCGAACATAGGCCTCCCCTCTTCCTGCTCTTTTTCTCCAAGCCACACTTTGGCCCTGGATGTCCAGGCTACTTTCTTGAGCTCCCTACGTTGGTTGCTCTTCAGTGAAATGATAGACTAAAATAAAACCATTCTCCCTCCGATAGCACATACTTCACCACCCCTCCTTTCCTCTGAGACTTGAATGGCTCTTCTGCTGTGAGCAGACTTACCTTCCTCTCCACACTTGGTCATCATCACTGAATGAGTATCTGTGGTTCCTGAGTTGAATGCCAGGACTATTATTAGGAAGCGACCACCTTCATCACCCTTCCCAGAATGAGTAAGTCCCATGATGCTGCTTAGTGGGCCTGTCCTGACTGTCAGGTGCAGCTGTGTACAATGACAGAGTGCTCCAGTCCCACAGAAAGGCAGATGGGGTCCTGTGTCCACTCCAGGCATAGAGCTTGGGCACACTTGGCCTGCTAAGCACTCAGCTGTGCCACACTGGCCAAGCTTCCATGGGTCAAATCAGGACAGGCTTCCCTTTGTTTTTCCTAACAGTAACTGGTGTTGGCTTCTTCTCACAACGGTAGGTTTTAAAAAAAGCAACCATTCTAAAAGAACAGGAGCCTGATTTTGAAGAGAAAAGGTTTACTGTGACCATTGGTGAAGATGAACGGGAGTTTGACAAGGAAAATGAAGTTTTCCGAGATTGGAATTATCGGATCACAAGAGATGTCAGAGATACCACGTAAGGAATGGTTTATCTCTTCATTCCCCTTTGCAAGAGAATTAAGTTGTCCCCAGCTGTGTGGGGCTCAGGTCCCGGAGGGCAGTAGCACATGGGTCCACCGTCGTGTGGGGACAGGTACCTGTCCACACTCCCAGGACTGAGAACGACATCCCTGAGATCATGCCAGACGTCTTACAGTTGACTTTCCCTCAGTATTTTGCTTCCCTGGAGGAAACATTTTAGTTTTGTGTCAGTGCCTTGTCACTGGGAAGGGCTCACGTTCATTTGGCCTGTCTCCTCACCTCTTCCCAAGTTACCCAGGAACCAGGAAAGGCTATGAAATTCGTCACTAAATCCAGGAGCAAGGGAGATATGACCCTTTTCATTGTGAATGCTGTCTTTGTTATTTATTCTACCAGATGTTTTAATTACTGGTCTTTTAAAAAAATAATTACAGAGCTTTCACCAGGTGGCTCGGTTAAAGCATTGTCCCATGCACCAAAGGGTTGTGGGTTTGATTTCATGTCAGCCCATACATAGACTGTGGGTTCAATCCCTGGTCAGGTCGCATATGGGAGGCAACTGATAGGTGTTTCTCTCTCCGTCTTTCTCTCCCTTCCCTCTTCTCCGCCCCCCCCCCCAACCTCTCCCTTCCTCTCTCTCTACAATCAGTAAACATATCCTCAGGTGAGGACTAAAATAATGATTGCAGAGGAAGTACACGTAGTTAAAAAATGTAAGTCAAGTCTTTAGAAATTGTGTAACAGACTTCCAGCCAAGATGGAGGCATAGGTAAACATGCTTCACCTCCTTCCACAACCATAAGAAGGATCACATCTGCCTCAAAACAGAAAACAACCAGAACTGCCAGAACATCGAACTGCATGGAAGTTCAATAAAGATATAAAGAATCAATACTCATCCAGACAGGTAGATAGAAAGCTGAGGCAGAGAGTACATGGTGTGGCAGGCGGGCGCCTGCAGAAAGAGCAGTCACACAGTATAAAAGCTGGGAGAGACACCTGGGTAGCAATCCCAATTCCAAGCCACACTGCATAGCTCACAGTTCCAGTGCTGGGAAAATAAAGCCTCATTATTTCTGACTGAAAATCTGGGTGGTGGGGCAGCAGAAGAAATTCCTGGTGTCTCAGGAGAGTTTGTTTAGAGGGCCCCCGTGGTCCTAGACTATACACAAACCCACCTACTCTGGGAGCCATCACCAGGACAACAGCTAGAGGGGCGCTAGTTGCATACGGGAAGTGGGTAAAGTGACTGGAAAAGGGATGAGTGCCCAGCAAGCAGCACTGTTCTCTCGCTGATCCCTCCCCTACATCAAGCACCACAATATGATGAATCAGGTCACCCCACACCAAGGAATACCTAAGGCTCCATCCCTTACAACATAACAGGTGTGGCAGCTCTACCTAAGACACAGGCAAACACAGGAGGCTGTCAGATTGAGACAGAAGTATGGCCCAAAAGAGAGCAGATCAAGGCTTTAGAGAGAAAACTAAGCAACGAGGAGATAGCCAACCTAACAGATGCAAAGCTCAAAACACTGGTGATAATGATATTCACAGACATGATTGAGTACAGCAAACAGGGAAGAAGCGAAGGCTACACTAAGTGAAATGAAGAAAAATCCACATGAAACCAGTGGTGAAGGGAAGGAAGCTGGGGTTCAAATCAACGATTTGGCACATAAAGAAGAAATAAACAACCAGTACAGAATGAAGAAACAAGAATTGAGAAAACAAGGAGAGGCTTAGGAACCTCTAGGACAACTTTAAGTGTACCAACATCCAAATTGTAGGGGTACCAAAAGGAGAAAAGGAAGAGCAAGAAATTGTAAACTTACGTGAAAAAATAATGAAGGAAAACTTCCCTAATTTGGTGAAGGAAATAGACATACAAGTCCAGGAAGCACAGAGAGTCCCAAACAAGCTAGACCCAAAGAGATCACACCAAGACACATCATAATTAAAATGCTAAAGTTTAAAGATAAAGATAATGTTAAAAGCAGCAAAAGAAAAGCAGAGAGTTACCTACAAAGAAGTCCCCATAAGACTTGTTGACTGGTTTCTCAAAAGAAACTTTGCAGGCAAGAAGGGACTGGTAAGAAGTATTCAAAGTGATGAAAAGCAAGGACCTGCAACCAAGATTACTCTATCCGGCAAAGCTATTATTTGGAATAGAAGGGCAGGTAAAGTGCTTCCCAGACAAGGTAAGGTTAAAGGGGTTCATCATCACCAAGCCCTTATTACATGAAATATTAAAGGTACACATTTAAGAAAAAGAAGATCAAAACTATGAACATTAAAAGACAACAAACACAACTATCAACAACTAAATCTAAAAACACAAAAATTCAGCAAACAACTATAACAGGAACAGAACTATAGATTTGGGGATCATATGGAGGATTTATCAGTGGGGAGATGGAAGAGGAAGAATGGGGGGAAAGGTGCAGGGATTGAGAAGCATAACTGGTAGATACAAAATGAACAGGAAAGTTATGAATAGTACAGGAAATTGAGAAACCGAAGAACTTACGGGTGTGAACTAAGGGAGGAAGTGATTGCTGGAGGGAAGGGTGGTATGGGACAGAGCAGGGCAAAGGGGAAAAAATTGAGGACAACTGTGATAGCATAATCAATAAAATATACTTAAAAAACAAAAAGAAATTGTGCAACAATAAATACAGCACTTGCCTCCCAGTGCTCCCACTCCTGGGAGAAAGCCCAGGTTTGTTGCACTTACCTCAAAGGGAACAGAAACTGGCCAAGTTTTTCCTGAGAAGCCAGTTTAGTGTGAGCTCAGGTCACGGGACAACACGACCTGCGCCCACACTGCCGTCAGTGATCTGAACTTGCTGTAGCGCCCTGTTAGTCTTATAGCAACATTTGATTTATTTACATTTGCTACTGGAAAGTCACAATCTGGCTTCTGGCTGAAATGACGGTAAAAGGTGCACAGTAAAAAGGAGCACATACAATGCTTGTGTTTCAGGATTCAGTCATGTTGACTGGACCCACTAGGCTGTCTCCTGGCCCCCTGTTCCTTATTTACGCTCCTCTGGGCTTTCTGCTTACAGAGAGGAGAGGGGAGGATGCTCTAGTGTTCACGCCTGTCATATAGCTATCAGCTCAGAGGTCGAAGGGTAGAGATTTAAAGAGTAATTAAAACTTGGTTTTCTAATTTTGTATGTGGGAAAAGTACTCGATCACAGGAGTGTCTGAGTCGGGAGCGGTTGCCAAGAGCATATTGCCACAAGTCTTGAGGCCTCACCTCTTTACAATGTCAGTGAAGGTGATGACACTGTCCTCCTTGCCTCGGAGGTGTTTGTTAGAGTCACAGGAGCTAGTTTTTACAGAACCTTCTCTGAGTGTGGTTCTTGTGAGTGGTGAAAGAAAAGGCTGTAGAACCTCAGGGTGCATCCTTGACACTCTTGTTTCCTGTCCTGACTGGAGCATGGACCCAGAAAATGTGTTCAATGGGGAGCAGTCTGGCGGGTCTGGTTCTGTGGCGGCCTCAGCTGCGCAAGCAGCTGTGCTCTAGCCCTGTCCCATGTTTGGTGCCAGGCTGCCGATGGCTGCTGTGTCTGTTGGGGAAGGTCAGTGCGACAGGGCTCTCAGACTGAAGCTTCTGTAACGGACCTTAGAGCCAGGTTTTACTTGTGTTTTGTTTGTTTTTTCAACATCTGCTGTGCATCAGAATTAACCAAGGCTTTTGTAATATACACATGCCAGGCCCCACCCAGACCTGGTCCAGACCTCCGGGAACAGGGCCTGGTGTGTGTATCAGGTGAGAAAGTGCCCCGGCTATTTCTGATGGCACTCAGTGCAAGGGCTGTGTCAGCCAGGGTCCACCCAGCAGAAACCACCTGGCTATTTTAATGGAGAGCATTTAACATAAAGACATGCTTTCTAGGTGGCTACAGAAGTAGAAAGGGTAGCTGCCATGGTGGAGAGTGGGGAGGCGCTATTAAAACTGAAAAGCTGGGAGTCGGGCCTAGAATTCAGACCTCTGAGGAGGGGATGTGGGCCAGCTATGTTGGCATCTTCGAGGTGGGCGATGAGTCTGGGCCTGGAGAAGCGGAAGGGCGCTGCTGCTGTTGGCTGCAGAAGGAAGCCAGGGCAGAGCGGGCCTCTTCCCCACCCAAGTTGGCCAGCCCTCGTGTAACAGCTGGGAAAGCAGGGTGTGCTTTGCAGTGTGGAAGGGTGACTGAGAAACTAAATCAGAATTTTACAACAGGCTCAAAATGACCAAGCCTTAGTGATTCTCATCTACTGGGACCCTGCATGTGACTGCATTGTGCCCAGGTGCTCCTTACCTCGTGACACAGCAAACCTGTGATCAGCATTACAGCTCAAGTAGGGAAAGTTGGCAAAATAACTGAAAGGTGTGGCTCTCCAGAGGTGGTCTCTGGACCACCAGCAGCATCACATGGGAATTTGTTGGGAATGTATTCTTTCAAAGCTATCCTATCAGAAGTTCTAGGAGGGTGGAGCCCAGCACCCCCCAGGTGATTCTGGTGCCCACCAAAGTGTGAGAACCACTGATTTCAATTCCAGATATATAGGCCATCAGAGGTCCTGCTGCTGAGTTTTAGAGAAAAACTGAATAGTTGTCATGTAGAACCTCCTTAATGTGATAATGTTCTGGTTTTGTGGAGCTAGGTATTGGTTGTAGAAGCTGTGGAAAAGCTACCCATTCAAGAACTCCTGAGAAAGTATTCTGAAATGGTATAGAGAATGGGAAAATTGGTTTTTTCTTTATATTTATTTGGAATTAAACAATTTACCTAGCAGGATCACTTAGTAAAAGTAATGCTTTTTAGACAGACACATACCAGTTCGTAGCTTTTAAAGTTCTATTTCCACCCCCTCAGGCACTTTAGACACCACCTGACTTGCAAGACTTCATGTGTAGGAGTCATTAAGAAATGTCATCTTTGAATGGGGCTGTGGGGCACTGTACCAGGAGTACTCGACTGAGTCCCAAACAGCCTGTGATTCAGAAGACACAAGAGGCTCCCAAGGTGCACAGGGAGTCATCTTCAAGGAATGAGGTCATTGGCAGTTGCTCTGTCTAGAACAGAGCTGCATAGTAAACCAGGGCCAGACTGTCAGGCCACACCCCCCAGGCCTAGGAATGCACCCTTGCCAGATTTCATCCTTTGATATCTGGGCCCAAAGAGGCAGTGATTGCCAGGTTGAGTTCATGACAGCATTTTATGAACTCCTGCAGACCCAGACCCTGTGGGCTGGTGGGCAGCCCAGGCTTGGTTCTGAGGGAAGGAGGCCGAGAGAATGCCGCATGCCCTTTCCCTGTCCACTGTATCCTAAGACTGAAAAATCCTGAAGGAGAGAGGCCATTGTTATTTTGCTTAACCAGTTTCCGTCAGACAAAGTTGCTTGCACTCCCTCCTTTGATAGAATACGTACCCTCAGAGCACGTACCCTCAACACCCTTTTGGAAAAGTGTTTTCTGGGGTCTTCATTGGCTATGTATTGTGTTGGTTTTATCTTTTTAAGGTCACAGGATAAGTCTCTGCCCCAGGGACTGTATTCTCTCCTTTCTGTGTAGCAGATGCAGTCCTGCAAGCCTTTTCTCATAATTCCTGGTTGTTGTCATTAAATATTGTCTGAGTGGTGTGAGGGTTAGATTGTTAGAAAGATGTTTGGCTGTTTAGGATGAAAAAGAATGGTTTCATTTGGCAGAGCCAGCCTTGGGTTATCTCTGCCAGGGCCACTGGAAACACCAGAGGAGAGATTTCCTAGAAAGCAGCCAGCAGAGAAGGCCATGAAGATGAGTGGAGATGGCAGCGACTTTTGTGTCTTTCAAGAGCGTTTTAAAGTTTTTCTCAAATAGGTTCAACATATTTCTGGTTAAATGTATTTTGTTCCCAAGTCCTGTCTTTTCTTCTTTCTGCTGAAATGAAGTATTCTCTACCCTCTGTCTCCTAACTGGTTAATATTTGTGTATATGAAGGTGTTGGTTTCTTGATGTTAATTTTTCTCTGTCTGCCTTACTGGGTCCTTCTGGCTGTTTGAATTGGCTTTATCATCCAGCCTCAATCTTTCAGGCATAACATTATTCAGTTTGCAAATTGAGATAATATCTCTACTTTTCCCATAATGCCTCTCTAGGACACCTCGAGTCCGATGTCATTGGCAGTGCCTCCAGTATGATGGTGGGTCACTGGGGAGGCTGCAGTGACCCACCATCCCAGTCTTACAGAAATACTTCCCCTGTTCCCTCAAGTGAGATGTTAGCTTTATTCTAAAGTGTATACATATATTTTATCACACTAAGAAAGTATTTTTTCCTGTTTCCTTGAGTATTTTTATCAGGAAGTGGTATTGAATTTTTGTCACAGATGTTCTTATTATCTGTAGATAGAATTCTATGACTTTTCTCTCTAGGTCTATTATCATATGAGGTATACTCATAAATTTCCTAATACTGATTCACCCTTGCATTGCTGAAATAAATCCCACTTAGTAATGATATATTATTTTCTTAACGTGGTTTTGGATTCAGTTTGCCAACATTTTATGTAGTATATTTACTATACTATTTTTAAGTGAAAAGATTTACTTTTTATTTGTTTTTCAGACTTGAGCCTTATGCAGATCCTTATTATGACTATGAAATAGAACGGTTCTGGCGTGGTGGACAGTACGAGAATTTCAGGGTGCAATATACAGAAACAGAACCGTATCACAACTACCGGGTAAGTAGGACTTAGATTTGCAGATCTGAACTTTACCGATTGATTTGTTAAAATCACCTTCTTTTTCTACATATAGAACTTTATGTGAGCTTAATTATGTGGGCACAGTGTAGTAACTCAAGCCCAAAGTGACTCTGAAGAACTGATTCAGATCCACAGACTAAATTTGTGGTGATTTGAACAGAGACTTCCTTGGGTTTATCTGTGTTCTTGCTATATATTTTCTTTGGGGTTTTTTTTTGTTGTTGTTGTTGAATTAGATTTGCTGATTGGGTTGTTGATACAAGTTGGTAGGGAAGTGTGTTCCACCCCCTTAAGAGTGTTATTTTTTCAGACTCCTTAGTAATACCATTTGTCATGCTTAACCAATTAAGTACATTCTTTTGGTCCTCTACCAACCATGCCTTAGTCTAATAGAGAACTAGTCTATATTGGTAATTTTCTTGAGTTTAGTACATTTGTGAATATATGCCCTTCAGCCTTTGAGTCCCTAATCTTATGCTTTTAGCATGGTAGGAAAAATCTTCCACTAGGAAGAGATCCGTTAGACAATTTAGTAGTTTTTAGGCTATGACTTGTGTGACAGAGTCATGTGTTTTTAGGAAGGTGACAGGCCTGGGAACTCATCAGATGATGAGCTTGTAGAGAGATGAGGATCCTGGTTGACCATCTGTGCCCCTCTCCCCAGTACAGCAGATTCCTCACTTGGGTTGGGGTACAGGGGTGCAGTGCCTCGTGCCAGGCAGGGAAGCCTTGAAAGTAGCAGGGACCTGTTAGAGTCCCTTTCCACCACATTTCCTCACTGTGTCCAGGGGGGCCAGCATGAAGGTCAGGAGTGCGTTTCATTTCTTCGCAGGCCACCTAAAGCTCAAAACCTGTCAGTGTACTGTGATTTGGGCATTATTTACTTTTAACTGTGAATATTAGAGCAAATAAATGAATGAGAACAGAGTAATAGTTCAAAAAGGTGTTCAAGGATTGTTTTAGAAAAACAAGAACCACCATTTGTGGGTGTCCATACAGTTCCAGATACCACTATGCAGCTGGAGATGTCCAGGGTCTGAGCCTTTGCAAAGCCTATGTTGTCTCTACCCTACATACAGAGAGCTGAGCCAGGGAGGCCCATGGGATCATATGCTGGCAGCCAGAACTTACACCAGCCCTTGAAGCTGATTTATCTAGAATTAGTAGATAGAAGAGTTCACTCTTAGGTTGTGTTCCATTCTAATTTGTCATAGAATTCATTTTTTAACATTGTGTTTTAAGGAGAAACTGAAACAAAATTACCACCCAAGATTGTTCCCTAATCTTCATTTGCTTGCTCTTTTGCATTTTCTCTATAATTTCCATTATAAGAGTTTAAATTGCAGCTGGTGAGTCTATGTGTATTTGGCTTTTCAACAAAGGAACGGGAAAGGGAAAGAGAGCGAGAGAACAGACAGCGAGAGCGTGAGCGGGAGCGAGACCGAGAGCGGGAGCGCCGGCAACGGGAGCGTGAGCGGGAACGGGAGCGTGAGCGCGAGCGAGACAAGGAACGCCAGCGGAGGAAAGAGGAGTGGGAGCGAGAGCGAGCCAAGCGGGACGAGAAGGACAGACAGCACAGAGACCGAGACAGAGAAAAAGAGCGGGAGAAGGAAAAGGAGAAGCCAAAGCCCCGCTCCCCACAGCCACCAAGGTAGGCCACCCACCATCGGGTTCCGTGCTGGGGTCTTGCAGGCCAGGTTGTGGGGTCTCAAGAGGAGGAACCTCCAGCTCCACTGTGTTGGCCCTGCCTCCTTCCCACAGCTCTGTGCCCACAGTCTCAAAGTCAGTCGCTAAAGAAATGTTAATGTGTTTTGATGTGTAGTTGCTGCCCCATCATGTAACGTGTGTTATGAAACATGCACTGTGTACACCATCATATGTCCTAAATCAGGAAAGTGTTGGCTTCATAGTTCACCTGGGGCTTGGAAGAAGCAATTAGGAACTGTAGGGTGTGCATGTTACTGACCACAGTGTGGCACTCTAGCAGCTTGAATGCAGGACCATAGTCCCCAGGTGGACTGCTGGCCTCTCCACTTAGCTTGTCCTGTGTGGCAGGTTCCATGCTGCTCTGTGAGTTGCCAGTTGGACTGCTGTGGTGGGCAGTGAGGACATGCCCCACAGCAAAGAAAGGCCTGAGGGGCGAGGCAGGCTCTGAGGCTTCACACAGCTTTTCTTTCTTTTTAAACATATTTAAATCCGGAGCAGGACAGGTGGTCCTCATTAGACATCATAGAACTTGATGAACTGTGTGTGTGTGTGTGTGTTTTAGTTTTATTGAGATACAATTTACAGACCATGCAATACACCCATTTAAAATGTACAAATTCAGTGGTTATAGAGTATTCATAGACTTGTGGGACCATCACCACAATTTTAAAACACCTGTGTCCCCAAAAAAGAAACCTTATACCCATTAGTAGTAACTCCCCATTTTCCCCCAAACGTCCATCTGGCTCCTGGCAGCCACTAATTCACTTTCTGTCTCTGGATTTTTTTATCATAGATATTTCATATAAATGGAATCATATGGACATTTGGGTTGTTCCTCCCTTTTGGCTATCACAAATATGAACGTTAATGTACAAGTTGATATGTGAACATAGTTTTCATTTCTCTTGGATGAAAACCTAGGAGTGGAATTGCTGGATCATGTGGTAACTTTTTAACTTTTTGGGGAACTCTAGACTTTTCCAAAGTATAATAGCTACAACATTTCCCATTCCCACCAGAAATGTCTGAGGTTCCAATTTCTTCTTTATCCTTGCCAGCACTTAACTTTTTGATGATAGGTATTCTGTTGGGTATGAAATGCTATCTCATTGTAGTTTAATTTGCTTTTCTCTGATAACTAAGGATGTTGAGCATCTTTTCATGTGCTTATTGGCCATATGTACATCACCTTTGGAAAAATATTAATTCAGATCCTTTGACATTTTTAAATTTAGTAATATTTATTACTGAGTTGTAAAAGTTCTGTATATATTCTAGGTACAAGTCCCTTATCAGATATCTAGTTTGCACATACATTCTTCCATTCTCTGGGTTGCCATTTTCACTTTCACGATCATGTTCATTTTCTTTCTTTTTTTTTAAAGGAGTGGTCTCTTATTTTTTCCAGCTTTATTTAGTTACAGTTGACATACAATGTTACATGATTTAAAGGTATATAATGTGATAATTTGATACATTTATATTGTGAAATGATTACCATACTACGGTTAGTTAATATCAGCATCACTTCACATAATTACTTTTTGTGTGTGTGGTGATAAGATTTGAGGTTTACTCTCGTAGCAACTTATATATACAATGTAGTATTGTTAACTCTAACATATGCTAAATGTTAGATCCCAGAACTTATTTATTTTATAACTGAAAATCTGTATCATTTGAGTAACATCTCATTTGCCCCATGCCTTAGCACATGGCAACCACCATTCTACTCTGTCTCTGTGAGTTTGGCTTTTTTAAATTTCAATATGAGAACATACAGTGAGTCTTTGTCTGGCTTATTTCACTTAGCATACTGCCCTTAAAATCTTTCCATGTTGTCACAGATGTCAGGGTGTCCTTTTTCATGGCTGAATAATGTTCCATTGAGAGTGATTTCATCTCCTTTGGATATATACCCAGAAATGGGATTGGATTGGTGAACCATATTGTGGTTTTATTTTTAATGTCTTGAGGAACCTAAATATAGTTTTTCATAGTGGCTGCACGAATTTACATTCCCACCAGTAGTGCAACAGGGTTCCCCATCTCTCCACATTCTTTTTAGTTAGTTAGTTTGTTTGTATAATAGCCATCTTAGCAGGTGGGAGGAGATAGCACGTTGTGTTTTTGATTTGCATTTCTATGATGATTAGTGATGTAGAGCATTTTTTCATATCTTGATTGTATGTCTTCTTTGGGAAAATATCTAATCAGATCCTTTGCCCATTTTTTAAAAGTTTTTTGGGGGATGTTTATAAGATTTATTTATTTTTAGAGAGAAGGAAAGGGAGCAAGAAAGAGAGGGGGAGAAACCTCAATCGGTTGCCTCTCATATATGCCTCTCATATTTAGCCTTTCCACAGTGCAGACAAGTGCTCTGACTGGAAAGTGAACTAATAACCTTTTGGCTTTGCAGAATGACACCCAAAGAACTGAGCCACACTGGTCAGAGCTGTTCTTTACTTATTCAGTATTTATGGCTCCCTTGTAAAATATAAGTTGACCTTATATGCAAGAATTTATTTCTGGGCTCTCAGTTGTAGTCCATTGATCTATGTGTCTGTTTTTATGTCAATACCATACTGTTTTGATTACTATAGCCCTGTGGTATAGTTTGAAATTGGGAAGTGTGCTGCCTCCAACTTTGCTATTCTTATTTAGGATTGCTTGACTATTCGGGGGTATTTTGTGGTTCTATACAAATTTTAGGGTTGTTTTTCTATTTCTATCAAAAATGACATTGAAATGTTGATAGGAATTGAATTGAATCTGTAGATCACTTTGGGTAATATGGGCATTTTAACAGCATTAGTTCTTCCAATACATGAGCACAGAATATCTATTTACTTGTGCCTTTCATCAATGTCTGGTATTTTTATTGTAGATATTCTTCATCTCCTTGGTTAAATTTTATTCCTAAGTATTTTGTTTTGGATGCAATTTTAAACAGAGTTGTTTGTTTCATTTTCAGATAGTTTGTTGTTAGTGTATAGAGAGGCAGCTAATTTTTGTATGTTGACTTCGTATCTTGCAACTGTACTGAATTCGTTTATTAATTCTAACCGGTTTTTGATGGATGAATCCAGGTGGTCATCCCTCTTTCTCGACATTTTGATTAGACAAGCTCCTTTCTTGTGTATAGTTGTGTTTCTGAAAGTAAATGTCAGGACAGTAGTCATTCATTTTAGGGTTATTTATGGCTGCAGAAGGACACTCAGTTGTGATAAGTGCTAGTTTTGACTGTTTTCATCTAAATTGCAATGAGTTGGCCTCCCTAAATTAGTTGGGTTTTTTTTGTTTTTGTTTTTTTTTATGCTTTCCTGACTTTGGGCAAAGTAATGTTCTTAAAGGCCTTCCAGGGTAAATCACATATTTTAGGTACACTGAGAGGGTTTGTTCTTTAAAAGGCTGCTTTGTTGAATCTTTCTGTTACAGTAATCACTCTTTAAATTTGAATAGAAAAGCTTGATGTTGATCTTTCTATTGTTGGTTCTTTTGAAGCTCCTTACGGATATGCACGGTGTTCCCAGATTGGATTCAGGCCTAGGGCTGCGTTCCCACTGGGGCACTTCTGGGAGATGAGGCCTGGTGCCCTTCTGCTCATATCCACCAGCGACTCCCACCTCTCTGCTGTTCATCAAACGCATTCTAAGTCTCAGCCTTTGCTCTGCCATTCCCTCTGCCCCAGTGTCTTCAGGGCTTTGCTCAAATCCCACTACTCAGAGAGGTCCCCCCACTCACTCTACCTGTCTTCCCACGCTGCTTTAATGTCCGTCATAGCTCTTACCACTTTCTCATTCACTTACCGGTTATCACCTGTTTCCCTTCTAGAATGTAATCCCCGGTGGACGCTTCAGTCTCAGGGCTGGCACAAAGCTGGCACTCATGAACATTTGATGGAGCCATAAATGAGTTGGATTTGGTAGCAGCCAGCATTTTTACCTTATGTGACACAAGTGAGTGCTGTAGTGTTGGTAAAATTACAGACTGAGTTCTACAAACAGGACTAACTCAGTCTGCTTTCCAGATTCATAAATGGTTCTTCTCATGCATATCCAGATTCCTGGTCTTTGAATCAGAGGCACAAAGAGACTGACCCTGTGGCTCCGTGGTTTCCTAATCATATCAGCTAGTCCACTTCTGTGGTTTTGTAGTTTACAAACATATTTATAGTCAGGCTACAGACCCCTTCCCCAGCTCTTACTAACATGTTAGTCTTGCTTATTTCTAAGAAGCCAAGCAGTTTTTCCAAGTCAGGTGTCTGTATTTCCAGCTGAGGGACCCAGGAGGGGGATTTTATACCTACGAGGGTCCATTTTAGAGAACCATGTTGTAGGACAGCCACACAGTCAGCTCTGTTTCTCTGCTTGTTACTAATTCATGGTACAGATGCCCGTCTAGCGCTCACTCGTATCTCCAATGTCACCTGACCGTTTTAGAGGAAAGTACAGTACTCCCTCTCTATATTGCGGTTCACTTATCGCGGACTCACTGTATCACGGGATTTTAAAAAATATTCTATTTAATTATTTATCGCGATTTTTGCTATCTCGCAGGATTTTGCGGTACATATACATATGTTGTTAGAGTTACGTAGGTTTAAGAGTGTAAAATATGTTTAAGAACATAAGTAGTGTTTATAAAAGTGTGGAAAAGGTTAATAAGGGAGTGGGAAAAGTTAATAAGGGCCTGGGAACGGTTTATAAGTGTGTGGGAAGGGTTTATAAAGCCTTAAAATATATATAAATACTAAAATAAATGTAAGGTGCCTACTTCGCAGATTTTTACCTATCGTGGGGGGTGGGGGAGTCTAGAACATAATACCCGCAATAAGTGAGGGAATACTGTACATACGAATCCAAAAAAAAAGTGTTTTAAAAGCAGTGGCATTTATTGGTTTGGTCCCCAAACAGCAGATTGCTGTGAGTAGCCTTCAGATCCTACGTTTGCACAATCACAAGACTCTCAAGCAAGGAAAGTAAGAACTTGGCTGAACTAGTAGGTCAGGGTTCAGGAAGCCTAAGTGAGTTCTTCCTAAAATCAGATGCAGCTTTTCTCACCAAACTAGACAGGTCTGTTCTCCACCCTACACCCCCTTTCTGACCTAGTTTGTGCCTTCTTTTCCTCTCCAAACTCTTAGTTATGCTTCTGTGGGTCTCCACCTCCAGTGCCTACTGCCATCAGCAAAAGTGGGGCGCTCCCATCACTTGGTCTGGATTCAGCCTGTCTGACTGCTGATAGGGAACCTTGAACTCCATGTTTGATTTCCCCTGCCTGGAGCCCCATCAGCCTCACTACCAGCTTAAGGGCTGGGGTTTCACCAGAGCAGAACTTCCAGCTCACCCTCTAGTGTCTTTGCCTTGACCAGCCCGAGCTGGCATGACCACTTCAGGAGATGGCTGAGTTTCCCTGCAGTAATACTTTTATATGATCTCCTTTTTATAGAAGTTTATTTATTTAACCTTTGACAGGCTGGGAATTTTCATCAGTAGCTAGACGAAAAGAATTTTGTTCACCTAAAATGGGAGTACGACGTAACTACATTCAGAAAGAGCCACTTGTGCAGCTTTTGTCCTTAGCTGCTGTGTGAGGACAGAATCTGCCCTGGAGGTCTTACTCGCAGGGTCTAAGTGACCTACACAGGAATGGACAGTGATAAACTTTAATGAAGTATAGTGGTTCTTCCATTTCATCTGTAACCAGCAAGAGCTTTAAGGCCAGACACCCCATTACCAGGAGAGAGAGGCACAAACCAGCAAGATAACAGACACCCCCTTCTTCTTCCCCACCTGCCAGCTCTCTTTCCTGTGGTTTTCCCTCACCTGCCCAGTCTGTAGGTCTGTAGCTGTCTTCTGTCACACCTCTACCTCAGGGATTTCTCAGCCTTTCTGTAGTCCTCCTAGGCTAGATGCAGTGTCACTGTATTTAGTGACAGTATCACCCTTCACCCAGGTTTGCCTTTTGAGAACTTTCGTGTACTCCTATACTGCTGCTATTTTTAAATAGATCAGAAATTCCTTTATGAAACTTCTGTCTACTCTTCACAGCCAAGCCAGTGACTATGCTTTCTGTGTGGCATAGGCAAATTAATTTCATTCTAGATATAAGTAGTGACTGGGACCTTGCTGGAGGAATTTCTCAGACTGCCTGTGTGTTTGAGGTTTGGTGCCTCTTGAGGTTGAAATGGCAGGCTCTTCATTTCCTAGGAGATTTGCTTAATCCTTATAAGGAAGCACCTGTTCCCACCCCTTTTTTCATACTCACTGAAGCCTGGTTGTTTCCTGGTTTCCCAGATGGGTTTCTGGTCACCTCGGGCTGCCAGTGTCCCTTGCAAGGCCTGTCAGTTCCGGTGTTTGGTGGGCTGTCAATTCACCCTCACGGTTGCCCTGCTGTTAGCATGCTAACCTGTGGATCTCCAGTTTGAGGCACACCAAGGGTGTGTTGAGGAGCATGTATAGCCTTCTTCAAAGGGGTTTGTAACTGCCCCCACAAAGGCTTGGAACCACTGTTCTAGGGTCACCCTCGGGGGCAGGGAATACCTGAGGTCAGGGATGGTAACGGCAGATCACTACCCTGTGTGTTTTTGTCCAGCTCAGACTCGCCCTTATGGCTGTGACTGAGGTTGTGTAGCCTTCTGCCACTCTAGAGAGAAGTCACTTGAGTCTGCTCTGACTGGTCTATGAGACTGCTTTTTAAAGTATACGCACACACACACTCTTGGTTTCTTTGCTTTTTAACGTTTTCTCTCTCTCTCTCTCTCTCTCTCTCTCTCTCTCTCTCTCTCTCTCTCTCTCTCTCTCTCTCTTTCTCTCTCCCTCTCTCCCTCCCTCCCTCCCTCTCTTTCTCCCTCTCTCTCTCCCTCTCTCTCTCTCGCACTGCCCCCCTTCCCCGGTTTTCCCTCAACTTATAGTGACTTCTTTCCTCCCTGTTTTCTTGGGCCTCTGGCCATGCCTAGCATGATGCTGGTCCTCTGGGTTTTCTCTGCTTTGTCTCAGCAGTAGACAACTGATCACCACCTTTCAGTGCCATTCCATTGATATGCACATCTTAAATGGTGAAATTCATTGACTCCCTGAATTTGAGCACTAGGAGTTGGGAGCCCAGGTACAACCTAGGCTCACATGTTGGTGTCGCATGCATTTGCTGACACTGATTGCATCAGACAACCACACCTGGACTGTCGTCAGCAACCACACAGGATGTGCGTAACCTGAGGAAGCAGGACAGTGCTGTCCTGAAGCCTTGTGATGAGCAGGTTGCCGGGCACCCACTCCACTCAGACTGCTCAGGGCTAATTCCTCCGCACTTAGACTGGGCTTTAAAATAGTCACTGATCTTTCTATTAGCACAAAAGACACTCCCCTGAGGATTTAATAAACCTGTTTTACCTTTCTAATCTCTCATTCTGCTGTGTCCTGGACAGGGCTTAATTGCTTGACTTGGAGAAAGTTTTGTGCCCACAGCTTTTTTGAGAAAAAGTGTATCCTGTTTAATTTATTGACTCCTTACACACTGAACTGTCCAAAAGAGGCCTATTTGATAAAGATGAAAAGATAAATAGTTGTCTCTCATCCTCTAAAGCTGAGTATAGACATCTGATATGGGTAGGAATTAGATAAGTACAGATGAATACAAATACAATCCTGAATTAGAAAAAAGCATTGTTGAGCCTGTTTCCCTTACTCTGTTTATAGTTATAGCTGTGTATTCACTGTGGGGACCAAGGGTGGAAGTGGAGAAATGCCATAAAGTACCTAAGCTCGTGTTCAGAGTCTTAGAAATTCAGAAAATGTATTCAGATGACAAGTCCTCACCATGGAAACAGGAAGTCTTAATACCCACCACTTGAAACAGTATGGATTGTTGTTCTTGACCCAGAAATTAAAATGTAAGTTGTTAGTAGTTAGTTTTCTCAGGTTTACCTGCTTGTAATTAAGTTTAAATATGTTTTCAAAATCTAAGGATTGAAGTGATGGGTCTTTTCATCCCCAGGTGCCCCCTCACTGGGGAAAGCCTGTCTGTCCTGCCCCGACTTTCTCAAGCCTCACTTGGAAGGACTGTCACCTGCGATGGCAGTCCTTAGTGTAAGTCCACGGGCACTAGGAAAGCCGCACTCAATCAGGACCTCCCAGGCAGGGTTCTGGGACTTGCTCTGGGCCTCGTTGATTCAGTATGCATTGGCATGTGCTGCAGGCCTTCTCAGTCCTCTGAGGGACGCACCGTTGAGAAATGTGAGTAGGAAATACAAGTTAGATCACATTCTTACCTGTGTGTAGGTCCCTAAGAGAAGGCCATGCATCATAGTGGAGGTTGGAGGAAGGTTTACAGCCAGCTGGGTGGATCATAAAAAATAATGATAGTCTTGGGTGGGGAGTGCGCGGGACTTCACGCAAGATGGACATTCCAGAGGAAGGGAGGGATTGGGGTTCAGAGTGTCTTCTATTGGCAGGTGTCCACCCAGGTGAGCTGGGAATGGGAGCCTCCTGCCTTGTATGGCATGGGGCAGGAAGGGATTCAGAGGCTGTGTGCACTTGGGGTCCAGGCAGGAGGGACCAGTGGGGTATAGTCCAGGGAAGGGGCAGGGCAGCCCCAAGCGTATTTGGGGACTTCTGTGGGCAGTTCTGCTCAGTGTTAAGGGAAGTGAGCAGTGTAATTCTCCACAAAGGTTCCCGGATGAACTAGCAGAGAAGAATTGCTACAAAAGGTGTTCTCTTTCTCCAGACGTGGCTATGAGTGAGTTCAGTCGAGAAAGTCCATGTGCTTCAAATTCCCTTTTCTTGTATTTTTATTAGATAGTTAACCCTTTTGATTTCAGAAGAGAACCTTTATCCTTTTATCCTTTTATTTTTTTACCTTTGACCTCAAATCTGGCAGCCGCCCAGGTTGGAGTTTCCAGACACGCTTGCTGTGATGACCTTGCATCATTGGCAGTAACACCTCTGGCACTGTAAGATGTGAGCTCCTCCTGAGCTGACTCAAGGCCCCTTTATTGTGTTTTGTTGTGACATTTTTGTTTGACAGTCATAGAACAGCTGACCTCTGCTCCTTGGAGACTCTCTGTGGCCTTGAACAAGGATTAGGTGCCCGGGAGATAAGATTGTGTCTTAGCTGTGCCTGGTTAAGATCGTTTCCCCATCAGAGATTACTGAAGGGTTTTTTCCCTGTCTCTGTTTAGAAGTGTTTATGCAAATTCCAAATCTATTCTGCCAGCTCTTAATGCAAGTATTTCCTGACTGAGGTCTTACCTAGCCAGCTCTTTCCATTGAGCTGGTTCCTGTCCATGTCTTCAGCTTTGGTGGGTGGCATGTGTGGAAATGGTGGCAAGCCTGCTCTTTCACATTTGGGTGTAGTTTGTTTCTCTCTAGTTTTCAAGGCTATCCTCTGGGGTGTTGTCATTCAGTGAGAGTAGGGCTTCGGCCTTGAGTGTCTTGGGCTCTCTCAGAACACAGCAGCAGCCCCACTTCTCTGCCAGTGGGTGGAGGCACCAGCATGACCCCACTGCCTGAGCAAACCTGTCTGGCCACCCAAGGACAGGGCTGTGTATTCCATGGTCAGAAGTGCCAACCTCACCAGGATTTCCAGGGCACATCAGCCTAAGTCCTGTTTCCTAGTTACTGTTCCCTTAGTAACTGGGCCATGCTTAATTTGCTATGGTACACATGAGGACTTCTGCTGGCCCTGATGGTGTTTCATTTAGAAACTGTGAGGAGACTGACATCTGTGGCATTGTGCTCTTTATGAGCTACTTGACACTCCAGTGCCTCTAGTCAGCGGGCAGGGGCACTTTCCTACTACTTTGAGGTTCCTGTAAGAGATGAGAATACATCACTAAAACCAATTACTAGTAAAATTCCCGAGAGCATGTACTTGTCAACAGTATTAAAAGATTTTCTTTGGAGAAGTGGAAAAAATTTTAAATAACAGTTGGGGTGTTTTCTGTGATAAATGTAAGCCATGATGATTTAAGAAAGTTTGGAAAACTCCCTAAAGAATAATGAGAAATAGAAGAAAAGCTGACCTGTTGATAACTCCTGCTGTTACAGCTTGGCCACACTCCCGTACTGACTGACTGAGAGTTTGGGAGCATACCCGATCTTACCTCTTCCCCTTCTGCCCTTCCCTGATAACAATGTGAACATTTTTCCCAAATGGAATTTTATTGAAGTTTGTATTGATTATTAGTTTATTCAGTCATTCTTTTCAAAACATCTACCATTAAAATAGATACTTTAAGTTTTGCATCCAAGTCTGAAAACATTCTTTCTGGTTTGGGTGCCCCAAGTCTAGGGAGAGAAACTGCTTGAGGCTCAGCTCATTAGTATTTAACTTTGATGGTCTACAGAGTGACTTACTAACACAGTGATCCCTAAACTTCCATTTTGTGCCAACTGCATGATTTTCTATATCCAGTTACCAACAATATTATTAAAATATTTTCCCTTTTAAAGTGCAGTCACTGCCAGCCTTGTTAGGTCAGGGGGAAGGTGGCACCAGCTGTTTGCTCCATCTGTTTATGGCCTTTACCAGAGTAATGTGCATGTTCAGGCCCATCCATGGCACCAGCCCAGAAAATTAGAAACTTTAGGGACATCTCCAGGCCTTGTTCTAGCACTGTTAAAGAAGCCAGCTCATTTTGACACTCATAGTCAAATGAGTGAATGAAAAATTCTTTCTGGTAAGGAAACGTTGCCTCTAAAAGATAATGGACACCTGTGTTGGTTGCCTCTGTGTGACCTGAAGTGGTTTTTCCATTATGTGATGGGGTGAGGGTTCAGCATTCTTTCTCCTTTCTCGTCGCTACAGCAGAGACTTTCAGTACAGTCATGCTGTGTCATGAATCATTCCCTTGATTTCCATCTCTTCTCTCCCTGTGTGAGAAGGGCTGCCAGTTGACAGAGCTGGACCACTTTGATGACTAATGAAAAACCTAGTGACCAAGGTATTCTTTTCCTGTTGCATTTTTAGAACAGAAATAATACAGGAAGTATAAAGGTGAAAGCAGCTCCCAATGGCCTGTGACAGGCTGGATTTGTCAGACAGGTTTCACCTCCTTCCTGGATTACTCTTCCAGGCGGACACGTTTATGAGCTTATGTGGTAATAGTTCTCAGGGTTTGGGCCAAAGTAACAGGGATTTTATGCCTCAGTGTAGGGTGTCCTTAGGGCAGTTTTTAAATGTTGGGCATTGCTCCTGGTTTGGGACTCTTGGCAAATAGTAGGTATAGAACTTCTAGTTGGTGAATTGATTGATTAAACATATCAAGCAGTCATTTTTATATGCTACAATATAATACTAAGTAGATGCTAGTCATAGCAAGGCCAAGTATAACCCAAGATGCTGAAATGCTGGTGGTGGTGAATTCATAAGTAACTATTATAAAATTTACCCCCCAGAAGTAGAAAACTATTATTTCTATGCTGACACTCATAAAAGAAGACATGAATAATAGCAAGATGCTATTAATAAGTTTAATAACATTCTAACCCAAAGCCCAGTGGGACTGGGGGAACAGGGTCTGATTGTGTTACTAAGGATCTTCTGTAGATAAAAATAGGCAGGACATACCAAGAAATCTTTGCAAAGTAAGAGTATAGGGAATTTTAACTACAGATGTTCCTTGATAAACTCATTATAAATTGAAAATATCACAAGTCAGAATTGCATGTAATACATCTAACCTACCAAACATCTAGCCCAGCCTGCCTTAAACCTGCTTAGAACACTCACATTAGCCTACAGTTGGGTACAGTCATTTAACAAAATGAATACACTGTAATGTCTTGGTTGTTGACCCTCAAAATTTCATGGCTGACTAGGACCTGCCCCTGCCCAGCATTACAAGAGAATGATACGAAATATCACTAGCCTGAGAAAAGATAAAAATTCGAAGTACAGTTTCTCTTGAATGCATATTTCACACCACTGTGAAGTTGAAAAATAATAAGTTGAACCATTATAACTTGGGGATCATCTGTATATTGGGGACCTATCTGCAGATATGACTAGAGAATTGAGAGTAAATAGATTAAGGGGAGAGCTCAGCCCATGAGCACTCCCCCCACAGAATAAGAATTTATATTCATCAAAGGTGGCATCACGTCGCAAACCATGTGGAAAAGAGAAGCTGGTCAGTCAGTGCTCCAGGAGTGGTTGAAAGAAAGAAACTTCAGGGCACCTAGAAGAAAAATGCAGATGAATGTGACTTGCAATGGAGGAGGACTCTCTCTGTAAGCCTAAAAGAAGCTACACAAAAGAAGAAAAAGGAATTGCTTTGACAGTTAAAATGTTACATTCCATATGTCAAAGACAACCACCAAATACCTTAAAAAGCAAATAGCCTAGGGAGGTGTTCCAGTTCTTCATAAATGAAGAGCTTACTAGAAAACTTGCCAAGAACAAGGCAGATGACCAGAACTCACAGGTGGCAGGAAGCACAGAAGTCAGAGCCCTCTGGCCATTGGAGGTGCCACCCGGAGCAAACGGAAGCCCATTTCTGTGTGTGCAGTTGTTGGGATCCAGTCAAGCTCATCAGGTTACAGCTCCATCTGCAAACTACTGTGCTGCATTTTAACATTTAGCGAGAATCGCATTTAGTGTGAACCACCCAGACCTTGGAACCCTCATCCTGTCTTACAGTTTCCAGGATTTGGGGGTTATTTTTATCTGGTAGTGCTTATGGTGTTTCGCTGGTGACACAGGAGCCCAGCATTGTTGAGAAAGGTAAAATCAGCACCTCATACTGGTGGGGTTATTACAAGTCACTTTGACTTTAGGGGAAAATATTTGACAATTTACCACAAAATTGTAAAATGTTCATCTCTTTTGACCCACTGGTTTTACTTCTTAGGAATTGACCCTTAAAAAAAAAAAAGATGTCCATAAGATTTGTTTATAAAGAGTCATTTCAATGTTATTTGTGGTTTTTAAAAGTTAGAAACAGCTAACAGTGTAGAAATGTTCAGATTACATAACACCTGACAGTGATTACCACACAGTCGAGAAAGACCACGTCTCCACCAATGGACAGTGCGGAAGAGATGCTCCCGCTGACGACTGAGCAGTCACAGGCAGGTCCCCGCTGTGCTGAGCGTGAGCCATGTGTGAGTGTGCATCGTGGAAAATAAAAGGAGAGGTGGACGGGAAAGGCAGAAGTGCTAACTGTTGACTGTCCCTGGACAGTAAGATAGCAGGATTTTTATTTCTTTGTCTTTACTTTCTGTATTTTTTAAAAATTTCAAATGAACTTAAATTTTTTTAATTAATAAAAAATCACAGGGCCAGCAAATACACTGTTAGCAGTTCTGGGACTCTGCAGATTGGGTCGTGTTTAAGTGGGGATGTTTAGGTTGTAGGCGTTTCTGTTTCTGTGGGTGTTTGTGGCTTGGTGCTGAGCATCCTCTCAAAAGCTGCTTAGCCTCCTGCTCCCACTTTCTCTCCACCCTGAGCTCCTGGGCAGCGGTGGGTGGGCTTCCACAGTCAGGACTCAGTGACTGCCGCCTCCCTCCACTCCCAGGTTCTCCAGTGCAGTGTGACTTCGCCTTTAGGCCTTGATTCATTTGCAGGTAGTCTCATCTGCCCACCTGTACTCAGCGTTTACATAGTCCTGCCTGGATATGGGGCAAATTGCACTTGAGTCCAGCATTTCTTCTCCTGCTAAGCCACCAGTCCTCAGCCTGGACATTTGCAGTTAGTGGCTATTGTATAGGAGCCCCAGCGACTTTCTCTGGGCTGCTTTCTCATCTCTCTCTCTCTCTGGGTTTTAATAGGGATGTTCTCTGGGTGAATTAAATTAATCTTTTTTAAGACTCGGGTTTGATATTTCTCAAAATTTCTAATGCATTTGAAAAAAATATTTTATTACCCTTTAATTTTATACATGTTTATTGTGTACCCATTGTGTGCCAGCTCTAGAGAATACGTGTTGGATAAGGCTGTCTCCTTCCCTATCCTCCCCTAGAGCTTACAGTATAGTGGGGAAGATAGGAATTCAATAAGTAATTATCCTCAGAAAAGGAAACACCAGTATGGTTGGGTAGGGTAAAGAAAGACGGATGTTCCCCTGAAAAATACACATGTGAGCAGAAACCATTTATGGAGAGAGCTATGCTTGTCTTGTTCAAGGTGTATATTGTTCTAAGCGGAATATCTGCTACTTCTTGTAGGTGACCTTTTATTTTTCAGGCATTCCTCAAAAATCTCACTTCTCAGTTTCTTTCACAAAATAATAATACTGTCAAATGGAAGGTGACCTGAGAATTGCTAACTCCTCTGTGTTTTTAGCCGTCAAGCTGAGCCACCAAAGAAGGAGGCAGCCTCCACTGGGCCACAGGTGAAGCGAGCAGATGAGTGGAAGGACCCTTGGCGCCGGTCCAAGTCTCCCAAGAAGAAACTTGGGGTATCAGTCTCCCCTAGCCGTGCACGAAGGCGTCGAAAAACATCAGCCTCATCAGCCTCTGCCTCCAATTCCTCCAGGTAAGGAGACAGGCTGGTGCAAATGCCTGGTTCAAAAACACCGCAGGAGTTAAGTACTATAGTGGTCTGGGGAAAAGTCAGTAGGACTAAACAGGCGTTTGTTAGTTTAGCTGAACTTGCCAAGTACCTGGGAGCTGGAGCATCAGCAGCAAACAAGACTGGCGCTTAGAACCTCAGTACAGCTTTACATGCTGAGATCAGCTAGGATGCGGGCGACTCAGAGTGGAACACAGACCTGGCTGGTGAACCAGGGTGGGGGTGGGAGGTGTTTGTGAGGGGAGAACGCTTGCCTGGGTCACTCCTGGAGAAACACCGAGAGGAGAGACCAGCACAACAACACAAATCCCGTCATCCAATCCGTCAGTCTGTTTCTCCTATGAGTTAGGGTTAGCAGCTCTGAAATCTGTATGTACACTAGCTCTGCACAAACCAGTGAGGACGTTGTGGATGGTGATAGCAGGATCTCTCCCTGCCCAAGAAAGGCATTACAGATCAGGAAGGGGCGTCCAGGGCAGCCGCAGGGTGAAACGAGAACTGGAGATACCGGTGTGGATTCAGGGTTCGCTACATGCACAGATAGAGAAATTCACATACGTGTGTCTGCAGAGTCAGACACCTGCACGCATGGCACCATGTCCTGGCTCTGAAGACCTGGGAGCTGTGTACAGCAACAGTGGGTTACCCAGCATCCAGGTCTTGGTCTTTAAACACCATTCCCACTAGGGCAGAATGGGACTGCAGCATGTCCACAAAGGTGTCCGAAAGGCTGGTGTCTGTGTGAAAGTGGGGGGTATATCTGTGTGGGTGTGTCCGTGTGTGAGTGTAGCCATGTCATTCTGGGGCCTGCACCGAGGACAAGCAGGCCTGGCATCGGTGGGTAGGGCAGGGGTGGAGGAAGACCTGGCTTCTCTCTCCCCCTTGGACATTCTAGGTCGTCTTCACAGTCTTCATCCTACTCGGGCTCTGGTTCATCCCGGTCTCGGTCCAGGTCCTCATCCTACAGCTCCTACTCCAGCCGGTCTTCCAGACATAGCTCCTTCTCAGGCAGCCGGTCCAGGTACGTCCCCGAGGATCAGCAGGTGTGGTGAATGTGGGCACCTCTGGGTGTGGCCCAAGTCATCCCAAGTTGCCTACATGATGGCAGATCTCTTATCCTGACTAGGTTCTTCCCGGTACTGTTGTTTCTAGAACAGTCTCACCAAGCTACGTATCTTGTGGCAAATTCGGAAGAATATAGAGCCACATGCCAGCTAACTAACTGTGAGCTCTGGGAGAGCTTAACACACAGTGCATATCAGGAGACAGTTCAGAAACAGCACCTGTGTTAGCTTGTTTGGGGGTGTGCCAAAATCAGAAATAAGGCATCATACACAGAAATCCATCTACACTCACACGTATGCTTCTTTGGGAAACATCACCAGATATTTGGGGAATAGGCCAGTTTATCTTGCGGTGGCCTGTTTTCCCACAGTGACACCCCTTCCTGACAGCTGGTCTTACTTTAGGAAAGTTGTAGAGTGGATCAGAGCAGTATTAGGTCATTGGAGCTATTGAATCTCGTGGTCAGGTGAACACTTAAGTGGGCTGTGGGACAAACAGTAGATGATATGTGGGCCTGTTTTCCATGAATGTTGAATCTTGTGTATAGCAATAGCCTTGAAAAAGAAAAGCAAGCCTTTTTCTAAGGGTGTCTAGAAGGTCAACTGTGGGGCCTGAGCCTCACGATTTTCTTGCCAGAAGTCGAAGTAGTACCCAGGGATTATAGAACAGTTGCTGATCATAGGGCAGTCATAGAACGCTGCCTGTAGGAGGTGAGGGGAAAGGCAGAAAAGATACTGAGCAAGGCATCAACAGTGGGAAAAATCTTATGTGTGGCTTCATTTAAGAAACAAGGCTGGTGAGTTATGGGGCCAAGCTGGGCAAGTTGGAAATTTTGGAAATCACAATATGTGGAAGTTATCTACAGTTTTTCCTGTGTGTATGCAGTGGACCCTGGGAGAGATTGAAAAGAAGACCCCATAGCATAGAGTCCCTACGGTCAGGGACCGGGGCTGGGATAGCCAGGGCAAGGCCCAAGGCTACAGCAGTGGGGGAAAGAACCATCATCAGCCTGTTGGGCTTGCAAGGCTCCTCACGCTGAGTCAGGCACAGGACCGGGAGGCCTCAGCAGCAAGGAGGAGAGAGTGGGTGGGAACCGGCTCTCCCTTCAGGAGATGGACTCAAAGGAGGATGCTCAGCCTCCTCCTCACCCAGCTCTAAAGAAAGCCCACTCAGGACCCAGCCCTGTGTCCCAAACCTGTTCCAGGATATTTTCAGTTTGGACATGAACTTTTTAGCCATTTCCACAAAATCAGATACACTTTCTTCAACACTTAACCTTCCCCTTGGCTTGTGTTTGCACTGTGCTGATGTGTGGCTGGGGCCCCATTTCGTTGTCTGTCACTCAGCAGACCTTGTCCCCAGCTCCACACCTCACCTGGCTCCTGGGCTGGCCCTGTGGTCCCTAAGAACCTGAGCACAGCGCCTCCCCGCAGCACCGCGTGTGGGCACTGGCTCCACAGCAGCCTTCTGGGGAACGGGAACAGGGAGAAGGTGACGCTGTGGAAGCAACCCCCAAGTGGTGACTTGGGGCTGCACAGTGTTACAGAAGCTTCTTGGAAGTGAGCGTGGCATTCCTTCCTGTCCCTCCTGCGGGCAGCAGCGAGGGCAGAGAGGGTGAGCACTGGGGGGAGAAGCGGGCATTTCTCCCGTGCGACTCTGTCTGAAATGTCGAGTATCTTACAGGACAGTTTCTAAGGAGAGGGAAAACCAGCAAACCTATAAGCCTTTCAAAGGGTTGCCTCCTGTGTGATGTCGCGTGAACCCCTGGGACTGTGGGGTAGCAGCCTGGCCAGGCCGTAGCTCCTGGAACTCCACCCAGCCCAGCTCCCCTTTCCCAGCGCTTTGTCCATCCTACTGGCCCCTGCAACTTGTGTCCAAATGAGCTCATCACCGTGTCCTCAGGCCGGGCACTCCCCTGCCCGGGCCTGTCTCTGCCTCATAGCACTGCCATGTCTGCTCGTGGGCCTGTGCTGCTGGCGCCTCCAGGGGCCACCCTCACTGCCCCCACCCTCCAGCCCACTGGGTCTCAGGTGCCCCGCTTGGCCTTCCGTTGTTCAGGTGCCGCCACGGCCCGCTCAGGCTGTGTGTCTCCTCGTTGGGGTTTCAGAGCAGCCCAGAGGGCAGATCCTGTGCCCTTCCCATGCTGCCCACACAGCTCGCACGCCCCAGGGCTCAGGGCCTCAGGAGGGCTCACCGGTGTGGGTACCGGCTGTCACCTCAACATGCTCCTGTCCCTCTGGCGATGTAGTTTATGAAATGATCTAGAGATGTCTGAAGCCCATGTTTAAATGGAGGCAAACAAGTAGAAACTCATGGCACCTGCTCTGTGAATTGGAGGCAGCGTCCGAGGGTGCCCAGACTCGGTCCAGGGCACTGTGGTGCTCCCTCCTCACACCTCTTTTTGTTCCCTAGGTCCCGGTCCTTTTCCTCATCCCCGTCCCCATCTCCAACGCCATCCCCACACAGACCTGTCAGAACCAAGGGCGAGCCAGTGCTGCCTCCTGGGAAAACAGGGTAAGTGCCCAGCGGTCAGGCAGCTGGCAGCATCCAGCCTTCTCCCTCCCTCCTATCACTTGTATGGAGAAACCTGGTGGGAACTGTAGACAGGACCCCTGGAGGTGCATGTGTGGACCTATGGGCCACGTACAACATTTAGGCTCCGGCACCCCTGCTTGGAGTGTGGTAATGGCCGTGCTCCTTGGGGTTCCGAGCGAGCGCAGCACAGAGAAGCCACCAGCTCCGCTCTTACTGCTTTTACCAGGCAGGCAGGTGGGAGGGGGTCCCCTCCATGCTCAGCCCTGGGGCTGCGTCTGAGATGCATAGAAAGGAGCAGCCTCCAGACTGTCTCGTCTTCACCTTCTTTGCTGCTCCTGGAATAGGTCACAGTGATTCTTCTCAATGGATGTGACAAATGGAAGAAGTTAGAAACTAGCACTTATACAAACACCTGACATATACAGTACCTAAGGGGCAACACAGCCTCTGTGTGAGCAGAATGGAGCTGTCTGCCTGCCCTGGGGCCGTCCTTGCCATTGCAGGCCCTGTTTCCTCACTTGTTCTTAGGGTAGTTACTTGTTTAGCAGGAAATAGCCCCGACCTACCATATGGCGAGCACTGAAGATTTGCACACTGCAGGTTTTCATCCTAAATGAGTGAGCTAACAGGCCTCAGAAACATTTAGGGAATCCTGAGCAGCGCACTTTTTAAATGAATTGTGTTGAGGTATAATTTATGCCTAATGCACCGCATCCATCTGAGTGCTGTTGTTCAGTGGATTTAACAAACCTGTGAGACCACACAGTCCAGACACTCCGCGCCTTTTGCAGCTGCACCCCCACTGACTTCATACTGGGAGTTGCGCCGACTCATACTTCATTTCTGCATTTTCATCGGCACAAATTTGATTTACCCCCATCACTGGGCTGAGCAGCTTGCTTTTGACCAAGACTTTGTTTCCTGCTGAGGTCACTTTGTTGACAGAGTCTCTGACAGGACCATGCTCCATGCTCTCTCTGAATCAGATGTGCTCACCAGCACAAAAAAAAATTGACAGAGGGTTTTCCCACCTTTAGAGGCTGTTTTCTTTACTGCAGTGTGGTTTCCACATGTGAGCTGCCCCAGCACCCTCGAGGGGCCACCCCGACTTGGAGGCCAGAGGTCTGGGGGTGCACAGCACCAGCTCTCGGCTATTCTCGAGAGCTCTCAGATGAGCCTTCTTCTTGCTGCCTGTGAGGGGGAAGTGGGCTGATACTCTAGTTTCCAAAACATTCCAAGAGCCTGGTGTGATATGGGATCAGCAGCCCACCTGGCCTCCCGGTGGTATGTCCTGAGGTCGTTGACTGGGCCCCTCCACCAGGTCTGACCTCCTTCCATCTTATCAAACAGGGAGAAAACAGTGAAGAAGCCAGCCCCACCTCCAGCCCCGCCACAGGCCCCCAAGACTACTGCTCCTGCCCCTGAGCCTGTCAAGCCAGGAGACCCTCGGGAAGCCAGGAGGAGGGAGCGGCAAGCCAGGACCCCGCCCAGGAGGTGAGTACACCACTCTCTAGAACCATTGTGGGAATTTCCTCATCTCTGGTGCCAGGGCTGGGGTAGGGGACACTCCTGGGCAAAACAGCCCAGGCTAGGGTCCCTGTTTGTGAGGTTTTGTCTAGTCACCTCACCTCACTGAGCCTCAGTTTCCCCGTGAGCACAATGAGAGGCGTGAGCCCATCTCACTGCTCCACCTGAGGCTCCCTTGATATCTAGAATCTGCCCTGGAAAGAAGTGGTGTGGGGTTGCTGAAGAGAAGTTTGTTTTTTCAGTCTTAATTTATTGTTTTTCTATTACAGTTGTCCTTCTTCCCTCATTGCTCCCCCCCACCCATTCCCACCCCTTCTTCCACAGTCAGTCCCCACCCCATTGTCCATGTCCATGGGCCATTTATACATGTTCCATGACTAGACCATTCCCCTTCTTTCCTCCCTTCTCCCTCCACTCCCACAATCACTGTCAGTCTGCTCCCTGTTTACATGCCTCTGGTTCTGTTTTGCTCGTTTGTTTGTGTTGTTCATTAGTCTCCTGTATTATGTGGTATTTGTCTTTTGCTGCCTGGCTTATTTTGCCAAGCATAATACTCGCTATTTCCATCCATGTTATCACAAATGGTAAAAGTTCCTTCATTCTTTCTGCTACATAGTACTCCATTGTGTAAATGTACCACAGTTATTTGATCCACTCATCTGCAGATGGGCACTTAGGTTGTTTCCAGCATTTGGCTATTGTAACTAGCGCTGCTATGAACATAGGGGTGCATAAGTTTTTTTGAATTGGTGTTTCAGGATTCTTTGAGTATAATCCCAGCATGGAATTGCTGGATCAAAAGGCAGTTCCATTTTTAGTTTTTTGAGGTATCTCCATACTGTTTTCCACAGTGGCTGCACCAGTCTGCATTCCCACCAACAGTGCACTAGGGTCCCCGTTTCTCTACATCCTTGCCAGCACTTGTTGTTTGTTAATTATTTTTATTTTAAGAAAAAAGGTACACTTAAAAGAAAATACAGCCCAACCCACTCCCAAGTCTGTGGCAAAGTACTGGTTAAACATCTGTCTTAGGGCAATGATCTGCCCTGGTTTTGAGAAGAGGCTCTGCCCTCTGTCAATTTTGCAGAGATGTGAGTGCCAGGACTTTTGTTTGTGTTGCAGGCGGACCATCAGTGGAAGTGGCAGTGGCAGCAGCTACAGCGGCTCTAGTTCCAGATCCAGGTCATTGTCAGCATCTCTCCGGCTCCAGTCCCCATCAGCTTTTGCCCCTCTTCCTGCCCCCAGTCAGGGTCTGGGGACCTCAGGTGTGCGCTCTCCTTCTCCCTTGGGGAGCCCATGGCCAACTGCTGATAGCCCATTAGTCAGTGCTGTTCAGGAGCAGTGTGGCTGGCTGTCTCCACCTGGACTGACACTCACGTAGTAGGGAGCCTGGCCCAATGGCTCCAAGCATTTGAAGGGCCCAGGCGCCTTCTGCCCCATAAGTACCCGATGGGCTGGAGGAAGCCAGGGCACTTCCAGTTCAGTGGGACTCAGAGAGGTTGGCGCGGAGGCTTCATGCTCGTCCTTGTACAGAGGGCTGAGTCCTGCCCTGGCCTGTTGTGCCTCAGGCAGCCAGGACAGCTAACTTGTTAAAATATGAGAAAATAAGTAGAAAAGAATTCTGCTATTTAAGCATTTAAAAAGAAGACAGTATTGAACCAGGCCTTAGATTCCTTGAATCAAACTTTCTTTTATTTCTAGGCTAGCAGGTGGTTTCTATACATTTGACCAAATCTTTCTAAATAGGTTTTAAAGACCTAACTTTTAAAATAATGTTGGGTGTCTGATGACCTTAGGACACTGTGATGGGGGTTTTCTCAGAGCTTAAGACATAGTGCTCAGCAGAAACTGATGCATCAGCTTGTGCATTTCAAGTCCTTGTACCACTTGAGCTGTGACAGAGCCATGGTCCCATGAGGCTGGCTGTCATTTTCGTGCTTTCCTGAGACATGCCATGGGTTAATATGGTCTCCCATCTAGTGTCTGGTGTCACTACAGGTTGAAGCTCTCCCTTTGTTGTACGTATGTCATTAACTGGGACTCTCAGTTCTGTCCTCACTAACTCTCGGGTCACACTTAGTCACATGTCCCTGCCCGGCAAACAGCGTGAGCAGCTCTATACTATGTAGCACCTTTAAACTACCTAGAGTCCCCTCTGAAGTTTAAGGTTTGGTGGGTACACAAGGCTTAAAATCAAGAGTTGCAGAAAGTAGACATAGAAACTCTGCATCAGTACCCGCCCCCCACCAAGCCTCCAGCCCCAGCCGGTCTTCTGTTTGAGGACACGCGGGCACACACAGGCTCGTACATGTCTAGGTCCCTGAGTGTGAGCAGCGTCTCCTCGGTGTCCAGCGCCACATCGAGCAGCAGTTCAGTGCACAGCGTGGACTCGGATGACATGTACGCAGACTTGGCCAGCCCCGTGTCCTCAGCCAGCTCACGGTCCCCCACCCCAGCCCAGACCAAGAAGGAGAAAGGTATGGGGGCTCCTTGTGTCGTGGGTGTTGTAGCTGCAGAGGAGAGGCTGCATCTGTGGGGAGAGGGTGCATGTAGCCTTGATCAGCACTGCGTGCAGCTGGTCAGAGAAGGTGGTGACCTCCCAGTTTTGTCCCTGTTCACACGTTGCCTGCCTCCGTCCATCAAGTGGCACTTGGAAACTACTATGAGGTGTCGGTGATCGTGACCAAGAATTTCTTGTCGGCAGGAAAATCTAAAAAAGAAGATGGTGTTAAAGAGGATAAGCGGAAAAGGGATTCATCCACACAGCCACCCAAATCCTCAAAACCTTCCACAGGCAGTAAATCCTCCCAGCAGCCCACAACCCCCCAGCAGGCGCCCCCCGGGCAGCCCCAACAGGGTACATTTGTGGCGCACAAGGAGATCAAGTTGACACTGCTGAACAAGGTGAGGCTGTAGGCACTTCTGGTGGGAGCTCCAGGGAACCACACGCCTCGGGGTCATCCTAGGACTGAGACTGAGTGAGGGCCAGGACTTGGTGGCTGGATGGAAATCACCCCTGCTCATCCTCCTGCCTTGATGGACAGCCCTGTGGGAAATGGAGGGGCACATGGGCATGGGGTGGACAGCTTCCTACAGCACATGCTGAGACATCAGAGCATCTGGGAGTGAGTGTTGTCCCTGTTCCTGAGGGCCCACCAAGCCGGCCAGTTCCCACAGGGCAGCACTGGGGTAGAGAGCAAATCAGACCTGGCCTCTGTGAGATGATGTCCCCAAGGCCCCAGGAGACTGGAAGTCTGCTGGAGTCCTGTCCGTCTCGTGGCCCCCACAGGAGCACAGCAACCCTGCTGGCACCTTCGCCTCAGAGAGTAAGGACCCCAAATCCATGAGCCTCACTTCACTCAGGGCCACAAGGGTGAAGAGGGAGCCTAGAAGAGGGGCCTGTGGGAGCAGAGAGGTCACCACTCTGCTCTTTCACTGTGTGTTCCACCTGGAGCCCAGTACCTCAGACCCTGTGTCCTCACTGTGCTCCCTCCATTGTTTCAGGCTGCTGATAAAGGGAGCAGGAAACGGTATGAGCCCTCAGACAAGGACAGGCCAAGCCCTCCTCCAGCCAAGCGAGCCAACTTATCCCCAGACCGAGGTGAGCTCTTTCCCTGCAGGGTCCCAACAGGTGGACAGACCAGGAACTCGTCTGTTCTTTAAAAATATTAAGGACTCCTTCCCTAGCCAGTGTGGCTCACTTGGTTGGAGTGTCATCCCATAAACCTGAAGGTTGCAGGTTCAGTCCCCAACGGGTCCCTGTGGGGGTGCATATGAGATGGCCCTGGTCTACAGGAAGCAACCAATCGATGTTTCCCTGTCTCCAACCCCCTCTCTAAAATCAATGAATGTGTCCTTGGGTGATGATTTTTTTAAGTTACCAAAATATATGGGGGCGGGGGGGGGGGGGGGCTCAAGGAACTTCTGCTCTTTATTTACAGCATTAGAAGTCAAAACTAAGAAAAATGTTTAATATTTATTTTTAAATAAAAGATAAGCCACTATATTTTAGCACAAATAACATTTTTTATGAAAAATAACTATTTCCCAAAACAAAAATTAGTAGGTATGGCATCAGAGTTTTTCCATTTGTTTTTATTTTTTATTTATTGATTTAGAGAAGAGAGAGAGAGAAAAACATCGATTTGTTGTTCCACTTTTTGCATTCCTTGGTTGATTCTTGTATGTGCTTTGACTGGACATCAAACCTACAACCTTGATATATCAGGACGACTAACCAACTGAGCTACCCTATGAGGATGGCACTGGGTTTTGTTTTTGTTTCTTTTGGCACAAATTTCTAAAAGCCTGGCTGAGAGACAACAGCCGGGTTCTCATCTCTTGTGATAGCACAAAACACGGGCTCTGGAAAACCCCACCCTAGGCTGTGAGAACATGAGAGAGCGAAGGGTGGGCAGGATCTTCGTGTTACTGTGAAAACAGTCTTGACTGCTCCGTGGTCTGTTAGACACTGGCTCAAGAAACCTGGAACCAGTTTGAAGCTCAGCTTTCAGGGATTTCCTGGGCCTCACTCTCTGACACGATCAGTGTGCCCCCTTCCTCCCTTCTCAGCGGCTCTGCCCTTCTGCCTCTTCCTGTAAAAATGAGGAGGCTGTGCTGAGATGTCACGATAGAACGGTGTCACTAGCATCCTGTAAGGCTGCACCAGCCCTCTTTGCTGCCAGCCCCACGTATAACTGGGACCCTGGTCTTACATTGCTCCAGGTTCTCGGGACCGGAAGTCAGGTGGGAGACTTGGCTCCCCAAAGCCAGAGCGGCAGAGAGGCCAGAATTCCAAGGCTCCTGTGGCCCTGCCAGACAGGTGAGTGCCCCACCTGTGCCACAGACACACTAGAGGAGCTCCTTGGCCTTGGGGAGGGCCAGCAGACCCAGAGGCAGCTGGGGGATGTCTTAGATCTGGAGGTGAGAGGGCAGCCCCACTCATGTCTCACTCTACCCTATGGCTGGGCCCTGGAATGAGGAATGGCCTGAGGTGGGGGTGGGGGGGTGGGGGGTTGGGGAAAAGTGGAGTTGGTCGCAACTCTTCTGTATCTTCCATTTCCGGCACAGGGAGTAGGAGCATAATTTCCTTTTCCCAGGAAGTTGGCTCTGAGTCCCTGTGCACCTGCAGCTCGGTGTCAAAGGTCGGGTGAGGGAGGATATGGGGAGGGTAGGCACAGGAGTCAGAGTGTATACAAGCCTCAGTACACACCTGGGCACACACAGCCTCAGGGGTCCTCCTGAGTCTGTAGTGTGGGTTTTCCCTCACCACAGAGGGAGGTTGCATGCAAGGACCAGAAGCAGGAGGGGCAGGTTAGCAGGGTGCTGGGCTGGGGCCTGGTGCTCATCCACCATGGGGTGGAGGCCTCCATTCACTGGGGAGAGGGTGCCTTCTGCTTGGCAGGTACAGTTTATATATGGGGTCCAGGCCCCCAGACTGGACCTCATGTCCTCCGTCTGGCAGGAAGCTCACGGCAGAGAGGGAGAGGCACTCAGACCCCTCTAATGGCCTCCCCACCCCTGCAGGAAACGCCAGTTGTCACCCCAGTCCAAGAGTTCCAGCAAGGTCACAAGTGTGCCTGGTAAAGCCTCAGATGCCAGCACCGCCACCTCCACTGGCACCAAATCAGGGAAGGCCAGCACGCTGTCAAGGCGGGAGGAGCTCCTAAAACAGCTCAAAGCCGTGGAGGACGCCATCGCTCGCAAGCGGGCCAAGATTCCTGGGAAAGTGTAATGGGCCCTGCGGGCTCGGCTCCCCTAACAGAGGCAAAGACTCACGTGTTTTTATAAATAGGGTAAGCGCAGCCATTTTGGATTTTGCAGTCAATGTCTTATTTTGGCTGTGATTCTTTTTAAATATTAAAAAAGAAAAGAAGTTTCTCAGCTGGAAAAGAAGCCACACACATGTTATGAAGATGATGCTGAACCCCAGCCTTCCCCTGACCACACTGACCAGTCCCTTCCCAGAGCAGAGCCAGACAAACAGGCAGACAGGCAGATAGCACCAAGCGAGGACGTGGCACACTTTTATGTAAACTTGAAGTCCCAGACGCCTGCATCAGCCGGCCCATACATTGTCCTCCCCATCTTCTTTTCCTCCCTCTGCTAGTGAGGCCAGTTCTCGCCCTGCTGTCTGTCGTGTCCTCACCACGCGGCTCTCGTGCTGTCGACGGGAACACCGAGTGCTTCTGAGCAACCTCTTCCCTGTCCCTGCCCGTCCCCAGGATCAAAAAGTATATATATTCTTCACTAAAGTCTGACTGGGAAATATTTCCTGTCTTTTATTTTAAGCATCAATTTGTTTTAGTTGATTTGAAAATGAACAAAATACAAAAAAGACCAAAAAAAAAAAAAAAAAGGGCCAAGGGTATTGTTGGGCGTCTGTCTAATGTGGAGGGTCTTTTTTTTGAGGGGTCTCCTAAAATAAAATATTTTGATAAGCAGCTGTCTTGCCCAGGTGGTGGTGTTTGCATGTGCCTGGACCCCATACTCTTCCTCCCTCCCCCCACCCCATAGCACAGGGCGGCCACCTCAGGACACAACATCCACTATTTAGGGCTGATGGAGGCTGGGGACATGGAGTCTCCCCTGACACCCCTGTGCGATTCCCTGGGAGCCTTCAGCCTAGAACAGTAATTGCTCCTCACCCATTAGCACAGGCACTCTGCCCTCCAACCCGCACCCGCAGGGAGCACTGTGCCTCAGTTTCCTGGTGGTGGAACTGGCCCGGGTAGGGCTTCATGAATGCAAACCCATGGTCACCTCTCCCAGCAGAGGGCCCTGGGCTGGAGAGGTCAGAAAGGATGCTCCTTGGGCCAGGCCAACACCCATCCCCAAAGTCAGTTCCCCACTCAGAGCCTTAATTTGCCATCCAGCCCCCACACAGCTGTGCACGTATCAAAGCCTGAGAAGTCCTGGGCCCAGGACCACTGTCTGTCCACTGCAGAGCAGAAATGTCAGCCATTATGACAGCAGCAGGTTTTGTGGTGCCCACTGCAGCCTGGAGAGCCCCAGCAGGGCCATGACCACTTGGTGGGGGGACCCCAGTGCTCTCTTGGGGTCATTTCTGGTCAGATTAAACTCACAGTGGTACCATGGATTTCACGGTACCCCGTCACCCTCAGGTTACCATAAAGCAAGTACCACAAGGACTTGGGGACAAAACACCCCTCCCCCTCCCCAGAGCCCACGCTACTGCCCCCAATTCCAATTCTGCAGGAGAGCCCTGTGAAGCCAGTGGCGGGAGGCAGCAGTCTGGGGTCTTCGTCTGGTTACGTGACCTACTGAGCTGCGGCCAGCTTGCAGGGTGAGCTTCATGGCACTCTGCCCCACAGCTGTGTAGTAGTTAAACTGGAGAGGAGAGCTTGGAGGGAGCTCGTGCTGTGGACTGGCCACCCTCCTGAGCGCACCATTTTCCATTCCATGTCCACATCCCTCTTACAGCACAGGACACCGGGTTCCTCTTCCACCACAGCAGCCTCAGTCAAGTGTGTCCACAATTTTTTTTAAGATTTATTTATTTCTTCGAGGGGAAGGGAGGGAGACAAAGAGGAAGAGAAACATTGATCAGTTGTCTCTTGCAAGTCCTCAACTGGAGACCTGGCCTGCAACCCAGGCACATGCCCTGACTGAGAACTGAACCAGCAATATTTTGATTCACTGTCCCGCGCTCAATTCACTGAGGCGCACCAGCCCGGGCTCTGTTTAAAGGTTTATCTGGTTTGCCATCAGGTCAAAGCCAGGTGCAAATGGAACTCACATTTTCTGAATGCATGGCTTTCAAAGACATGGAATCAGAATCCAGGACATTTTGAGTGCCAGCCTGTCCCTGAGTGTGTGTCCCCAAGCCACTGGGCCCTGCAACCCAGCTGGGCAGCGACTGCTCCTCTAAAGCCAGGAGCTCACATTTGAACCCATTACACAGGTCTCTGCACTCAGCCCTCCTTAATCACATGACCAGCCCCTTCTGAAGGGTCCCAAGAGGCTGACATGACCCTGACCTCTAACATCTAGGCTGGAGCCACAGCACTAGGTACCCTTGACCCACTGTTTAAACTGTCTAGGGTTGTGGCTCACCTAGGCTAGGCTGGGGCAAGTGCCTGTCCTGGGAGGGGTGAGGGCCACACCCTGAGCCAACTCTCCCCTCCCAAGGTCTAGTGGAAAGAACATTCCAGGCCAGGCATCTGAGAAAAGGAAAACCTCTGTTGACTGAGATCTTGACAGATGGTTACCATGCCAATAGTGGGGATAATTATGAGTTTCTCAAGTTCCATTTCTGCCCACCACATGGCTTGAGTGTCCAGGTAACTGGGTTCCCCTGCCCTCCATCCTCACCCCACAGCTAGAGCAACCCTGCCGTACTGCAGATGCTAAGCCCTCACCCACCTGCTTGCCCTTCTCCCACCGAAGGGCCTTTGCACCTGGAACTCTTAATCTGGCTGATTCCTCCCACTTCCACTCACAGCTCAGGCAAGCTGGCCCCATTCTCTCAGTCCCTCCATTGTCTGCTGCCACAGTGCTGTCCTCAAGCTGTCACCTTGTTTTTCCTCAATTGTAACCCAGGGGAAGTGCTTGGCTCCAAGCTCCTAACACTGGTCTTTGTCAAGGGAAGGGACCAGATCTTGGTTTTCATCTCTCAGCCCCAGGGTCAGGCCCCTGCTGTTCCCCTCAAAGCTAGGGCCTCCACCTTCGCCTTCTGCCCCCAGATTTGGCTTCCCTCCCTCCACTTTCTACCATCCTCCCAGCTCCATGGCAGTTTCCCTGCGAGCCTTTAAGCCCCTCAGAGCAGAAATCATCCTCGTCAGCAGGAGAGGCTCAGGAGCTCTGGCTGAGGAAAGCCAGGCCCTGCCTTGGCCCTGGGAGAACAAGCAGAGAAACCCCCTCCCCTGGACAGTCCCTTGGACAGGGCCATGGACAAGGACGAGGTAAAAAGTCATTCCTGACAGTGCAAAGTGATGTGGGAACAAGAAGACTGGGCTGTGTGATAAACTGACCGCAGGCAGGGCTGCTTGGGGCCCAGTGGTCAAGGAGGCCACAGCCTCTAAAGAAGAGGGAGACAGTATTGTCACCCCCACTTAACATGAGGGGACTGAGCCCTGCTGCTGCCCTCCCCCCCCAGAATGAGTGAAAACTTCAAGCCTGGAGCCCCCAAGAGTCTGGAGCAAACCACTCCTGCAGGCCACCTCCCAACCCAGGCCCAGTGGCTGCTTCTATCCAGCCAGGGCTGTAAGGGCTCTGAGTCACAGGTTGGGCCACACAAGAAGGACCTGGTGTGTCTGTCCCTGTGTCTCCCGTGTTTTGCCTTCTCTACCTCAGCCTCTGCCTTTTTCTCTCTCCCCCACTTCCCTCTGCCAGTCTCTGTTCCTGGATCTGTCTGTTGTGACTCTCCCCTCCTGCACTGAAGTGCCCTCACAAGTCCTTCTGCAACTCCATCCTCTTGATTTGTCTCTGGGAGTTGGGGGCGTGGTGATCAGAGGTGTGGTCCTGTAGGCGTGGTTGGGGGGGGGTCTTCCCAGACATCACCTCCAGGATGCCCTCAGACTTTCCACTGGCGGTGCCTTTCCAGTCTTGCCCAACCTGGGACTTCTGTGCTTGCTTCAGCAGCCCAGGAATGAGGCTCCGCCCCTGCCTGCCCTTCCGGCCTCCCCCCACCCCAACTCCCAGTCCTTGTGCTGGCTTCCTTGGGGGTGGGGGCGGCCACTGGCGTTGGGGATGCCCCAGTCTTATGGTCAGGAAGAATAAGTGTGAAGTCAGGGTCCCAGTTTCCTCAACCCAGGACTGTGTGCGCCTGGTCAGCTGTTTAGAACAGACACGGGAACACGGAAAATGCAGACACCCCACAGGGGTTGGCCTGGGCGGGAGATGACTGTCCTTAACCCCTCCGCTGGACCCAAGCATCCAGTGCGTTCCTGCGGGGTGGGAACCCCCAGGAGCCCCTGTGCAAGCAACAGCTTTACAGCCATTTTTTCCCTCATTGAACACCTGTGTGAATGCAGCTGGACTTTGCAGCTCAAAGGAAGCGATGCTGCTGCCCACTGATCTCCCTAGGTTCTGGGCCTTCCTGCCTCCCCAGCGTGGACCTCCTAGGGGCCCAGCATGGGGGACATTGTCACCCTGTTTTCCCATGAGGTCATCCAGGCTTATCTCCTCTTTGTTCTGCTGTATGAATGGAGCACCTAGGTGCCAGGACAGGGAGTGCTGGGGCCATGGTCCCTGCCATCAAGGGGCTCACACTGCATTTTTTGGGGTGGCCGGAGGGGCTGTAATTTTTCTGAGACCTCCAGAAGCCCTGGCAGGGAGGCAGGTCTCGGTTCTCTCAACCTGACCTAATCTGCAATACAAGCACCCAGTACTCGAGGGTGTACTGGACTCAACTATGTCCCCCAGAAATTATGCTGAAGTCCTAGCCTTGGTATCGATCGGCAAGGAATGTGTCCTTATCCGAGAAAAGAACCGTTGCAGATATAATTAAGCTATGGTTCTTGAAACAAGATCATCCTGGATGAGGGTGCATGTCCTCATAAAAAGACACAGACACACAAGGGAGGGCCAAGTGAACGCAAAGGCAAAGGTTGGAGTGATGAGTCTACAAGCCAAGGACTCTTTAAGGATCACCAGCAGCCACACACGGCTGGAAGAGGCAGCAAGGATCCTGCTGACACTGTTTTTGGACTTCTGGTCTCCAGAACTGTGAGAGAATAACTTTCTGTTGCTTTAAACCTCTTAGTTTCTGGTAGTTTATTATGGAAGCCCTAGCAAATGAATGCAGTGGGTAAGTTCCACATTGCAGGAAGCTTGCAAGCAGAGGGTGAATAGGTAGGGGCATTAGAGGGGTAGTCCTGGGGACTCAATGTGTCCATCCATCCATCCATCCATCCATTGTTCAAAATAAGCAAAGAAAACAGTCAATGCACAGCACCTGTTGCAGGGGCATTTCCATCCAGCAATGTAGGGTAGAACCTGCTTTCCAGGAGGGCAGCTTAGCCCTGCTTACAAGTGAAAATACTGAGACCCACAGAGGGCAAGTCCTTGCCCAGAGTCACACACTGCTGTGTGGAGGAGCTGCCCAGGTGTCCCACTGCCTTCTCCAACACTACCCCTCTCAGCGGGTCTTCATGTCCATCAGATTTGTGGTTTTAAACTTAGAGAACAGTGCCCGTCGTAAGGGTATATACGTTCTGGCACCCACCAGCAGGCAAAGAAAGACACCTTTTCTTCACCCCCCCCAGACCCTCCAGCTGGACATTTTAGAATCTGATTTGAGAAGACCAGGACAGACAGGGCCCTCAGCCTTGGAGAGTGCCCAGGTGTCCAGGGATCCCTAGGCAGTATCTCCCCAGGGTGGCATTCAGACCCCATTCAAAGTTTTGCAAGATCTGGCTCCAAATTCTCTCTTTTTCCAAATAACAAAGGCATCCCCTAGGTCCTCTCTTCCCAGCCAGCAGCATGCGTGGGTGGGACACAGGTGGGCTCCTGGGGCCTCCTTAAACACAGCTTCCTAGGGTGCACTGCACTTTAAAGTTTCCAAGACATTTTCAACCCCTCCACCTCAGACATTTTAGCTTGAATTTTTGTTTAAAACACACACACACACACAGACACACAGAAGCCCGAAGGCAGAGTGGGACAAAAGTAAATTTACAGTAGTGAGTACAGTATTCCCTCACTTATTGCGGGTATTTTGTTCTAGACACCGCCCCCCCCACCCCCTGCGATAGGTAAAAATCTGCGAAATAGGAACCTTACATTTATTTTAGTACTTATATATATTTTAAGGCTTTATAAACCCTACCCACATACTTATAAACCATTCCCAGTCCCTTATTAACCTTTCCCACTCCCTTATTAACCTTTTCCACACTTTTATAAACACTACTTATGTTCTTAAACGTATTTTACACTCTTAAACCTACGTAACTTTAACAACATATGTATACGTACCGCAAAATCCCGCGATATAGCAAAAAATCCGCAATAAATAATTAAATAGAATATTTTTTTAAATCCCGCGATACAGTGAGCCCGCGATAAGTGAACCGCGATATAGAGGGACAACTGTATTTGAAACATAGTTTATTTTTGTTTTACTATTTTTTAATTGTTATATTATTTTTCATATTAACAACTGTAAACCTACTTTTGCCCCTACCTGATGACACCTAAAGGTGCTCACTGGCCCTGACTCCCCAAGTCTCTCTTGGTACTTCCCCCGCCCATGCAGATGGAGGCAGACACTGATGTTCACCTTATCTTGATCATCTTGGTAAAAAATGAAACCAACCTCATATCCACTGACGGGGACAGGAGAAAGCAACCCTGGAGGAGCGCTGTGCTGCCACGTGGGATGCATGAGCCCCGCCCCAGGTACTGGGTCACCAGGTCCAGATAGCAAAAACATACAGGTGGAATCAGAGAAGCAAGCTGAAGAATACTCAGCAAAAACCCTTTTACAGAAGGTTCCAGAATGTTACATAGGCAGGACCTGTTTGCAGCTCCATCACAAGTGCTTAGCCTGGGGTGGGGTGCCTCTGGGTGGGGGAGGGAAGGAAACAGGATGGGGTGACAGTTAGGGTGGCAGTGAGAGCGGGGCTGGAGGGAGGGGTGGGCTTCATCTGCCCTGGGTTGGGGAGAAGGGGACAGTCTCTAGGGACCAGAAGGGAGAGGAGGAGGAAGCGGCAGCTGGGCACTTCCCAAGGAGGAAGCTTGCCGGATTTTCCCTAGGTGTGGCCAGAGGTATAAAGGGTGCTGACAGCCAGCCACGGCCAGGTCTGCCACCTAGTGCACCCCAGGACCACAGCCAGGTGTGCCTGGGACTGCCGCCAGGCACACACGAGCCGCTCTGAACCCAGCTGCTGCCACTGAAATGGTGAGCCACCTCTCCCCACGCCCCGACCTGGACGGTGCCATTTGGCCCAGAAGGATTGGCAGTTCCCTGAGCTCTGGGCTAATGATGTTGCGATGCGGTCCAGGAAGTCCCCCCAAATCTTGGGACAAGAGGGAGCCAGGACTCAGGAACTCTGGTTTACTGGGGAACGTGGGCTGAAGGGCTAGCCCCTCTGGGCCTCAGTTTCCCCAACTGTAAAAGTGGGCTGTACCCCATCTTCTACAGGGAACAGGGCAAGCTGAGGTGGCAGTGAGGTGCCCCCTTCACTCGGTATACCCTGACTATCCATTGCCTGTTCCACCAGGTCCTCCTTGGCCTTCTGCTTCTGCTCTGGCTGTCTGCCAGTCTGGCTCTCCATGGTCCCCCACTCTGGGGAGGCCCCCACATCCACACCCATGGGACCCCACGCTGCTACTCAGCTGAGGAGTTGACCCTGGGACAGGCCCCCGCACACCTGCTGACTCGAGCTGCCAAGTGGGAGCAGGCTTTGCCAGTAGCCCTGGTGTCCAGCCTGGAGGCAGTGGGCCGCAGGAAGCGGCACGAGGGGCCCTCAGCTGCAACCCAGTGCCCAGTACTGCAGCCTGAGAAGGTATTGGAAGCCGACATCCACCAGCGCTCCATCTCTCCCTGGAGATACCGGTGAGGGCTGAGGGGCCCCCTGGGCACTGAGATCCCCGCTGTGTGGCATTGGGCTGCTCCCTCCCTTCTCTGAGCAGTAGCTTCCTGAAGTGCTCTCTGAGGCTCCCTGTGGTCACCAGTTACATGAAAAAGCATCCTGACCTCCGTCCAGCCTGCCCTGTGCCTCGGGGTGCGGGGGGGTGGGTACGGATCTCTTGTCTGAGATAGCCCAGACCTTGGGTACCAGGGTCCCCTGGGAAGATTCTGGGGTCCCCACTGCAGAGGTTGGGCTGGGCCCAGAGGTAGGGAGGAAGAGAGGCTCCTGGAAGTCCCCTACCCCCACTTCTGTACTCTGAGAGGGCACTGGAGACGTGGGCAGTCATCACTTATTGAGCACCGACTGCTTGCCAGCCCTCTGGGCTCCCTGCAGCCTGGTACCTCAGCTCCCACTCAGGCCAGGAATGCCCCTGAGTATGTGGGGCTGCCACGGGGTGAAGACAGGGAAGGAGGAACACGCCTGCTGAGGCTCTCAGCGGGGCCTCGCCATTCTGTCCCTGCAGTGTGGACACAGACGAGAACCGCTACCCACAGAAGCTGGCCGTCGCCGAGTGTCTGTGCAGGGGCTGCATCAGCACCCGGACCGGCCATGAAACAGCCGCGCTCAACTCCGTCCCGCTGCACCAGAGCCTGTTGGTGCTGCGCAGACGGCCCTGCTCTCGGGACGCAACGGAGGTGCCCACGCCTGGGGCCTTCGAATTCCATGTAGAGTCCATCCGAGTGCCCGTCGGCTGCACCTGTGTCCTGCCCAGGGTGGTACGGTGACCACTGGCCTCAGCTGTCCTTGCTGCACTGTGGCAGGGATCACCTCCCAGACTGGACAGTGGGGCCCCCTCTGCAGAGAGAGCCCCTCCTATTTATGTGTATTTATTAGTTATTTATATGCCCTGGGTGACCCTGCTTCCCTTACCCAGAGTCCCTGGGCAGGTACCAGGGCTCCAGGCCTCTAGTCGGAGGAAGAACAGTGGAGACCGGGCACTCGCTGGAAGGGCCAGGTGATCCTGCCCTAATCAGCCCCCTCTCAACACTCAGTTACCCTTTCACACTAACAGTGGACTAGAAAGAACCTTATTGCTCTCTAGAACTTCTTAAAACAAAAACAGAAAAGTGTTCTGATGGCCTCCGCCTTGGTGGTCCCAATGTAAATGCGTGTCATTAAATTGATAAACACCCCAAAAGCACAGCATCGGGTGTCAAAGAAACAGGGGTGAAGGCATGCTCCTCACCCTCGCCCCAGCTTGGCCCTCACACTCAGCTGGCCCTGCAGGGGTAGCCACAGGCCCCATATTCTGGTGTGTCCAGAAAGGTCTATGCATGAACCCCAAGTACATCCTGACAATGGCGCTGGGGCCTAGGGGTGAGCCCCGCTCCCACAGCCCAGCCATGATGTAGGTAGGCCCTCCTCTACCCACAGGCCCAGGACATGGCCAGACCTATGCTATGACAGTGAGCATCCTCCCCACCCCTGGGACAGACATATTTGAAGGTAACTCCCAGGGAATATCAGCTCAGGGAGGGCCATCACCTTCGGCGATCTGAGCCATGTTCCCCCAGCCCCCGCAGAGGCCCAGGCAGCTACAAAGGCCATCCCAGGGCCCTGATATCCCCTTGGGCTACTGTCCACCACAAGTGACAGACCAGGGGCAGCCAAGCTGGCCAGCATCCCCCAGCCAGGTGCCCGCTGGCCAGCTGACAATCCGGCCTGTGTTCTCACTGCAGAAGTCCTAAATCTGCACTTCAGGCGTGTTATTGTTGGAGGCATTTAGTTAAGTGGCCCAGGGGCGATTGGCCTCAGCAGATGTGGAAGGGGCCCTGGGGCAGTTGTGGCTCTGCTACAACCCCCACAGAAGCCCAGCTGGCTCTAAGGGTTGACCTTGGGCTGTGGGGTTTGCGGGGCAGTTGTTAGCACCTCCCTGCCTGACCAGTCATTCTTATCCATTGATTGATGCCTACTGTGTGCAGGACCAGGAAGGAGGGGGGTGACCTTGGTCTTGAGCCTGGAAGGACTGTGGGATCAACACATATTTGCTCAGTTTCTATGTGCCTAGTGCTGGGAATAGAGCAGTGAACAAAACGGATAGATCTCTGCTGCCCACATGTGGGGTGACTGACAACCACAGAACAAGCAGTAAAGTGCTCTGTCCGGAGGTGGTAAAGGAATTAAGGACAGTAATGGAGGTAAGGGGGAGGGGCAGCAATTGCAAACAGAGGGTCAGCACAGCCATGGAGGCCACCTGAGCCAAGGTCCGGATGGCCAGCCAGGGACCCACATTCCAGGCAGAAGGAATAGACTGTGCAAAGGCCCTGAGATGGCAGCGTGCCTGTGTGAGGGTCAGGGGTGGTCTGTGTGGCTGTAGTGACTGTGGGGCCAGGGTGCACAGGGTGTCTGTTCTGAACTGTGTGTGGGAGTCTGTGGGTTCTGAGTTGGGTGCCTGGCAGGTAAACTGCAGTGCTGGAAATGGCCTGCAGGGGACAGGGCAGAGTGGGGAGGTGACAAGTAACAGATTTATAAGACAGAGCCCTCATGGGGTGTGGGGGTGCATTGAGGGGGGTCAGGGGCCTGAAGTCTTATTGTCCTTCTGGGAGGCTGGAGCGGCCTTTCCTGGCGCAGGGCTGGAACCATGCCAAGTTGGCCCTGGAACATTAGAGGACCCCTAGTTCTGAGAGCAGGATTTGCTGAGAGCTGGTGGGGCAAACGGGAGGCAAGGGATTTAAGAACTTTTCCAGACTTTGGGGGAGTGGGTGCTTGGGGAAAGCCCATCAAGGAGGCTTCCCAGGCTGGGATGTGAGCTGAAGCCAGGCAAAGCTTGTGGGTCACAAGGCTCCCCACTGGGGAGCAACAGGCAGTGGCCAGGGGGACTACACCTGGCCCTGTCCTGGAGGGAGGGAGAAAGAGAGAGAGAGAGAGAGAGAGAGAGAGAGATGCCTGGTGTGTGTGTTTGCAGCCTCAGAAATGGAGGCAAGGGCAGGCCTGAAGCCTCCCACAGCTGGCCTGGCCATCCTGGGTGACACCAAAGTGAAGGGACGACAGGGAGAAGGCCTGCTGGGCTCTCTGGGGCTTCCCCTCTGCACTCAGCTCCTTGTGTGGGACTAGGGAGCTCCAGAAGGTGAGGCTGGCAGGTCCAGGAGAGCTGGTGGGGGGACACACACTCCCTCCTCCCAGGCCTGGTAACTTCATTTCTAGGTAGAAACTCAAAATACTTGGAATTCCAGATACTGTATTTCATGGAATAGAAGATACTCCATGATTTCAGGTGCCATGGAGAAAGATGACAGGCTTCTGGGAATGACACCAGAAGAAGGCCTGTGGTTCTGCCGGGCAGGAAATGGAGTGCTCTTGGGGTCTGGGTGGTGCCCCTGAAAAGCTACACAAGACAGCAGCCACTCGGGGAGCAATCTGAGACACCGGTCACACGACCTCATCGGTCACTGGGACAGGGTTTTCCTGGGGGCCGCTGGGGACCCCTGCTGCTGCTGCCTCCTCTTCCTGCTCACTGGGTTTCTTGCGGGCCTCAGCTGGGGGCCTGGGTGGGGGGTTGCTGGGTGGCTGCTTGATGGTACCCCCCACCTGCGGCCGTTCCTTGGGCTTGGACTCGATGGGTGTCCACTGCTCACCACGGGTGGCCGCCTGCCACAAACAGAGAGGCTGAGCCATAGGGGCCTCCAGGGTCCACCCCCAACCGGGCCCCTACCCCTGTATTCCCCGACCCCTACCAGGGGATAGGGCAGGACCCAGTCTGAATCTAATAAACCCTGAAGGGACTGTGGCTCAGAGGTTAAGCGACAGGCCAGGACCGAGCTCTGCCTGACCCCAAACTAGAACTATTTTACCACAACAGCAGGGGCCCCACAAGGCAGAGGGGCATAGAATCCCTGGGTTTTTGAAAGATCCCCTGGAAGCCACTTCCGGGTGCACATTCCCAGACTCCCCCCAGGAGCAGGACAGGGAGGTCAGGCAGCCTGTCCATCATGCCAAGTCAAGAGGCCTGCAGGGTGGGAGGGGTCCAGGAAGGGCAGGGGCCCACTCAGCCTGGACCCACCCTGGCCTGGAGCCTCCCCAAGCGCTCCCAGGCCTGTTGGGGAGTGAAGAGTGTGCAGCCCAGGGAACTTGCTAAACTGCAGGTTCCTTGACCTCTGGGTCACCCCCGTCCCCATCACATGAGCAAGGACATAGCCTCCTGGTCTCAGCTCAGCCTACAGGCAGCTGCAGGGACTGAGGTCGAGCATCAGCAGGGCTGACCACAGACGACACCACTCACCAGCAGGTAGATGCCACTCGCTATGGCCAAGCAGGCTGTCCCCAAGATGGTGGCAAGGAGGAAGCCGGCTGGTACTGCTAGCCTGGGGAGGGGGTGGAAGGATAGGAGACTCAAAAGAGCAGTCAAAGGGGGTCTGCAGGGGCTCCAGGTCTAGGGCAGAGGCCATAAGATCTCAGGACTAAACAGATCATAAGTGTGCTGTCCCCAGGACCCTGGACAGAGGGGGCACATGGCCCCGCCAAGGCTGGGCTTTTATGTTTGGGTCTCTGGAGCTGTCCTCTGCCTTGGCTTGTACCCTAACCACCTTGAGACCCTTGCTCTTGGCCCCACCCCCATGCTAGAGGCAGTCCAAGCAGCTACAGAGACATGAGGGTGATATGGTCTCTCTGCAGTCACCACCAGACATGTGTATGAGGTAGCAGACGACCCAGTTGGGCCATGTCAACCCCAGAACCCTGACTGATCCTGATTTAAGTCACTAAGTTTGGGGTGAACTGTTACATAGAAAGAGATGATAGATACAGGTTTGGGGGACCTCTGGCAGAGCCTGGGACCTGGATTTTTTTTTAAAAAACAGCTGGGCTGAGAGGGACCTAACTTGCCCCAGTGCTTCTGCCCAGGTAGCCAGACCCATGGGGAGGATCTGCTCCTGGCTGTCGTGCGCCCGAAAGCAGGCAGGACTCACCCCAGGTGCAGGAAGGCCCGGATGTAGTAATTCCTGGAGAGGGGCCCAAACAACTTCACCACTTTCGTCATGTACTTCTGTCCGCTAGGCCAAGTGAGGGAGGAAAGAGTTTGGGTCCTGCTCAGCAATCCCACCACCCACCCTGCCCCAGAGCCCCCCAGCTTCTTTCCATTCAGGGACCATGGGGCCACAGCAGCTGTGCAGGCACCAGCCTTGGTTTGCCAGGAGGATAAATGTGTTGGTGCTGGAGCTTCAGAAGGACAGGTCCAGGCTCCCTCAGTGCCCCCAGCCCAGAATCACGCCCATGTGGGTTCCACCCAGCCCCTGAGTTGAACCCCAGAGCAGGTAGAGGACTCACCATCTCTCCATGGTGGAGCCCTTCTTCCTCTTCCCCCGGGGATACTCCAGCAGGCAGACAAACACTCCTGCTGCACTGAGGCTGTGGTTAAGGAACAGCCCAGCTCAGCCCGAGGGGCCACAGTGAGCGCCTCTGCTGAGAAACAAGGAGGCTCAGCTGCCACCTGGACCACATAGTGGGGAGACTGCCAGGTGGGATCCCACAGGTCTAGCCACCTCACTGCCCTTCCTGCATCCTCCCTCCCCCATGCCCGTCTTGGGTTTCAAAATGCCTGGAACTGCCAGGCAACAGGGTGGCTGACAAAAGAGGATACAGACTGGATCCCTGGGGGTGTGACACCTCCCACTCCCTGCCAGGCACCAGACCTGTCACTTCCCTGCTGAGCCTGCTTCCAAAACTGCAGCTGAGTCTATCCTGCTGAGAGTCTAAAGGGCCCAGGGATATGAGCAGCACTCTGCTAGCTGTGAAGTGCTGAGCCCCAGAGGCTGTGGCATCTCTACTCTTAGCCCACTAGCGCTGCCCCTGGCAGTGCCGCCCTCCCCCGAGGAGTCTACGATGGGAGGATACATGGAATAGGCGCCAAAGTACCACTGGGTGAACTGGCCAGCAGTAGCCACGATGCCGCCTGAGATGAGGACTGTGGGCAGAAGAAAAGTGGGTTAGTAGGAGCCTCTGACTCAGGGGAGAGACATGCCCCCACCCTATCCCTGCAGGGCTGCGGTCCACATGAGGCTCTGACCACCTCCCCTTGTGCTCCCCCGTTCCATGGCTGGGTCGCCAGCCCACCACAGAGCTTCTCTTGAGTCTGTCAATCCTGTTGTCCAGGAGGTGGACCCAGGCAGCTGCAGACACGCAGATAATAAAGGGTGCATGAGCTGGGGGCCGAACCTGGTGGAGCTGGGCCTGTGTCCCTGGAGCTGTGGGGTGTGGGGACAGGCAACTTTGCAGACCTGGGCAGGAGCCTGGACTCAGGCCTGGACACTCACTCTTGAGCTCTGTGACGCCCTGTCCTTCTGGGTTTTGCATTTTAAGGCCACATTGTTGACTGTGGATTTTGTGTCGGCTCCACGGACTTCCTCTCCTCACTGCGCGGTGTTCCTGGTTGTCCCTCTTCCTGTGTTTCACCTTAGTTTCAGTTTGTCTGACGTGATAGCCCTACACCCTTCTTTGGTTTGGATTTGTCAGCTATTCCATCCCTTTATTTTCAGTTCAGTGTGGTTCTGCTGGATCTTTTCTCCCCAGTCATTTTTTTATTGTGATAAAATATACACACCATTTTCCATTTTAGCCATTTTAAAGTGAACAGTTCAGTGGCATTAAGTACACTCACTTTGTTCTGTATCCATCCCCAGGATTTCTAGCAATTTATTGAGGTATAATTATTACATACAATAAAATAAAGGTGTAAGGTTCTTGACTTTTCACACATGTACCCCAAATGACCTCCACCCAGGTCAAGATTCCCATCTTCCCAGAAAGTTCTCTGTGCCCCCATCCAGTCAACTCTGGAAACCTAGATCTGGCTTCTACTCTCATTCGAAGGTTGTCAAGGTCATTTGTGTGGTTTGGATGGATCACTAGCTCACTCTTTTTGTGAAGTTTTCTATTGTGTGACTCAACCACAATTTATCTACCCTTCTGTCTTTGGGAAATTTTTGTTACTTCCAGTTTTTGGCTATTACAAATAAGCTGATATAACTGAATTGTTAATATTTTAACCAATCTGAGAGTGAATTTAACAATTGGCTATGATTGCAGACAATTGGAACTTATTTTATCTTATTTTGTGTTTTCTCTTTAACAAGTGTTTTTGTTGTTCCTCCTGCTGACTTGATTAAACTTTAATTTTAAAATTCCTTTCCCTGAACCACAAGTGGACTTCAAAATGTTTAACTTCAATATCACCCCTAAATTACCCATTATTATTAATTATTTACAGTCAATACTTGGTTACCAATGCCTTCATTCTTGCATCCCAGTCCTTTCTTCTGGATTCAATTCAGCCCTCTTGCTGAAGTACATCCTTTAGTAGTCCTTTCCATGAGGGTTTATTAGCAGCAACTCTCTGGATACCTGAAAATTCCCTCATTCTGGAATAATAGTTTATCTGGACACTAAATTCATGTTTTTGCTCAACACCAAATTTATTATGCCATTGTCTTCTGGCACCTATTATTGATGATGGAAAGTCTGAAATCAGTCTGATACTTTATTCTCTGGTAAGTTTTAGGATTTCCTTTAATGGACTGTAGTTCCATTACAATGTGTCCCAGAAGAGATTTAAACAAATCCCTTTATTCTATAAGGAACTTTGTTTCCTCCTTCGATTCTGGAATTTCCCTTTTATATTGCCTCTTTCCATTCTATTGATTCTTTCCTCTGGAAATACCATTATATAGATGTGGGATCTCCTTGTACTATTGTACAGGATTCAACTTCTTTCAGCTACATTCTGTGGTTTCCTCAGATCCATCTTGCATGTCACTATTTCTCTCTTCATCTCTATATAGTACTTAATACAATCATTAACCTTCAGTGACTTTTTATTTTTGCACATCCTATATTAGTCATTTTTTGCATTGCCCTGTATAATTTTCTATTCGTTTACCTCCTTGAACAATTTTAAACATACCCACATGTTTGGTGTTTGTGCCCATATTCTCAAGTCTCTTCTTTTTTTTTAAGATTTTATTTATTGATTTTTAGAGAGAGGGAAGGGAGGGAGAAAGGGAGAGATACATCAATTGGTTGCCTCTCTCACGTCCCCAGCTGGGGACCTGGCCCGCAACCCAGGCATGTGCCCTGCCTGGGAATTGAACCAGCAACATTCTGGTTCACAGGCCAGCACTCAACCCACTGAGCCACACCAGCAAGGGCTCAAGTCTCTTCTTAATGGCACTAGAAGTTCTGGTGCTAAGGAGGCACATTCTTCTGTTTGTTGTCTGCTTCCTCAAATGGTGGGTGTTTGTGAGCTGTGCCCAACAGGGTCTGTCTGTCTTCCTGTGGCAGTCTGTGGGCCCTGGTTGAGGAAATGCTCTTACAAAATACTTTCATATTTGCCTTTTCTGAAGGCCTATGGGTTTCTCCAGTCCTGGATCGAGTTTACCTGAATTTCTTGGTCAGTGGTCCCAGTAACCCTGGCTGGTTTGGCTCAGTGGATTGAGCGTCGGCCTGCGAGCTAAGTGTCGCTGGTTCGATCTTCCAGTCAGGGCACATCAGAGAAGGAAAACTCTGTCTCCAAAAAACCTCCGCTGCCTTGCGGCATACCTCTTCAGGGGAAAGGCTAAGGGAGTAAACCCCGACAGAAAATCCGGAGCCGGAGTCCCTAAGGCGGTTTGACGTTGTAGTCAACACCGGCAACTCCTGCGGCGCACCTGAAGCCAAGCTGTATTGACTCCGTCTTTCCCTTGGACCCTTCAGCTGCGAAGAGAGGGGGGGTCTGCTGCATGGGCAACAGCAGACCCTCCATATCACCCTGCCCAGGCTCTGTAGCTTCAGCTTCACTGGAGAGGACACTCCAGCGTCATCGCAAGATGTCGATTCAACACGGGAGGAGACAGATACCGTGTCACTCCCGAGTTGGACTGCACAGCCATTCTCGGCGGTGCAGATAGACTCTTGAGAAGCTACACCATCGTCTCTCGAGACGGACGGCTGCCGACGACGACGATGGTCCCAGTAGCACATGGTAAGATTCAGCCCTCACCCCATGCACAGCACAGGCTTGAGTTTCTGGGGGTTTTGTCTTGTTTGTGACTTTCTTCATTAGGGGCCTGGCAGCAAATGACAAGCTTCCTTGGATGGGCCAGTTTTCTAGTCAGTTTCCTGTGCTGGCAACCTTTCCTGGTTCTGGCCTGAGGCATGCAGCTCTATTTCAGTCTTTTTCTTTTTACACAGAGGCCCCCGAAATCCCACTGGGTAAAAGCTGAGGCCCTGTTTGTCCCAGTTCCCTAGGCGCCCCTTCCTTTTGCTCCAGCCCCACCTCCTTGAAAGCTCATTGTGCTTTTGTTGCCAGCAGATTTCCTGTTCTTGGGGTTGAGCTCAGCTATGTGATTACTCTTTTGCTCATTAGCACTCCTATGAGTTAGAAAAGGAAAGGGTGCTTTCCCTATATATTCAGTCAGCATGCCTCTACTTGTCTTTAAGAGCATAATTTTCTCGTCCTGAGCAAAGACACCACTGGCATAAGAGCTGATAACTCTACTGTGTACTGGGTCTCTTACAGATGCAGGGAATGAGACAGGTAAGGAAGGCCTCAGCTCTCATGGGGCTTACGATCCAGGTGGGGACAAAAATAAACATCAGAGAGTAGTGAAGTAGAACAGAGGACTGTGACAGAGATACCTAGGTGCTCTGGAAGGACTTCTCAGAAATAAATGGAGGAGCCAGCCACAGATGCTTCAGACAGAGGAAGACCTGCAAAGGCCTGGGGTATTGGGAACAGAAAGGAGGCCTGGGCAGCTCGAATGAGAGTGAAGGGTGGGGGCAGGGGCACAACAGTCAGAATCTGTCTTTTACACTTCACAATGGGATCCACCGCAGTTTGACATGCTGATTAGATGGGATTTTCTACAATAAAAAAGAAGTCTGTTGGATGCACCTGCTAGTAGAGCCTAGCCAGTCCTGAGCAGCCCCAGGTGGCTGCAATCTATTCTGAGTAAGGAGAAAAAGTCAGCAAGAGGGGAACTCAGAGTGGTAAGGGCCCTGGGAGACCTTCCAACACACTGCCTCCTTTGACGGTGGAGGAAGCAGGGCTAGAGCTTATAAGTTCTCTAGGACCCGACTTCACTGTGTGTAACGTGGATGTAAGAACAGCTCCAGCCTCACAACACTGCGAATGTTAGCTAAGGCAACACAGTGGGCATGCCATGAACAGGGACACTGGGAGCGTCACTGTCTGCACCCCCTGGGACTAGAACCCAGGCCTCTCAGAGAGCTCCCAGTTTGGTGCCCTCTGTCACCTTCTACTTCCTGGGAGTGGAGCAGGGTTGGGGAGCTGTGGGAGGAAGGGAGGCTGGTCTGCAGCAGTCTAAGGCCTCACAGACTGTGTCAGGCAGGGGAGCAGCCTGTGGACAGCCTGTGGACAGCCTGGGGAGAAGTGAGAAGGACCCGACTCACTGAGTTCTCAGTTACTCTAGGTGCCAATAGGGTGATGACCAGCCTGGATACAGAACAGACCACTGGGCCTCATGCCCCAAAGTTGCCCACCTCACAATGTGATCTTACAGTTTGGGGCCAGAGGGACTTCCTCCATATTTACCCACTTCCCTCCCAGAGCTTCGCCAGGCTCCTCCAGTCCCCAGCAGGCATGAAGGGGCTCAGACTGGGTCTCAAGGGAAAGGTGGTGGGCTGGGACCCTCCTCATCACTACATTACCAACAGTCCTTCCTGGGACTGCCAGGTCCCCCGAGGTGGGCAGAGCCTCTGGGCAGCTTCCTCTTGCTTCAGACCTGCCTCAGACCTTGCCTCTTGCCTCAGTCTCACCCACGCCTCCTGAGCGGTTCCCCTTTCCAGTACACCACAGGGATGCAGACCCCACTGGGCCTTCACCAGGGCTCCTGAGCACAGGCTCAGGGTGACTGGGGGCCTACCGTACTTCCCCTGAGGCAGTCTCTGGAGGACGAGCTGGGAGGGGTCCCTCTGAGCAGGTGTCCGGTGGAAACTCAGGGCTGGGAGAGAGCCCCTGGCAACCCCTTGGAGGAAGCCCACTCCAGGGTTGGAGGAGCGGTGGGAGCAGGTGATCCTGCACAGTTTTCCCAATCCTGCAGGGCAGTGACTCACTGGAAACCACCCTGGACGACAGCCTCTTCCCCCCACGGCTGCAACTTCCTCTATTAGGGGGTGGGGGTGGGGGGTCCGGGTGGGGTAGAGGGATGAAGAGGGAACAGCAGACGGGGGAGAAGACGGAGCACACGACTGTGCAGGGGCAGGAGAGTCTCTAGACAACCTCTGCAGCCCTAGGTCTCCCACAGCCTGGCCACCCTCTAGGCCCAGCTCGCTCCAGGCCTGCCTCCTAGTCATGCAGCCGCAGGTGTCTGTAGGAGTCTCGAGGCCCCCACCTCCAGGCTTCAGCTTCCGCCTCCCGGCCCGCAGCCTGCAGCCTCTGACCCCTCAAGACTCTGGATCCCTGCCCCGTTTCCAGCCCACCCTGTCCCTCGGCCGTAGCCTGAGGTCCCGGCGCCCCAACTGCCCCAGCCTTCAGTCTTGTGTCCCTAATTCCCCACGTCCCTATCTCCAGCCCACCCCGTTCCGTTCTCGCAGCCTGAGTTCTCAGTGCCCCGCCCCACCCCATCCCGACCTCCGGGCACTCACTCAGGCCGGACGCCAGCGCCTGCTCGTTGGCCCACATGGCCCACTCGATCTGTCCCATGGCGGCAGCCGACACGGCTCGGCTCAGACACTGAATTCTGCGCGCCCGCTGCCTCCCAGCCCCAAGTTCCGGCACCACCTCGAGTCCCCTAGCTTCCCGGGGGCTGCCCCGCCCCACGGAATAACTTTGCCTCCCGAGTTCCGGCCCCGCCCCCTGGAGAGAGGACTGGCGCGAATCAGATAGAGGTTAGTGGGGTGCTCAGGACGCCGGCCCAGGCCCCCAGACCTGGCTTGCGTGTCTGAAGGGCCCTCGCCTCACCTCCTCCAGCACCCTCGGGCGCACCTCGGGCCCTACCCTCTTGGATGCCTGCTTGGTGCCAGGCGCCGGTCCTGCCAGCTTCACCCCCAGTTAACCTGGAGCATCCTAAGATATCTCATGTGGGGCTGGACACGGGGCAACCCAGTGAGATGGACACCCATTCATTAGGCAGAGACCCCACCCCCCACCCCCCGAATGCTTAATTCCCTCCTGTGCTAACAGGGGCTTCTTTGGAGGTGTGAGCAGAGCAGGTTCCTAGAGGGGCTTAAAGGTCCAGAGCCTTCACCATGCCCATTTGGGAGCTCCCCTCCAGGGAGAAGGCCTCAGACCAGGAGCCCCTGGGCCTGGGGGCTCCTCCATGGAAGTCAATGCCTCCTACTAAGGACAGTGGGAGGCCCAACCTCACTTCATTTGGCCCTGGGCTAGCAGGGGTGGTGTGCAACCCTCTGCTCACAGGACTCAGGGGGGTGGAACAAGGTGTGCAGAGATGGGAAAACCCAGAATGTAGGAGTGCTGGCTCCTGTCCCTTTGCCATCTTCCCCCTCTGTTCACCCCATTAAGGGTCAGTAGCAGCAGCATCTGACCCTCCAGCGGGAGAGACAGGAGGCAGGTCAAAGGGCACAGGTATCCACCCCTCCTCTTCCTTCAGGCTGACTGCACTGAAGCTGGCAGAGTGGAGGAGTGCGTTGACCTTCACACTAATGGGAACACTCATATAAGTACCAGCCAATCCTTGGTTGCAGAACCCGTAAGCTTCTGGGCTGAGGGGAATGGTCCCGAATCAGTGTTCCTGCCTGCAAATGCGCTTCCTACTTATGTGGACTAGGAGCTTAAGGCCAGACCCAAACCACATCTTCACACCTGTCAGAGCCCTGGTGACCCTGTCAGCCACGTAGTGTGGCCCATGGCCATGGGGGTGGCTGTGTGCTGAGCACCCCATCACAAGGTTGGGCAACTGAAGGGGAGCTTCGGTTCAGAAGGCAGCTTCTTCAGGAGCAAGTCAGCAAGTGGGCAAGTTCCAAGTTCTCCCGTCCTGCAGGAGAGGAGGCACATGGCCGTGGCCTCCCCGCTCCCGATGAGTGCTGCCTGCTGCCCACACAGAACACTGGTCACATAGAAGCACACCACGCCCAATTAGCAACCCTGGATTTATTCCCAGTGGCCAATTGATGGGGCTCCTGTGTGACAACGCATCTTGGGCTACTCTCCCACCTCCCACTGGAGACGCACTCCTGGTCTTTTTATGAAGAGACATTCTATTCTATCTGTACCCAGTGGCCTGAGTGCTGGCAGAGGAGCTACAATGACCGTCACGCTCAAAGCACATTCTGAGGGATCCTGAGCCTGCAGAGGTTGTTCCCTAAGCAGTGACTGGTCTTCCAGCTCCAGAGGCACACCCACTCCCCATCCTCTCAGGTGGAATAGTTCCCGTTTCGGGCAGTGGAAGTGGTCCCAGAGCTCAGGGTCAGAGATCCTTCATGGGGGGGGGGGAAATATCAGCAGCTCACCCCTACCAGCTGGAGCCACTGGGTCCCACATCCCATCCCAGTCCTCAGCACAGCACTGGCAGGGGAACTGAGGCACTTTGTGGGAGGCCTGCTCCTGGCCACCTGGGAGCCTGCAGGTGGTCACCCCACTGTCCCTACTCAGCCACGGCACACTTCCTGGCCTGGGGCCAGGTGGCCACCCACCAGTCCCAATAAGCACGGCACAGCCGCCACCACACCCAGCTCCCTAGTCCCAGCAAAGCAGTCCCTTCTGCAAGTGGCAGCCAGGGCTCCTGTTGAGGATGCAGTCAAGCAGTTGCCTTCAGGAGGCCATCGGGGCCCAGAAGGTGAGCATGAGGCTGGTCCAGGATTTGAGGCCCGGGCCCCACCTGGCAGGTAGAGAAATCCATGTTAGATTGTCGGGGTGACAGGGAGGGACAGGTGTACCCCTGCCCTCCCAGGGAAGCTGACCACTGTGTGGTGATGCCCTGGCACTGTGCCCAACTCCCATGTGGTCTCAGCCTCCATTACCCAGACTTGTATGAAAGATAGAGACCGGGGCCGGGACACAGGGTGTCATGAGGACTTAGAATCAGACGATCTGAGTGAAATCCCGGCTCACCCACTCTGAGCAAGGATCCTGATCTACTTTCGGTGGGTGAGGCCTGAGGCTCCCCAGGATCCGCAAGTCTCCATTCCCAGCCCCGCCCTCTCCCCTCAGTTCCATGATTCACAGTGTGTCCTGAAATGTCCACTTTGAGAGCAAGTGAGCAAAACAAACCAGTGGAGCAGATACCTTGAAAACACAAGGGTGGTGCTCCTCTTACTTTGCTGTCATTCTTAACAACTTTGCTTCCCACCTCAGATGAAGTAGAGGTGATGGGAATCCCTTCACCTGGTGCATACACTGCATCTGAGCCCGAGAAACCCGTGTGCTGGACAGGGACTTCCCCAGGTAGGCTGGGCCATGGGGCCCCAGGACCTTGGGGCTGAGGGCCAGTGCCAGGACTCACCTGAGTGGCAATGATGTATTTGATGCTGCCAGGGGTGGGATCCATGCCTAGTGCAGCTTTAAGCTCATCTGAGAGTGGGGCAGGCCTCACAGGCAGCCCCTTCAGAAACCTGGGGAAAGGAAGGCAGGAGGGTGCTGTGTGTCCATTGACAGGTGTGCAGGAGATGCCGACCTGACCAGAAGGGATGTGACTGCCAATGGGTACTGGGCTTCTTTTGGGGTGACTAAAAATTCTGGAACCAAACAGAAATGCTGGTTGCACCATAATCAGTGTACTTAATGCTGCTGAATTGTACGTGTCAAAGTGTTTCTCACCACCCACCCAAAAAACTGAGCAGGGATGACCAAGGGCTGGGCTGGGGTCACCATGAAGGGAGGGTTTCAGGAACCTCCCTGAGGTCTAGGGTTCATCCATGGCCCATGGCTATTGCTCTGCCCAGTGGGGTAACAACTTAAGAAGAAAATGCCTCAGTTCGAGCATGAGTCCATCACCCTGTCCCTCTGCACACCACCCACTGGGGTGACAAGGGCAGTGAGCACAGAGCTTCCAATGAGGGCCCTACTGGCCTCCAAGGTGATCTTGGCTGTCCCACGTGGTAAGGAAGTTAGTATCAGGCCTCCCACCCACTAGCCATCAGTACTGTGCCGATTGCAGGGACAGGTAAAACCACCTCTCCACTGCCAGCACCCTGAGCAAGAGGGTGTCCCTGCATTGAAAAGGGACCATTAAAACAACTAGTAGGAAGAAATCCAAATGGAAATCCAAATGCTCTGTCTCCACAGTAGGGCCACACAGGATCCAAGAGGCTGTGTGTGTGTGTATGTATCTCTGTGAACACGGGGTTGGGACATGTGCTGGGAAAGCGTTCACGGTCACTGCAAGGCGCATTGGTGACATACTGCCTGTGGGCCCCAGGGGGATCAACACTTCCTGCAAGACTCCCCACTCAGCACCACAGCCTTATGTGCAGCCGTCCCTGATCCCAGCAGGAGACCCTGCTCTTCCCTTCATGGCTTCCCAAATGGGGGGACCCACAACTCACTTGTCTCCATCTGGCTCAGGGGGGAAGCTGTGCTTCACAGCAGCCACAAACTCAGCCACAGTGTCGTCCAGGGTAAAGATCACGGCGTTGGGGCCTGCATCAAATGTGTATGCCACCTGAAACCCACGAGGTCAACATGAATGTCTGCACAGTGGCTCTGCCCAGGTCAGAACTTTTCGTCTGCTCAGAGACCCAGGGCCTCCCACAGTGCCCACAGGGCCAACCTGGAGTGAAAAAGTGGCTCTACCCAACAACTCAGGACCAGGTTGGGGCTCGGGGTCCCCACCCCAGTGCTTTGAAGTGCAGGGTGCGATCCCACAGTCACGGAACCAAAATGAAAGTGAGATAGAAACTCTTGGTGCTCTGGACGCAAACGCATAAAGCAGGTTCTGTGGCACTTTGTCACAGACAAGTGCATGCTGGCTTTACTGACGCTCACGGCCTGAGGCCCACCCTGTGGGTTTCCGGCGCTACCCTGGCCCCACCTTGCCTTGGTCTGCCCATGGTGGGCATTGAAGCGGTGCACCAGGTGTATGATACGCCTGGAAGTGTCGTTGAGGTAAGAGATGGGCGGGAAGGTGTCCAGGCAGGTGGCATGGAACTGGTTGCTGTCCTTCATGGTTAGCTGGCCAAAGCCATGAAAGTTTCTCTCTTTGACACAGCGGATCATCTCTGCCATGCGCGCTGGCACCACCACCTCAGCCCGGAACTGCAAGGCAAAAGTGCTTCCCAGTGAGGCACCTACAACTTCACAACACAGGCTCTGGGGCAGAGCCTCCCCCAGGCCTCAGCGTCCATTCACAAGTCCAGCAGAGCAGATGAGCTCAGCTTTGGAGGATGTGGGTGGAGCCTGGCGTGTGTGCCGACATGCACGTTGTGCCCTGGGAGGCTGGCACCTGCCCCAGTCCCAACCTTACCCTGAGCAGGGCACTGGTCTCCACGCTGGTCTGCATGCCCACTGTGCTGCCAGTCAGCTTCTTCTCAGCGCTCACCTGCACAGAGGGACAGGTGGCCCTGGATCTTACACCCAGGCCTCTGCCCTAAACACCCATGCGGTCCTGTCCATCCCCTGGGCTGGCACAGAGTAGGGTGGGGACTCCTGACTGTGGCAGGGATGACACAGTTCTGGGGAAAGAAGTATACAGATCTGCAGCCCCTTCACTGCATGGGAGTCATTCCTGAATGCTCCACAGAGAGCCATTTCATCACCTGCAGCAAGCTTGAGAGGCAGGTGAAGCCTTATCTCCTTCGGCTCCCAGTTGGCCCAAGAGGACCCCTCACTCCATGGCTGTCTCACTCACCACAAGAATGAGGACTCGGAGTTCAGGCCAGTGTGATTCAGGGGCCACCTGCCGGGCCACGCTGTCCTTCCCGTCAGCCCGCTCCCCCATCTGCCACTCCACGAAGCCTCCATATAGGCTCCGGCAGGCGCTGCCCGAGCCCTGGCGAGCCACTTCAGAAAGGTCACTCTCAACCCCATAGACTTGGGCCAGGGTGTACGCTGTGGGTACAGGAGGGAAGGTGAGCGGGGAAGGGGAAGTAAGGCATGCAGAGGATGGGGGTCCCAGTCCAGGCTGTGCTCAGCACCCTACAAGAATGCGCCCCATGGGAAACAAAAATTCTGAAATGAAAGACCGACTCTCACCGTTAGCACTCACCTACTCACCCACGCACCCATCCCCGTGCTCACGCACTCAGCATTCCCGAAGGCGCGCATCGGACATACAAAGTCCACTAGAGCCTGTGGGGCTTAGGTGGGGGGAGCCACGCCTGGGGACTGAAGGACTGAGTGCTGAGGGGCTGGAGTTTCTCCAAGGGGCGGTACAAAATTGGGCTTTTAGGGGGTGCTGTTTGGGGCAGAAACCAAGGCACAGAGGCCTGAAGAATGAACACACTTGGGGTAGCCAGCATGTTGGGCATGAAGCAGGGCTGGGTCTGGTCAAGGGTCTGATGTCAGGATGCACTGCTGGGGTCCATGAGGCAAGAGCTTTGCCGTGGACACTGGCACCCCTCCTGGCTTGGCTCATCCATCCCCTGTCCTGATGGTGGTTCAGGTGGGGATACATAAGCCAGTTAGCATCGTCCCTGGGGTTTCCACTGGGCCACTGTGGCTATGAGGACAGTGTGAGCCCACTGCCCACCACTCTGGTGACCAGCTTTGTGCCTAAGTGTGAGGGGATCCTACCAGAGAGCGAGCCAACACAGAGAACAAGCCAGGGTTTCAAGGGAGAGAAATGGATGCCCAATGAGGCTGTGGGAGAGTCTGGAAACAGCTACACCTGAAGCCAGCTGTGCCCCTTGGAATTCTGTTACATGAACCAAGAAATTGTCCCTACTTTCGGCTTCAGCCAGTCTGAGGTGGGCTTCTGTCACATACAACCTAGGGAGATTTTAATACTCAGCTGTGTGAGATGACCAAAGCCTGAGCCTCTGTGATGAGGGCTCCTGGAAGGCTGCAGGAGTAGGGGTCTCCCTGTAGGCACCCACCTAGGCAGGCATAGCCTGCAGCTGAGGAGGCCAGGCCTGCGGCTGTGGGGAAATTGTTCACTGATGCGATGTGAACCTTGTAGCTGAGGCTGAGAGGCGGCTCCTCCTCCTCACCACTCCTCTGCTTTCGGGCCAGGCGGCGTACTGTGGAGGGGGAGACAGCCACTGGGCAGAGCTGCCTTACCTGCTCCGGGCAACTTGCCTGCCGTGGGTCATAGGCACAGCTGACACCAGGCCTCTGCCCCAAGTTTCTGCAGACCTTCTTCTTGGGGAAAGTTCCAGACCTCAGACCCATATCTGGCTGGGCTAACAGGTGTCGCCACATCCGCTGGGGGCTCTTGAAGCCGGGTGGGTAGGGAAGAGGGAGCAGTACCTACTGTGTTCAGAGTCCTCCCAGAGCAAGGAAGGGATGAAGAGGAAGAAACAGGCTGTGACGGGCCCCCCTGACCCACACGGGACTCCCACTCACTCTCCCTCAGGCAGGCCTGGATGCGCGGCTGCCCTATGTCCTCCTCCTGGCCATTAAGCCAAATCTGGTCCTCAGTGAAGTCCTTGCTAATGACAGCTGTTGTAGTGGTTTTCAACTGAGGAAGAAAATGGACCACCTCAGGGGCAAAGCACCCCTTTCTGATGGGGAGGCCTTTCCTGCTGTGGCCCATCACTGTCATCCATTCAGGGGCAGAGAAGACTTGCTAGGAACAGGAGGTTGAGGCCAAGGCGGGGGGGGTGGGGGTGTACAGGGTCAGGCTGTGGGCAGGCTTGGCCCCAAGCATGGTCTCCCTATACAGGATGGGGCCAATGCTTCCCTCTCCCACAGCAGAGCCACTGGGCGGGGCCCAAGAGCGAAGGGACAGAACCTCAGAGGAGACCTGGTGGGGGGGCATTCTGATAAGCATTCCTAACACTGAGGCATGGTACACTGTTCATGGACTGGGGATTTATTGCTATCGATTGTTAAACGAAAGTTCAGTAACTTTTTATTTTGGTGTTCATTGCCAGTCCATACTAACCTGGTCCTGGTGCAAAGTGACACTCAGAGAGGAGTTGATGGGCAGGATCAACTCCTCATCTCGCTTTCCCCCTGGAACAGACAACCCAAGGCAAAGCCAGTCAGTTTCCCAGCCCTGCGAACCAGGGCACTGTTGCCCCCACCCACCAAAGCCCCACTCCTCTCCATCGTGTTCCATAGTCACCTCCACTCCCATCCCACAGTTCCCCCATCTGCCTAGACCCTGCTTTCTCACTGCAAATCTAAGTCCCCTTTCTGCTGTACCCACACCTTCAGGAAGCTCTCCTGGATTGCTCTGTACTTCACTGAGCTCCAGGTCTCAGAGCAGAGCTGGAGGCTTGTCATCTCCAGCTTCATTGTTTCTGTTTTATCTCCTTTCACTTACTGGACAAATCACCTTGGAGTGCCTACCAGGTACTGAACACTTGATTGTTAGGCTTTGCCTTCTCCTCCCAAACAGAAGGAGCCTCAGTTACTGAAAACACCTCAAATATGCCTGCTCGTACTCCCTGGAGACCCTCAAAATTGCCCCTACTTCTGCCAAGCACTTCTACTCCTGACATCTCATGGCAAATAAAGTAAATTTTCCGGAAATTTCAACACTCTGTTAAGCACACACAGTATGCTGTGCTTTTGGTTTGGGGTGCTGGCAGAGTTACAGGCGATTATAAAGATTCACATCTGGCAGGTGATCTATGAGAGCCCAGAAAGAGGCTCCATATATATGCCATACTGAATTCTGACAAAGGTGCAAAAGCAATTTCGTAGAGGACCAGCCTTTCTGGCAAACGCTACAAGAATAACTGGACATTCAAGGTCACCAAATGAACCTCGACCCAAGTCTCATTATACGAAAAATAACTCAAAACGGATCACAGAGTTAAATTAAAAATGTAAACCTTTTAGGAGAAAATCTTCAGGATGTAAGGCTAGGGAAAGAGATCTTAGACTTAACACCAAAAGCATAATCCATAAACGGTATAATACACTGGACTTCGCCAAAATTTTTTAAACTTTGGCTGTTTGGGAGACCCTGTTAGGCGGATGAAAAGACAAACTACAGAATGGGAGGAAATATTTGCAAACCATATATTATCCAATAAATGATTAGTATCTAAAATATAAAATGAACTCTCAAAAACTCAATAGTAAAAACAACAAACAATCCAATTAAGACATGGACAAAAAACATGAAGAGACATTTCACCAGAGGACAGAGAGAGAGAGCAAATAAGCCCATGAAGGTGTTCGGCATCATTGGCCTGTAGAAAAATATGCACTAAAACCACAATGAGGTATCACTTAAAACAAAAACCAGTGACAACACCAAATGCTAAAAAACAATATACATTGTTGGTGGAAATGTAAAATGGTACGGCCACTTGGGAAAACAATTTAACAGTTTCTTGCAACTACCCTAGGACCCAGCAATTGCACTCCTGGGCATTTATCCTAGAATGAAAATTTATGTCCATACAAAAACCCATACACAACAGTTTATAGCAGCTTTATTCCTAATAGACCAAAGCTGGAAGCAACCCAGATGCTTTTCAAAGGGTGTATGACCTGTAGCCAGCCCATCCTGATGCCACTACCACCTTAACGAACCTCCAGAAATTATAGTGAGTGAAATGAGCCAATCCCAAAATGCTATAAGCCGAACGATTCCATTTATGACGCGTTCTTGGAAAGAGAACATACTAAAAATGAAGAGCAGGACCCAGGCGGGTGAGGAGGGCGTGACCATGGGAGCTGAGCGCCCCACTTAGGGATGGACATCTAGTGTGGACCACATCCTCCGACCCGGGCCCCTGAGGGGATGGATGTCTTGTGTGGACCATGTCCATCAAGTGTCCCAGGACGCGCGAGGATGTACGTCCTATGTGAGCTGTGTCCCCACCCTGACGGGGACGGACTTCCTGTGTGGCCAGCGTCCCTCAAGTATCCTGACTGCAGCATGGGTCCGTGACTCCGCAATCACACTACCCGGCCTGAGGGAGGGCTAGGGGGTAGGGCTGCGGTGAGTGCTCACAACTGCACGTGGACCTCCAACCGCGTCATCACTTCGTCCATCTGCCACCCGCGCCGGGTTGATGACCCCCAACGCCTGCGCCCCCAGCCCGCGCACTCACAGTACTTGATGACCGCGATGTTAACCGGCGCGCTGCAGGTCACTGCCACAACCGGCTTCTCCGAGGCCATTGCTGAAGAACACTGCGAAACCAGCCCACAGCCGCCAGGTGTCGGAACGGGCGCGCAAGCAGGCCGTGCTATAGGCCCACTCGGTGCCCCCTGTTTGCGCGTCGTCCAATCAGTAGCGGGTCCTGCCCTCGCTCCAACTCTCAGCCAATGAGCGGGATCGAACGATAGGCTGCCGACGCTGAGCCCGCCCCCCCCACCCCCCGGACAGACCCGCGCAGACTCTGCATTGCACGGAGTGTGCGCAGGCGCGGGACCTTCTTTGGCCTTCTGTCGGGTGGGCGTGGGGTGTGCGGAGGTGAGGGGTGGCCGCCTTCCCGGAGCGCCGCGGACTTCGCTGAGGAACTTTTACCCCGGCGAGTGGGCAGGTGGCCGCACGCGGTGGTGAGGTTGGACCCAGAGCGTGTTCTTGACTAAGGGGAGGCTAAGTGGGGCGCCGGACGCCAGGTATCACAGCAGCTCGGGTCGAAAGGCTCGAGTGACCGTGCCGGAGTGCTCCCACCAGCACGGCAACTCACGACTCCCCGGGTCTTTCCCGCTGCCTGGGGTCTCCTGCTCCCCGCCATCCGGTGTCCCGCGGCCCATGTTTCCTCACAGGCCCCGTCACTTGGGGTTCCAGGGCTCCGCATTCTCGGGGCTTACTAGCGCAGCTAGGTGGCGGCGCTGAAGGATGAACTGCTTCAGGGACAGGCGCTTTCAAACCCCACACTCCGTGTTAAAGCCCCATATAAGCAAGAATTTTTTCAGGGGTTGAAATGGATCGCCCTATTTATACGTACATTGGCCTTTTAAATGTAGTAAAATACACATAACGTGCCCGGTTGTGGAGCGTAATGCACAAAAAAATAAAAAATAAAATTATGTTGCCGGGTGGGTTCCCCAGTCAGTGCACATACCGGGACTGCGGGTTCCATCCCGTCTGACGCAAACGGGAGGCAACCGATGGATGTTTCCCTGCCAGCTCTTGGCTACTGTGAGTAATGCTGCTGGGAACATGGGTGTGCAAATACCTGTTTATGTCCCTGCTTTCATTTCCTATGGTAATTGCTATTTTCAGTTGTTTTAGGAACTTCCGTAGTGTTTTCCACAGCAGCTGTACCATTTTACATTCTCACTAGCAATGTAGGGGGGTTCTGATTTCTCCACATCCTTGCTAACACTTGTCTCCTCCTCCTCCTTCTAGCCCTCATGAGTGTTTAGTGGGATCATTGTAGTTTTGCTTTGCATTCCCAGTTTTTGTTTTATTTAAGGAATTCTCCCAATGTTGATGAGAGAAAGTGTTGCGTTGGTTGTGATTTCGGACGCTGAAATAAATCCGGCAGGCAGGATGATTAGCCAGTAACGAACGGAGGGCTGTGGCTCGCTCAGACCATCAGCGGAGAGCGGGAAGCCTCATCCTCTTTTTATTAGGGTTTCAAAAGTTACTAAAAATAGAACGGGGGGGTGTGACATTCCAGCCAACAACAGGAGAATTTTACAAGTGAAAGAATTCTTACAGTGTCATTAATATGTAAAATACGGCCAGGGTAACTCCTGGTTTAGCTAGCACCTATCAAGGAAGCAAGGCAGATCCACTAATCCTCAAGGCCAGCTCCATTTTAAGACTTCATTAACAAGGAAGCAGATGGAGTACACAACAGAACCTGTTTTACCCAGGATTCCACGACTCAGTGGCCTCGACAGCCTAAAGCCGAAGGCGGAGACGAGAGTTGCTCATCGTCTCCTGAGTCACGGGATGCCACCTGGGTGGTGGGGCATGAGAATGCCCCTACCCAGAGATCTGTCTTCCTGCAACATCTCTCCCTTTTTGTTTTACAGACGTCTTATGGAGCATGACTGAGGAGATAGCAGACTTAACTTTCTGTCTTTTCTTATAGCGCAAAAACGCAATAACAATTACTAAAATGAAAATAAGGAATAAAGAAATTGTTCCAACATGAGTTCCAATGAACCCATTAATATAGGGAACAGGATCCATTTTATCAATTCCACTCATAACATCTTCAAAAATACTTTGACCAGATAATTGTTCTAAATGTTTCTCAAAAGTAGTATGAATTTTAGTTTGTAAGGTAATAATATGCTGGGTTAGATTATCATGATTTAACAAATGCTTACGAACCCGTTCCCAAGGGAATTCAGTTTCATTATAAGGAACAGGAGTAATACAATAAGAAGATTGGTTCCAATCACATTTTAACAATAACTGTCTTTTAACACTTTGTAGTTGATCACCTACTAAAACAACTGCTTGGTTTAAATCAGCTAACTCAGACTGCATTTCAGCATCAATTTGGCTTTGAGCAGTCCATAATTGTTCAGAATTCTGATGCCAAGTCCTTACAAAATCCGCAGTCTGCACAGACTGATGAAGAGCAACACCCGCAGTCGCAGCGGTAGCGGTGACAGCAATTAGTCCCATGATGACTGCAATAAGGAGGCCAATAAAGCGCTTGCTCCGGCGAAGCAGTCGTTCAGCCACCTTATGAAGGAGTCCAGAGGTAGGGCTGTCTTGCCATGCACGGCCAAGCTGAACAGGCATCCAGACTCCAGTTCGGGCTCTCAGGAGGTAGAGACTTTCCTTGGGAGACAAACTCATAGTATGATTAATACAGGTATGCAGAGTACAATTAAAACAAGAGATTTCGCCGGTCTCAGGAACTCAGGTAACTTTCCCTTTGAGTAGTAAATAGGGAAGTTTAACACAAGCCTGAAAATATCTGGTAACATTTTGTACAAAAATAAGGTTATGAAAACCATTGGCCTGATATAGCCGTCCCGTCCAGACATTAAGAGGTTCAAAAGCTGCACTTAATTTCCACAAATGAGGTTGAGAATAAAAGCCTTTCATATAGGGTAATGGTGGTGAAAAACCACTTTCTTGCCAAACAATGGAATCTCTGGCAATACCGATCATCCAAGTAATGTTATTGGTCCATTGTATATTTTGCTTAGGATCTGCCGTACGAGCGGAGCCATACGGACTCCAAGTAATGACGCTTCCATAGGAAGTATTAACAATAACTCGTACTTGTTCTCCCCTGCACTGAGTCCAATGGACCCAACCAGTTACTGAGAGGAACGTTGGCATTTTACAGAGTGGCTCATTCGATGGAGAACAAAATTCACAATGATTTGGAATATAACCAGTAGGAGTATAAGCAGAGAGCATTATTAACAGCTTATTGTATAACTCGGTGGTATTTCCTTCTACTGTAAGCCACTTTTGGAGACCAATATTAAAGCAGTGATAACCGGCACCAAAACAAATAGGTGGACCAGAAACTCCTGTAACATAATATGGAACCATTGTTCCTTCCTCATCAGGCTTTAAAGGACCACGTATATCAAAAGGACCGGGAAGCCAACCTGTTTCATTATGATATATAGGAACAGTAGGGTCCCACCATGAGACCCCTCTCATTAAAGGTGGATTAGCAATATAAGCCCAGTAAGTATAATTTTCAGCATTAGCTCCAGGGGCCTGAATAGATAAAATGGCAAGCATTGCCAAAAACAAGGCCTCAGCTGTAAGTGGGCTATGATTAGCTCGGACTAAGGCTTTTCCTTCATTTACTAAATGTTTAATTTGATTCCAAGTTGGTGGGTTTGTTCCTTGATTTCGTCTCTGGGCTGTGCGGAGGTGTCTCCTTCTCCGTTTTAGAGTCTTTTTCTGCACCCCGTCTGGCAGGTTCCTCCAGTCCTCCTCGCTGCTGTCCTCTCGTCCCCTCTTCTGGGAGGACATGACGCAGCTTAAGGCATTTGTCAGGAATTCATATATTCTGAGTGCCTGTGGAAATATAAGCATAGCCTCGGCCCCATCGAATAACAGTTGCTGGGAGCCAATTGGAGGTTAAAACATAATAATAATAAACAGGTTGATTTATTGGTGAAACGGTTTTCATTGCCCAATGCCTTTGAGCTGGAACGAGAGAATCATCACCAATTTGCAAAAAATTTAGAGTAAATACTGCATTCATTAATCTTTTCTTTGGGGAGTCCATACTATATCCCCCTTTTTGTTTTTCAAGAAGCTCTTTTAATGTTCGATTATGACGTTCAATGAGAGCTTGTCCAGTGCTGTTATATGGAATACCAGTAACATGTTTAACATCATGTTGAGGAAAAAATTACTGACATTTTTTAGAGAGATAAGCTGGAGCATTATCTGTTTTAATAGTTTCTGGCTTTCCAAGAACAGCGAAAGCTTCGAGGAGGTGTGTAATAACACATCCTGCACGTTCAGAAGACATTGCTGTAGCCCATGAAAATTTAGAGCAAGTATCAATAGAATGATGAACAAATTTAAGCTTTCCAAAACTAGGTACAATAGTAACATCCATTTGCCAGATTTGATTAGGTAGCAAACCTTTAGGATTAACACCTATTGGTAAGGAAGGTTGGTTAATAAGTTGACATGTAGAACAGTCCCTAATAATTTGACGTGCTTGACGCCAGGTAATGTTATGCCGGTATCTAAGCGACCGAGCATTATCATGATGGAGCTGATGTTCAGCTTGAGCTTTGATAACAGAACCAACTAGAGTGTCTATATAATTGTTGCCTTTAGTTAAGGGTCCTGGCAAACCTGTATGGGATCGAATATGGGTTATGTAGATTAAATGATGGCGAGTTCGAAGGAGGAACTGCAACTGTAAGAAAAGAGTATTAAGTTCAGAACCATTCTGAGGTATGGTTACAGTTTCCAGGGCTTGAACAGTATGGGCAGCTTACTGTGAATCTGTAATGATGTTTAAAGGAACTGAAAGTACATCAGTTAGAAGCATAACAATAGCAAATAACTCTGCCTTTTGTACAGAAGTTTAAGGGCTTTGAATAGTTTTGTTATTTTTCAGGTTACTATAACCAGCAACACCAAATTTATTAGCATCAGTAAAATATGTCTCTGCCTCAGATAAAGGTTGTGAGACAACATGTTTAGGAAGTATCCACTGAGTCCGCTTTAAAAACTGAAACCTTTTGGAGGAAGGATATGAATTATGAATTTTACCTAGAAAGTCAAAAAAGGCATTTTGCCATTCTTTGTGTCCCAATGCTTTGGCCAATGTTCCAAAGATATAATGGATACATCAGCTCCGGTATCTGCTAATCCAGTAATAGAAGTTCCATCCTCAAATTGTACAGTTAATTCGGGCCTCTGATCATTAATCAGAGTGTGCCAAAAAACTTGTTTATCAGTACTTCCAAATCCCCCAGTGCGTGTAGCAGTAACAAATTTTCCGGGGATGTATGGAAGAATTAACAATTGGGCAATGCGCTGCCCTTGCTCAAAAGAGCAAGGCTTTTCTGCTGTCATCATAACCTCAATTTCTCCCGTAAAATCAGCATCAATTACTCCTAAATGTACTATAATTCCTTTACTAGTCAGGCTGCTTCTTCCTATTAGCAAGCCAACACTGCCAGCCGGTAGTGGGCCATAAACACCTGTAGGAATTCTCTGGATTCCTTTGTCGGGAGACAAAGAAAATGTGGCAGGAGCTGGTATATCTAAGGCCGCGCTCGACCTGGTCGAGTGGTATAATTCTGAGATAAATAATTTAGATTTAGGTTTTAATTCATCAGCTGATGGGTTTGCCCCGAGCTGACAGGAAACTGAGTAGTTAGGCTCGTACTGTTTGATGGGCCCCGAGCTGGGCCCTGCTGCCAGTTTCCCGACCCTGCTGAAGGGAGGGGCGGCAAAGGATTGCCCTGTTTATCTTTTTTGGAATGGCATTCATTGGTCCAGTTGTTACAGAAACAGGGGAGTCCAAAAATCCCCAGAGTTTGCTGCTGGGGGATGGGGAGAAGTAAGCAGCTTTTCAAATGCTTCCACATGCCTGAGGCTGGTGGCTACTGTCTTTCTTATGCAAATGGCTTTAATGCATCCAAAGCCTCAGGCAGATGGGAGGAGTCTTGAACCAGGGGACGGTATGGAAAGCACACAGAGCCTACTGTAAGGTTCTGTGAATGGTCAGAACTGTTTGCAACGCCCACTGCGTCAGATGACGCAGTCGGGGATATATAAGCAGCTGCACACATTTTAGCTCAGACTCTCTGTGGCACGCTCGGGCTCTCACTCGCGCTCTGGCTCTGGCGCTCTGACTCTCTCTCACTCGCGTGCTCGCGCTCGCTCTTGCTCTCTCGCTCTCTCGTGTGCTCCCTCCACGTGGCTTGGTGAAGGGGCCTTCTCCATGTGGCTTGGAGAAGGGGTCTCCAGGCTGCTTTAAGAGACTCTCGCCATGCAGTTTTGAGAAGGAGAGAAGATCCACGCGGTTTTGCAGGAAGAAGGCAGTTTGCAAGGAGGCTGAGAATCCAGGTGGTTCTGCATTGAGAGCTGGAGGGCACCACAGCACAGAAAGGACCTCCCCAATCAGGATTGAATGATTGGCAGCTGCTGGTAAAGCTGAACTGTGTTTGGGAAGTAGGGAAACGGTTTCTCTGACTTTCCTAAAACTAGCCTGGTTTAGTAGTGGGGAGGCAAGGATATGTGTTTGTGGGTGTTTTAAAGAGCATAAGACTTAACAACAGAAATCCGCAAATAACTAAATCTGTATAACTGTTAAATAAACAATTCTTTTTCTTTTCACTAAACTCTGGTATTGAGAGTTATAATTTTGGCGGCGGGCAATCGGGCCCCTAACTAAAGAGCCCGTGGGTTTGTTTTCAACTGGAGCAGCCCAGGGGTTCTGTAACAATTTGGCGACCCAGATGGGACGTTAATAATTGCCCGTGGCAGGTCGACCCCCTTGAGAGACACCTTCTGAGGGCGCCGACCGCCTAAGTATGCCAGTGTGGTGAAAAGGAAATAGAACTGAGAAGGGATTAGAGAAGTAAGATTGTTTGCTAAAACTTATTTCTGTGTGTTTCTAAAATAATAGCATCGTGGATACTAGATTTGTTTGTCCGATTAGGAGAATTCCTGGACGTAAAAGAATTATGGATGCCGGAGTGGTATATATGTTTTCTAGTCCTTGGGATTGTTTTGGTTATAGCCATTAGCATGTATGTCTGGGTTAATAAGAGCAGTTCTGGGCAAGTCCCTGATGGCAGCCCACTGGAGAGAATTTTGGAAAATTGGGATATGTACTGTCGTTATCCTATGACTAAGAAAATATTAATTTATTACTGTAACACTGTTTGACCTGAGTATGTTCTGGGTGGTAAGAAAAGGTGGCCTGTGAATGGTTCTCTGAATTACCTTATGATTAATCAATTAAAGAGGTACTGTTTGCAATCGGGAAATTGGGAAGATGTATATTATCTAGATGCATTTGTAGAGTTGTATAATAAGGTCGTAACAGAAATGGAGGGCCGAATAATGATGCAGAGGGAAGAAGAGGCCAAAAAGCCTTTTCCTGAGAGTCAAACGCCGGAAGAAAGGGAGAATGAGGAAGTAGCCCTCTTTAACTCTCTAAATCCGGGAGACAAAGGCCCTAATTTGGCACCAAGCTAGGCACAGGTGGGGGCGGTTCAGGAGGCCCTAGCTCCACCTCCTCTGCAGGTGGCCCAGGCTTCCGGGGCGGCGGTTCCTGTGGCGCAGCGCCCTCTGCAGGCGGCCGCAGCTCCTGCAACGCCAGTGGCGACAGCACAGCACCCTCTGCAGGTCGAGGTTGCTTCCACCATGCCACCTCCAGAGATGGAAGTGGCTTCCGCGGTGCCCGCCCTTTTTCAAACTCAAGGGACTTCTCTCACACCACCCTTTTTGGAGCCAGCCTCTGAAGTGACTGCAAAGTCAATGACTCCACCCTTACAGGAGGAGGAGAGGGTCTCCCCCGCCAGAACCCGCCAAGGAACTCAGTATAGTCAGGGGGCCTCCCAATTCAGAGCAAGCCAATTCCCTCTACGGCAGTACCCAATAGGTGGAATAAATCAGCAAGGCCAGCCCTCTGGCTACTATTGGGCCCATACTCTGTTTTCCACTTCAGATTTGCTAAATTGGAAAAATTCTAACCCCTCATATAAGGAAGATCCTCAGAAAATGGCAGAGCTTGTTGCCTCCATTTTTGCCACTCATAACCCGAACTGGGCAGATGTACAGGCTCTCCTAAATATTCTGCTAACTGGGGATGAGAAGCGACTGGTTACAAGTAAGGCTAATGAAGAGGCTCAGCATCTCCATGGAGAGGATCCCCATGGGACCCCCGACCCAACTGTGGCAATTCCTTGGACAGAGCTTAACTGGGACCCAAATGGTGGAGGCCTAGTTCCTTTGAAACATTACAGGAAGTGTATATTGGAAGGACTTAGAAAAGGGGTACCCAAGCCAAAAAGCCTGAATATGGTACAGACTATTCAGCAAAAACCAGATGAGGATCCTTCTGAGTTCTTAGAGAGGATCTATCAAGCCTACAGTAAGTACACTGATGTTGATCCACAGGCACAAGAGAACTTAAGAATGGTGAACATGACATTTATTGGGCAGAGTGCCCCAGATATTAGACGGAAACTCCAGCATATAGATGGAGTATTAGGAATGAGCCCCTCTCAGTTAGTAGACATAGCATTTAAAGTTTACCATGCAAGGGGAGTAGAAAAGAGAAGACAGAACTTAATGTTCGTTAAAACAGGCTGGAGAGGCCAAAGGAAGAGACAGGACCCTAAAGAGAGGAGGAAAGAGCTGTTGGGCAAGGACCAGTGTGCCTATTGCAGAAAGAAAGGCCACTGGAAAAATGAGTGTCCAAATCGTAAGAAGGGAAGTAGAAATGAAAACCCTTGCACCCATTCGGACCTGGGGACAGAGTCTTACTGAAGACCTGGAAGACGCAAGGTCCTGAACAGCAGCTGGCTGAACAATGGACTGGTCCCTATGATGTTTTGCTAACGACACATTCTTCGCTGAAGCTGGTAGGAATCAAGTCCTGGATACACCACACACGGGTAAAACAAGCACCGCCTGAGGAGGACACAGACCCTGCTGCTGTGACTGACACCGAAAAGGAAAGTTGGACCTGCACTCCGGAAGAAGATTTGAAATTACTCTTTCGAAAAAAAGGACAGTGAACTGAAACACAGATTAAAAGTGTTTCTTTTGCTTTGGGCATGTGCTTGCAAATCTAGGGAATTTTAACTGCCAAATACTGAGTTTGGGTAGAGTCCTTTACAGTGTGGAAAAGAATTGGAAATGGGTTATGGTTAAATCTGAATGGGTAAATATATAGAAAGGTTGTGAAAGTTTTTAAACCTGGGAAAAGGGAAACCTCAACTACTTGTGGTCTAATTGTATGGTTACTGTACCTCTGTATTGGCATTTAGCCATTGGGGGCCTATGAAAGGTCATTTGGAATTCTCTGTGTTGGCATTTAGCCTTGGGACCTATGAAAGGTCATTTGGAATTCCCTGTATTGGTTTGGCATTAGCCACTGGAGACCTATGTAAGGTCTAGAATTCTCTGAGACCTAGGAAGTGTCTGGAATTCTTTGGTTTGGCATTAGCCATTGGTGACCTAGGAAAGGTTGTCTGGAATTCCCTGCATTGGCATTTAGCCTTGGGACCTATGAAAGGTCATTTGGAATTCCCTGTATTGGTTTGGCATTAGCCACTGGAGACCTATGTAAGGTCTAGAATTCTCTGAGACCTAGGAGAGGTCTGGAATTCTCTGTATTGGTACTGGCCATATAATCTGAAAGGAAAATTGAGGTTTCCCAGAGAAAGTTAAGAAAACTTCACATGTAGGAAAGTGAACAAAAGAAAGTATAAGGCATGGAAATGCAATTTTGGGAATATTAGAAGGACAAGGATTTTCCTTCACACTGTGTATTTTTCTCCTACCTGACCCCTCCAGAATTTGGCAATTTAAAGGAGTAAGTAATTACGTTAGGTTTCTTTGCATAAAACTAAAAAGACCAGTTGTTAATGAAGGTATTGTTAACTAAGACTTTGACTGGAATGACATGCCTGAAGGAGGCATGCTTAGGCTCTGGTTGTTACCAGAAAGTCCTGAGGAACTGGACTTGACTTTTGAAGCTAAGGAAAGCCCAGAAGGAAAAAGGCCTGACACCTTGGTTGGTTGTGCGGTTCATGGCAGTCTTTCCAGGGAAGGAACGAAGGTTGCTTTCCTGAAAGATGGCTAGAAAGAACCTTAAGGCACAATGGAAAACTCAGAGGACTTGGGAAAGCAGGTGTTTACAGGCAAGGCTGAATGGCAGGTGTGTGGCTCAGCTTCTGTGCCCTGATGGGCAAACTAAAAGTCAACATGAAGGTTCCTTGCGTAAGTTCCAGCATAGTAGACTTAAAGATCATATGTGATCAATCACTGCTCTTGTTGTGTTTATGCAAATGAACAGGCTAAATTAAAACTGGACTTAATGCAGTCCCTTTACTGGCAAGGAGGGTAATCTTAAGGAGAAAAATCGTGACTCAAGGAAAATCGCAATGCTCAGTGCAGCTAACTGTCTATAAAGTTTGTTTTCCATTTGAAAGTTAAACCAAGTCTGTGACATTATAAAGGATGCTTTATTTACAGGCAAGAAGAATGTCAAATGCCTTGCAACTGGAGGTCTTCCCAATAAGACAGTCTCTCAGATTAAGAGACTGGTTTGTGAACTGTGTTGTGTAAATTAACATGCATGTTCTTTCTGTTTTCATAGGACATAAGCCTATGATCTCTACCTGAGTGATTATCTGTACATATAGGCCTCACTTAAGAAGCCCATCTGCATTGCCACCTCCTGAGACTCAACGGTTTGGCTGAACTAAGTGGCTGAGTTGGTGAAGTATGGGGTGGTCTGCAGGCTTCACTTTAAAACTGGTTTCTTTTCTGTCCTAATGGCTTGGACAGAAAGGGCCCAGAGGTTTGAGAGGGGGGAAATCCAAAATTTATACCCCTCAGCCCAAGCTAAGTATGGTGGGCAAAAGGGCTTTGGACAGGTGTGACATGCCCTGCACACCTTCCTCCAAAGAAGCCATTTCTTTTTTTCTAATGTGGGACATTGAAAAATTAATCCCTGCCTTTTGTATATAGTGGTTGTAGGTTGAATTGTGTTTTTTAACCCTGTTGCCAAATCTGTTGCCCTCAGAATACGACAAGAATGCCAGCTTGTCCAGCAGTACCAGCCCTTGGAAACCAAGCATGCTGCTACCCAGGAATAGCCAACTGACCTGGACTCTGCAAGATTCTTCCCCATGTGGGAAGGGTACCCTCCCCTACATCCCCACTCTTATTAGGGATTTCTAGACCCAAGGGTAGGTAGGACGACGACCAAGTTCAGCAGGAAGCAGTTAGAGGAGCATGAGACCTTCGCCCATTGTCCTTTATAAGATTATAAAGGGTCTTAGTCTGAAAGGGGGGAAACTGTTACAGAAACAGGGGAGTCCAAAAATCCCCAGAGTTTGCTGCTGGGGGATGGGGAGAAGTAAGCAGCTTTTCAAATGCTTCCACATGCCTGAGGCTGGTGGCTACTGTCTTTCTTATGCAAATGGCTTTAATGCATCCAAAGCCTCAGGCAGATGGGAGGAGTCTTGAACCAGGGGATGGTATGGAAAGCACACAGAGCCTACGTAAGGTTCTGTGAATGGTCAGAACTGTTTGCAACGCCCACTGCGTCAGATGACGCAGTCGGGGATATATAAGCAGCTGCAGACATTTTAGCTCAGACTCTCTGTGGCACGCTCGGGCTCTCACTCGCGCTCTGGCTCTGGCGCTCTGACTCTCTCTCACTCGCGTGCTCGCGCTCGCTCTTGCTCTCTCGCTCTCTCGTGTGCTCCCTCCACGTGGCTTGGTGAAGGGGCCTTCTCCATGTGGCTTGGAGAAGGGGTCTCCAGGCTGCTTTAAGAGGCTCTCGCCATGCAGTTTTGAGAAGGAGAGAAGATCCACGCGGTTTTGCAGGAAGAAGGCAGTTTGCAAGGAGGCTGAGAATCCAGGTGGTTCTGCATTGAGAGCTGGAGGGCACCACAGCACAGAAAGGACCTCCCCAATCAGGATTGAATGATTGGCAGCTGCTGGTAAAGCTGAACTGTGTTTGGAAAGTAGGGAAACGGTTTCTCTGACTTTCCTAAAACTAGCCTGGTTTGGTAGTGGGGAGGCAAGGATATGTGTTTGTGGGTGTTTTAAAGAGCATAAGACTTAACAACAGAAATCCGCAAATAACTAAATCTGTATAACTGTTAAATAAACAATTCTTTTTCTTTTCACTAAACTCTGGTATTGAGAGTTATAATTTTGGCGGCGGGCAATCGGGCCCCTAACTAAAGAGCCCGTGGGTTTGTTTTCAACTGGAGCAGCCCAGGGGTTCTGTAACACAGTGCCTTCCTTTGTAACACCTTCGGCACAGTCCCGGAGGCTGGGAGGATTTTTCTACCCCCTTTTCTCCTTTTCCTTTCCTGCAATCTTTTCTAGTATGCCCAATTTTACCACAATTAAAACACCTAGTTTTAGAATTCTGAGAGTTTTCTTTCATAACCGAGGCTAACAAATTAATACCATAAGTCTGAGATCCAATTTCTCTACATGCTCTGATATAATCTTCAACCGTTCCACCCTTTTGTTTCACAGGAGCCAACACCCTTTTACAATCCGCATTAGCATTTTCATAGGCAAGGGTTAAGAATAACATATCCTGTGCTTCAATGCCAGTAGTGGCCTTTTTAATAGCACTTTGGAGTCTGGCAAGAAATTCAATATAGGGCTCATTGGCCTCTTGGAGGATTTTTACAAAAGATTTTGCCACCTCCCCAGGATTTTGTAATTGTTGCCAAGCAAAGAGGCAAATATCCTTCACTTGCGCAAGAGTCTGATTAGATAATTGAATTTGATTGTTAACCGCAGAAAAGGCCCCGGTACCCTAAGTTGCTCAAATGTCGCCCCAGGCGGCTGAAGGGCGGCGTTCTCACGGCTGACCCGCCTGGCCTCCTCGCTATACCAAGATTTAAATTGTAAAAATTGCGCGGGCTCCAGGGAGGACCGAGAAAGAACATCCCAATCTGCTGGGATTAAAAGATTATCATTAGCAAATGAGGAAATGAGACCGTACACGTAAGGAGAATTCGGTCCATAACTAGAAACAGAGGATTTAAGAATTTTTAAAAACTGAAACTCAACATTGCGATGGGCAACAACAACCTGGCCCTGTGGATGTTGATTATTCGGAGGTTGTTGAATTCTTAATACTGGGAATATTGAAGAAGTATTAGTCCACATTTTCGAGGGAGGTGTTTCCTCCTCTACCTGAAGCATGACCCTTGTTAAATTTGGAGGCTTAGCGAAACAAAAGGTTGAATCGGTATAATCAGAAGGATTTTTTGGAACAAAAGATGCTGTAGTGGCAGCTGGAGGCAACGTCGGAACAAAGGGCGGAGCCTCCTGAGCCAGAAATGCAGCAGGAGGAGCAGTAGGCTCCTTAGAATCCAAATGATTAACAAGTTTTTCAAACTTAGTATCTAGATTAACAGCAAACTTCTCAAACAATTTAGACATGTTGTTAAAGGCAACCAACAGCTGGGCATTCTCACCAGGAAATGTTGGAAGTGGCGACAAAGGAGGATACCGGGGTGGAGCCTCATCTGATTCAAAATCTGAAAGCGGGACTGGAGCCGCTGCCAGCGGGGGGCTGGGCGCAGCGGCTGCAGTCAGCGTGGGAGCAGGGCTATTGTTCCCGGTATCCTCTGCCGGAACAGACGGGGCCAAGACGGCACCCTGCATATCTCCCGGAGTTTCATTGTTAATTATCTCTGACTGGTCATAAATTGGAGGCGAGGGCTGACTACTACAAGCTTTTACTGAATCTGCCTCAGAGTCCGATTGAAATGGCTGCAAGGCCACAGCCACCTGGTTAAAGGCCGCCCATGTTTCGCCTGCTATAGGATGACCAGTCTGGTGTGCTCTTTTAAGAGCTTTACCAACTTGTTTCCACACCCTTAAATTTAACTGATTTCTTCTCTCTGGAGTAAACCAATAACAGTGTTTCTTGACCTGCAAGAATAAATCTGTTAAGGCACTCTCTTTTATTTGTACACCTGAACTTCTAAGTAAAGACTTTAAAAGCCTAATATATTCTTCCTTAACTGAAGGATTATTTCCCATTACTCCGAAGTGTTTTTCCGAAAAGTTTGCTTAGACCCGTGCGATTTCCTTTTCGGTCCTACCGGTCCCGGTTTTTACCTTCTGGTCCCTGTTCGGGCGCCAGATGTTGCGTTGGTTGTGATTTCGGACGCTGAAATAAATCCGGCAGGCAGGATGATTGGCCAGTAACAAACGGAGGGCTGTGGCTCGCTCAGACCATCAGCGGAGAGCGGGAAGCCTCATCCTCTTTTTATTAGGGTTTCAAAAGTTACTAAAAATAGAACGGGGGGTGTGACATTCCAGCCAACAACAGGAGAATTTTACAAGTGAAAGAATTCTTACAGTGTCATTAATATGTAAAATACGGCCAGGGTAACTCCTGATTTAGCTAGCACCTATCAAGGAAGCAAGGCAGATCCACTAATCCTCAAGGCCAGCTCCATTTTAAGACTTCATTAACAAGGAAGCAGATGGAGTACACAACAGAACCTGTTTTACCCAGGATTCCACGACTCAGTGGCCTCGACAGCCTAAAGCCGAAGGCGGAGACGAGAGTTGCTCATCGTCTCCTGAGTCACGGGATGCCACCTGGGTGGTGGGGCATGAGAATGCCCCTACCCAGAGATCTGTCTTCCTGCAACAAGAAAGTATAAGATCTTATTTCTCAAATATTAATGGAAATATGAATCATCTAGGGAACTTTTTAAAATGCAAATTCTGATTCAGGCAGTCTGGGGTGGAGCCTGAGAGTGTGCATTCCTATCAAGCACCCAGGGGATGTCAATGGCAGGAGCTGCTCACCCAGGGGTCACACCCTGAAGAGTAAAGATAGATGACAGTGAGCACCTGGGCTCTGGAGTCTGGCAGACCTGGTGTATAAATGGGTGTCAACTGTAGTGTACCTCAGTCTCCTGACCTGTGAAATGGCAGTAATGCTCCCTACAGACTTATACATTGCCAGTGCAAGGCTCTGACACCAGCACAGAATAAATGAGGAGCTTCATCACAGCTGCTATCTGGCCCATCCGTGTTGAGGTGAGAGATGAGACAGAGCTGCTGAGGCACAGATTAAGAAATGGGGGTCCTCGTGTGCCATTATCAAGCACCATGTGATGGGGCACTTCTGACTTGTTCCTTGAGCGTTTCGTGCCTTGGAAATACAGAGGATGTGAGGAAGGCTTTCTGCCCATTCTGTAAACATTCGTCACGTGTCTGCCATGCTTCATGGTACTTTGCTAAGTGCAGGTACACAGTGTGATGAGCAAGGATGGATTATAAAGCAGAAACAGGCAAGTTTGCCCAGGGCCTGAGTGCTGTCACGCAGCTGTCCCCCTTCCTCCCACCCGGGGGCTGTCGGGACAGCCAGCAGAGGGGACCAGAGAGCGGTGCTGCTGCAAGGCACCCTGCGTCTGATCCTCAGTGGCTTTGGCTACCTCACCCGTCCCTCTCTGGACACTTTGCCCCAGCCTAGGCATCAGGAACTAAAAAGACAGGAGATGACTTGAAAGGAAAGCCTGCATTTGTACATAGATTTCTTTCCTTTCATTTAAACTTAGTCTACTCCAGAGTGTTTCTGGAACCCAGCAGATGTGGAACACCACTGAGCTAGGCAACACCAGAGGGAAAGAAAGAAATGTTTCCTCTCCAGGGGTTTGCAGTTTGTGTGTGTGTGTGTGTGTGTGTGTGTGTGTGTGGAAATTTGATACTTATGTAAATGTTATATTGTAGATGTGATGGCACAGAGATAAACTGCAACTCAAGATCATACAAATGGTAGATAGCAGACAAACCAGTCCAGGACAAATATGTAAACAGGTGCTAAAGTGTGAAAGGAATTGGGGTGGGGGCCAAGGTAACCATGATGTAACACGGGTGTGATATGTGGATGGCAGAAGGTAGGGAAGGAACATTCTGGTGGTGTAGGAGGGTGGTAGCAGAATAATCTTCCCTCCAGGAGGAAATTCCTCTCCCTTTCTTTTTAAAAAAAATTTTATTGATTGATTTTAGAGAGGGAGAGAGAGAGAATTTGCAGGACAGATTCCCCTCTCTCTCTCTTCCAGGCAAGGCTAGGAGGGAGGAGGTAGCCAAGACCCTTATGTGTGCTGGTTGGAAGACATTCTGTTCCGAATGAGAAGGCCCAGTTCCTAGAAGGAGGTACCCCAAAATTTTATCCCCCTACCTTACTTCTCATTTTCCTCCTAATCATTCTTCTAAATTCCTTTGGGGTGTATTATCTTGGCCCTGGAGATAAAGTGTTTGAACTAGACCTCCAAAGGCCCAATACTCTGATCCTGTGCCTGCTTAGCGACCACAGACTCTCCCATAGGTTTCCCAAGCTGGCTTCTAGAACAGGCATTGCAGACTTTTCTGTAAAGGGCTAGATTGTAAGTATTGTTGGCTTTGTGGACCACACAGACTCGGCCTCAACCACGCACCTTTGCAGTGGCAGATCCAAATCAGCCATACAAGGTGGGTTAATGAATACAACTTTATTCGTGGACACTAAAATGTGAATTTCACATAATTTTTGGGTCAGGAAATCTTCCTCTTTTGATGTTTTGGTATATTTTTATGGTGGTAAAATATAAATAACACAAAATTTCCATTTTAACAATTTTTAAGTGTCCAGTTCAGTGGCATCAGGTACATTCATTGTTGTGCAACCATCACCACCAGACATCCCCAGACTTTCTCATCTTCTCAAACTGAAACTCTGCCCCCACAAAACACTAACTCCCCATTTCCCTCCCTCAAGCCCTTGTACTCACCATTCTACTTTCTGTGTCTGTGAATTCAGCTACTGTAGGAACCTCACAAATGGAATCATGCAGTTTTTGTCATTTTGTGACTGGCTTATTTTACTTAGCATAATGTCCTCAAGGCTCATTCATGTTGTAGCATGTGTCAAAATGTCCTTCCTTTTTATGGCTGAATAATATTCCATTGAGTGGATAGACCAGATTTCAGTTATCCATTCATCCATTAGCAGACACTTGTGTTGTTTTTACCTTTTGGCTATTGCGAATAATACTGCTATATCTTTTGGTTGTCTTTGACCCAACCATTCTTAACCCTTGGGCTATACAAAAACAGGTAGAGCCTGGCTTTGGCCCTGAGCCATGTTTTACCGAACCCTGTCTCAAACACAACGGTACCAAATCACCTTCACCAGTCAGCTCTCTTTCCTAGCTTGGTGTTATTTTTTATTTTTTTGGTACATTGAACTTCATTGATGGCGCATGACAGGTAGGACTCCATAAGCCCGTCCCCTTATTCAGGGTTCTGGGATGGAAACTGTTGAGGTCAGGAGCTTCTCAGTATGTTGGGGGATTGATTTGTGGCAAGGACTCTTCAACAGCTGAGGACCTCTCTTTGTCTTGCTGGGGCTAGTGGTCCAGGGGTTCTTATTGCTTGGAGGCCATGTGGACTCTAAGGTCCACCACTTTGTTGCTGTAGCCAAAATCATTGTCATACCAGGAAATGAGCTTAACAAAGTGGTCATCAAGGGCAATGCCAGCCGCAGCATCGAAGGTGGAGAGGTTGGTGTCATTGTTAAAGTAACAGGAGACAGCCTGTTCCTCAGTATAGCCCAGGATGCTATTGAGGGGGCCATCTGATGCCTGCTTCACTACCTTCTTGATTTCATCATATTTGGCAGCTCTTTCTAAGTGGCTGGTCAGATTCACAACCGACATATTGGGGGTGGGGACATGGAAGGCCATGCCAGTGACGTTGCCCACAGCCTTGGCAGTGCCAGTAGAAGCAGGGTTTATGTTCTTGACAGCCCCTCAGCCATCACACCACAGCTTCCCAGAGGGTCCATCCACGGTCTTCTGGGTGGCAGTGATGGCATGGAGTGTGGTCATGAGTCCCTCCACAATGTAAAAGTTGTCATGAATGACCTTGGTGAGGGGGGCTAAGCAGTTGGTGATGGGAAAAAAACATGAGATAACATCGAATGTTGAGAGCTTGCAGGTAGAGACCGAGGGAAAGAGATAGATAAAAGAGCATGGCAATTCCACTCATAAAAATTCTAAGAAATGCTAAACTAACCTGTAGTGGTAGAAAGTGGATCAGTGGTTACCTGCAGTGTGGCTGAAGGCACAGATGGATAATGAGGGGCACAAGGAAACTTACTGGGGGTGGATGTGTCTGTTATGTCGATTGGGCTGATGGCCTTACACATGTGTACAGATGCAAAGCTCATCAAATTGTACACATAACGTGCACTTGATTGTATGCCCGTTACACCCCAGTAAAGCTGTGTTATTAAGACTTGATGTCTGAGCTACCTGGTGGATGGCTATGAATTGAGGGCTTGGAGAAGCGAGGGAATCTGGTGAATGGCTGACTTTAGATTCACCGCCTTGAATGGGTTCTGAGAACATCCAATATGCTCATCATGTCTGAGCTGTAGGCATTGTCTTTGCTCAACTGCTCATCTAAAAATATTTTCCCTTCAAGTTTTGGAACCAAATATACTGTTTGAACCTGATATAAACACATTGAAAATGGCATTTTGGAACAAGGATCAAAGGACAATAAAAGCAACACAAGTGCTTTGCCTCTTTGCACCACCAAGACAACACACAGGTCGCCGACACCATGAAGGTGTAGACTTCAGAACACACCTTTGACCACCCATGGAAAACTGTTACAACAGCTGCAATGCAGAAATACCCTAACGCTAGGAACCCAAGTGTGGTAGGAGTTGATGTACTGGACAGACATATAGATACTACTGGAAAGTTACACAGCAGACTTCTCAGCACTGAGTAGGGACTGCCTTCTATTGTGAAAGCTCTTATTGGTGCAGCAAGAATCAAAATATATGTGTGAGAAATTCTGTAGTTGATTCTATAAACAATGGAACTTGAGTCCAATAATAGTTCATTTACAAATATGGTTTCAGGAGATGAGAGACCTATAAAACCACATCCTCAGGACCCAGCAAAAATTGTTTTGACTCATGGGGCCATAATCACCATGAAAAGAGTCAGTCTCAGTAGCTATCTTGAAGGTCTGATGGGAAGTACAATATTTTCAAATGAGAGTAAAGGCTGAGAAGCAGTGGAATGGGTAAATTAAATAAATTAAATGATGAGACTGAAGAATTGACGGCTTCAGCAAGAGGGAGCTTAAGGACACCGATGGCGGCAGCAGCATTTGTGGAGAAATGATGACAGTTGGTATGCAACACCTAGTCCTTCTGATCTCTGCTAGCTGGCATTATATCTATTTGTTATTTGAAAAATACAACTCTAAAAAAATTTAATAAACTGAAGAAAGGCTATGTGACTTGATCAAAACAAAGAGTACATGATTTCTAAATAAAACATCATCTGAAATTATTACTGTTTTGAAATGACTGGTTTTAAGGATTCCACTATTTATGTGAAAATTTAACAATTTTTGAAAGGTACAAAAAAAAGGAAAATACTTAGAAATTGGTGTTAGCATATTAAATCTCCTTATGGTAGAATTTTAAACCTTTTCATGCATTGGAACTCTACCTGGCTTTGGACCAACCACAGACAAAGCAGAGCCACCTCTAAATGGACACAATTGCCCTACTGTGATAAACTTCAAGAGAGAGCTCACTTTAAAAGGAGAAATTGTATACTTTTAAAAGATATATTAATTTGTATAAAATAACTTGCTCTGCTATAAATGACCATTAAAAACTACAGTGTTTTAATTTGGTCCTTAAAGGACATTTTTGGAGTGAAAATGATCACTAAAGTAATATATAATTCCAACAAAATATGATTTTATTGTATTAAAGAATACTGTGTTGATTTGCCAAAGTTCTGTATGTAACTTAGTGAAGGTATTACCTTTCTTGGATTCGTACTTTAATTAGTATGCTGTATTGTGGGCTGGTTATCCCACCTGAAAAAATAAAGTTACTACTGGAATTTTGCAGCACTCTAAACTTAAATGGAAGAACTATTTACATCTTTTAGCATTTCACATTTGCCTAACTTATAAATTGCCATTGTCAAAAACCTTGGTTCTGTAGCACTGGCTGTAGTGGCTCAGGTGGAGACAAACCAAAGGGTTGCTGGTTTGATTCCTCATCAGAGCACATGACAGGATTGCAGGTTCATTCCCCGTCAGAGCGTGAGGGGGGAGGGCAGCTGATCAATGTTTCTGTCTCACTTCAGTATTTCTCTCCCTCTCTCTCTCTCTCAAAAAAGAAAAGAAAAGAAAAATATCATGGTCTATAATTACTAAAGCATGTTGTCAGGTTATTTGAATATAATTACTTTTTGAAGTAATTGTGACCACAAAATATCTTTTTTACACGAGGAGCTATACATCATTTGAAATTACTCAAATGATGTCTTGATCTGAATCATAAATCCCAGGTACTTAATGTATTTAATAATAGGGTGCCACTGTGGGGTGTGGGGCTGAGGAAAAAGAACAATAGAGAGGAAAAAGCATTGACTTAAACTGACCACTATGTGAATTACTTTGCAGCTTTTATTTATGGGAAATCCTTATTTTGGGTGCCAAAGGGCAGCTGTCCTCTGAAAAACAATCCAGTAAATGTATTTTGTTTCTTATTTTGTAGTAGCCAATTATCAACCAGTAAATAATATCTTTGATACTTTCAACTGTTGCATATAGAGTATTTTTGTTAAAAAGTGGTTAGCTCTTGCCCTTATTTTACAATGGTTAATGTGATAAAATGCTAATAAGGTTTCCTATAAAAGAAACTAGGTAATATATATACATAAACCACACATATAGTATATACCAAACTTTAAAAAATAGTGATTTTTATATTTAAAATATTGTTTAGCTTAAGATGTTTTATAACAGTGGTTCTCAACTTTCCTTTAATACAGTTCTTTATGTTGTGGTGACCCCCACGCCCTTTAATACAGTTCTTCATGTTGTGGTGACCCCCAATCATAAAATTATTTTTGTTGCTATTTCATAACTGTAATTTTGCTACTGTTATGAATTGTAATGTAAGTATCTGATATGCAGGATGTATTTTTCATTGTTACAAATTGAACATAATTAAAGCATAGTGATTAATCACAAAAGCAATATGTAATTATATATGTGTTTTCCGATGGTCTTAGGCGACCCCTGTGAAAGGGTCATTCGACCCCCAAAGGGGTCGCGCGACCCACAGGTTGAGAACTGCTGTTTTAGGATATTTGTTAAAGCAAGTGAAATTTCAATAAGGTTTTTTTTTTATCCTCACCTGAGGACACTTTTTCATTGCTTTTAGGGAGAGAGAGAAGAGAGAGAGAGAAACATTGATTCAAGAGAGAAGCACTGATTGATTGCCTCCCTACACATCCAGACTGTGGATCGTGCACACTCGGACCAGGAATCAAACCCGCAATCCAGGTATGTCTCCTGACCAGGAATCAAACCCACAACTTTACAGTTAAAGGACAACGTTCCAGCCAACTGAGCCACACTGGCCAGGGCTCAATAAGGTTTTTGGTTATCTTTTTTTTTTAATATGCTTTATTGTTTATGCTGTTACCATTGACCCAATTTCTTTTCCCTTTGTTCCGCTCCACCCAGTGACCCCTCTCCCTCCACTTGTCCCCCCCCACCTTAGTCCATGCCCATTAGCTGTGCATATACTTCTTCTCAACATCTTCCTATCTACTCCAACCACTCCTACTATGCTTCTTAATTCCTGTACCATCTCCCTCTTTTCCCCTCTTCCCCCTCCCCTCTGACCTCCCTCCAAAATGTTCCCCATACCTATAATTCTTTTCCCACTCTCGTTGCCTACTTAGTTTGCCTTTGTTTCGATTCCCTAGCTTCTGTTGTTCGTTGTTGTGATACAGTTTTCATTTTAATGTTCAGTTTTGATCCTCTTTCTCCTAAACAAGTCCTTTTGACATTTCATGTAACAGTGGTTTGGATCCGATGAACTCCTTCAGTTTCACTTTGTCCTGGAAGCACTTTCTCTGCCCTTCTATTCTGAATGACAGCTTCGCTGGATAGTGTAATCGTGGTTGTAGGTTTTTGCTTTTCATTACTTTGAATATTTCTTGCCAGCCCCTTCTTGCCTGCCAAGTTTCTTTAGAGAAATCAGCTGATAGTCTTATTGGGACCCCTTTGTACGTAATTCTCTTCTTCTCTCTTGCTACTTTTAAGATTCTCTCTTTATCCTTAATTTTTGACATTTTGATTATAATGTGTCTTGGTGTGGTTCTCCCTGGGTCCAGTTTTTTTGGAATTCTCTGTGCTTCCTGGACCTGTAAGTCTATTTCCTTCCCCAAGTTAGGAAAGTTCTGCTTCATTATTTTTTCACATAATTTTTCAATTTCTAGCTCTTCTTCACCTTCTGGCAACCCTGTGATTCGGATGTTGGTCTGCTTATAGCTGTCCCATAGGTTTCTGAGCCCTCTCCTCATTTTTCTTACTTTTCGTTTCCTCTTTCTGCACTGGTTGACTGTTTGTTCCTTCCTTATGTTCCGATTTGTTGATTTGATCCCTGGTTTTCTTTCCCTCACCATTTGTTTTGTATGTGTTTTTGTTCATTTCAGCAGGACTAGCCATCATTCCTTCCCCATCTTGTTTAAGATCTGCTGTCAGATCTGTAAGCATTCTTATAACCAAAGCTCTGAACTGTGCCTCAGAAAGATTTCCTATCTGCTAAGCCAGTATATTAGACATTCGATGTCTGGTCAGCTGCATGATTGGGATCTCTATCATGATCTCTGTCATCCTGACAGTTTTGTGTTTACCTTTGCTTCCTGGGTGGGGCTGTCACACCTACGCTACAGGGGGCAGAGCCCCATGCGCTCATCACTACCGGGCGACCCTTCTCACCATGCTGTGACATTTTGCGTGAGGGTGGGGTCCAAGATGGATTCTTGCCGTTTACTCTCCGTTGAGAGACTGGGAGCTTCTTCCTCTGTTCTCACCCCCTCTGGCCTTCACATTCCAAGGCAATGGGGGTTTGCCTTCCCTGGCATTGGAATTGCAAGCTGACAGGTCTGGTCTACAACCAGAGTGCTCCCCAGGTGTTTCTTGCCTCTTTTTAAATACGGGTGTCTGTGATTATTGCTTTCCCACTGCCGTCGCCGCTGCTGCCGCCAACAGCACAGCTTGACTCCTTCGCCCCAGCTTCACCCCTCCTACCTGTCCAGACGAGCACCACTTCTTTATAACTTCATACATTGGACTTCCATGTGACTTTATTTTCTGGAACTTCTGGTTATTTCTGGTTTTGCGGTAGATGTAGTCCTTCTTAGTTGTGGAGGGAGACGGAGTGTGTCAGTCTAGGCCTCCATCTTGGCCAGAAGTCCATCTGGTTATCTTTTGTAACCAGAGGTTTTTTTTTTTTTAAAGGAGGGATTTATTTATTGCACCACCTCATACCTTTGAGGTAACCCACATGACTAAATTATTGATTTTTGATACACTAGAAAGTGATATTTGGGGGCAAGCAAGGAAGACAAACTGAACTCTACTGATTCTGAAATCTTCTCTGAGTCAGCCATACTGAATTACTGAATAGCTGCCACAGGTCATATTCTGAAGTTTTCCTTTCTGTCATGTCAATAGTCTGGGAGGATGTTCACATTAAAATGTTATAATATACATCACTATAAAAACTGATAGATGTTCCGTTACCATTGCTGGTATTACTACTACTATCACTACTCAGTACAAACTCTTGATAAGTTTGCCTTTTGTAAAAATATATGCCCACGTGGTGAGTTGGCTGGGAATAGCTGTATATCACTTCCTCTGGCCCCAAGGAAACCATTTAGAGCATTGCTACAAACCCTATGTCATCTCCAGATCCTGTCTAATCACATGGTTCTATAAAAAACATGATTCTATAAAAACAGTGTGTCATCTGGAGTAGTATTCCATTTCATCCAATCAGATTCTGTGCCATTTAGTATTCTGACTATACATTCTATTTCTTTTTTAATAGTATTTTTATTGATTATGCTATAACAGTTCTGATTTTTCCCCCTTTGACTCCTCCACCTGGTACCCTCCTTCCCTCCAGCAATCCCCTCCTTAATTCATGTCCATGGGTTGTGCGTGTAAGTTCTTTGGTTTCTCCACTTCCTATACTATTCTTAACATCCCCCTGTCTTTTTTGTTCCTACCAATTATGCTTCTTTTTTTTTATATGAATTAACCCATTTATTATAGGCTAACAATGTTTCAAATTGTGGAGCTTCAACTGATCTTTCAATTACTTCAGTCTTCTGATGGCAGACTTCACTGTGACAGAAGTGGTGTTGTAGGTTTGTTACAGAACCCCTGGGCTGCTCCAACTGAAAACAAACCCACGGGCTCTTTAGTTAGGGGTCCGATTGCCCGCTGCCAGAATTACAACTCTTAATACTCCAGTTGAGTGAAAAGAAAATTGTTTATTTAACAGTTACACATATCCTTGCCTCCCCCCCTACCAAACCTAGCCAGTTTTAGGAAGGTCAGAAACACCGTTTCCCTACTTTCCAAACACAGTTCAGCTTTACCAGCGGCTGCCAATCATTCAATCTGATTGGGGAGGTCCTTTCTGTGCTGTGGTGCCCTTCAGCTCTCAATACAAAACCGCCGGGATTCTCAGCCTCCTTGCAAACTGTCTTCTTTCTGTAAACCGCGTGGATCTCCTTCTCCAGAGCACCCCTGTGAACACCCGCCAGTGAGGGAGACAGCCCCAGAGCACGCCCCCGCAAGTGTTCGCAGCTGCCTATATATCCCTGACTGCGTCCTCTGACACAGTGGGTGTTGCCAACAGTTCTGACCATTCACAGAACCCCACGTAGGCTCTGTGTGCTTTCCATACTGTGCCCTGGTTCAAAACTCCTCCCATCCACCTGAGGCCTTGGAAGCATCCAAGCAATTTTGCATAAGAAAGACACCAGCGACCAGCCTCAGGCATGCGGAGGCATTCTGAAAGCTGCTTCCTTTTCCTTATCTCCCAGCCACAAACTCTGGGGTTTGTTTTTGGACTCCCCTGTTTCTGTAACAGGTTCAGTACCACTGGTGACTGTTTTCATGCAGGAACCACAGTGCCAGATCCCCACAGCTCACCTCTTCATCTTGGTTTTGCCACAAAAGGAGCAAGTGTACTTGGCATGCTAGCTGATCTCAATTTTCTTCACCATTTTCCTGAGGGAGGCGCCATTACAGGTGTCATATTTACTGACGATTCCAACCTTCTTGGTGCATTTAGCCATTTCCCTATAAAGTAGGTTGGAACCCAAGAGGACACAGTTATGCTTCTTAATCCCTGCACCATTTCCCCATTCTTCCCTTTCCCCACTCCCAGCTGATAACCCTCCAAATGATCTCCATATCTATGAGTCTCTTCCTGTTCTGGTTGTTTGCTTAGTTTGTTTGTTTGTTTGTTTCCTAGATTCATTTTTTGATAGTTGTGAATTTGTTGCCTTTTTAATGTTCATGGTTTACTTCTTTTTCTTAAGTATGTCCCTTTAACATTTCATATAATAATGGCTTGGTGATGGTGAACTTCTTTAACTTTACCTTGTCTGGGAGGCACTTTATTTGCCCTTCCATTCCAAATGATAGCTTTGCTGGAAAAAGTAATCTAAGTTGTAGGTCCTTGCTTTTCATCACTTTGAATAGTTCTTACCAGTCCCTTCTTGCCTGAAAAGTTTCTTTTGAGAAATCAGCTGATAGTTTTATGGGGACTCCTTTGTAGGTAACTCTCTGCTTTTCTCCTGCTGCTTTTAAGATTCTCTCTTTATCTTTAACCTTTGGCATTTTAATTATGATATGTCTTGAGTGGTCCTTTTGTGGGTCTGACTTGTTTGGGACTCTGTGCTTCCTGGACTTGTATGTCTAGTTCCTTTGCCAAATTAGGGAAATTTTCTTCTATTGTTTTTTCAAATAAGTTTTTAATTTTTTGCTCTTCCTCTTATCCTTTGGCATCTCTATGATTTGGATGTTGGCACATTTGGAGATGTCCCAGAGTCTTCTTATACTCTCCTCATTTTTTGGTGTTTTCTTTTTAAGTTCTTGTTTCTTCTTTCTGTTCTGGTTGAATGTTTATTTATTTCTTATGTTTGAAATCATAGATTTGAATCCCAGCTTCCTTCCCTTCACAGTTGGTTCCCTGTAGATTCTAATTTATTTCACTTAGTGTAACCTTCATTTCCTCCTTTGTGTTGTTGCCGTACTCAATGAGTTCTCTGAGCATCCTGATTAACAGTGTTTTGAACTCTTCATCTGGTAGGTTGACTATCTTTGTTTCATTTAGTTTTTCTGGAGGGTTTTGTTCTGTTCTTTCATTTGGGCCATATTTCTTTGTCTCTTCAATTTAGCAGCCTCCTTGTGTTTGTTTCTGTATATTAGGTGGAGCTGCTTTTCTCTCTGTCTTAGTAGTGTGGTCTATGTAGAAAAGGCACCTGTATATTGTGTGGGGCAGAGCCTTAGGTAATTGCCAGGGCAGGACAACCTGCTTCACCACTTTGTGGCTCTGTGTGGTGGGGGAGGACTCAGGCTTCTGGAGGTTTGCTCGTCACTTGCCCCATTTCCAATCACTTCACCCACTTCCAGTATGTAACTGGCACCGTTCCAGGTGCTGCCCTGGTGGTAAAGTCGAGAGTGGTGGGTTTGCATATGTTTTAAGTCTGTGTGAGCCCTTTAAGTGGCGAAAATCTGGCAGTTTCTTCTGCCACCCCAACCCCCACTGGCTTTTACAGCTCGCGGTAACAGGGATTTACCTTCCCAGTGCTGAAACCTTGGGCTGTGTGGTCTGGCCTGGGGCTGGGAGTGCTCACTCCCAAGGTATTCCTCCCAATTTTTATCCACCATGTGTGAATGTGGGACCATCTATTCTACCCTCCGCTGTCTCTCAGTACCACACCGCCTCTCTGCCCCTCTTGTGGCTCTGCCCCTCCTACCCATATGGATGAATGTTTCTTCTTTAAATCATTGGTTGACGGACCTCCATATATAGCTCAATTTTGTGATGGTTCTGGGTGTTATTAGTTTTGAGATTTGGTTGTAATTCTTTCTATGGTTGCACAAGGAGGCAAAGTGTGTCTACCTATGCCTCCATCTTGTTTAGAAGTCCACAGATGGATTTCACAACTGAACTAACATTTCAGCTAATCAAAACATTGCTACATACTGATATTTAGTGAAAAGTTGCCTTGAAAAAGGCAGAATGCCCTGATGATAAAAGATTTCTTAACAAAAACAACTTAAGATGGCCGCACAAGGAGAACCCCAAGTTTAGTTCAAACTTGTATTGGCTGCTGATGGTGGGACTGGGAAAACTACATTTGTGAAATGACATCTGGCTGGTGAATTTGAGATGTAGCTACCCTGGGTGTTGAGGTCCATCCCCTTGTGTGGGTCAGAAGTTCTGCAGGCTGAGAGATGGCTGTTATATTCAAGCCCAGTGTGCCATTATAATGTTTGAAGTAACTTCAAGAGTAACTTACAAGAATGTGCCTAGCCCTGGCTGGTGTGGCTCAGAGGATTGAGTGCCGGCCTGTGAACCAAAGGGTCGCTGGTTTGATTCCCAGTCAGGGCACATGCCTGGGATGCAGGCCAGGTCCCCAGTTGGGGGCACATGAGGGGCAACCACACACTGATGTTACTCTCCCTCTCTTTCTCCCTCACTTTCCCTCTCTCTAAAAGTAAATAAACAAAATCTAAGAAAAAATAATAATAATGTGCCCAACTGGTATAGAGATCTGGTATGAGGCCGTGAAAACATGCCCATTGTGTTGTGTGGCAACAAAGTGGATATTAAGGACAAGAAAGTTAAGGCGAAATCAATTGTCTTTCACTGAAAGAAGAATCTTCAGTACTCCAACATCTCTGCCAAAAATAACTACAACTTTAAAAAGCCCTTCCTCTGGCTTGCTAGAAAACTAATTGGAGACCTTAACTTGGAGTTTGTCACCCTGCCCGCTCTTGCCTCACCAGAGGTTGTCATGGCCCCAGCTCTGGCAGCACAGTATGACCACGGTCTAAAGGTTGCTCAGACCACCACTCTCCTGGGTGAGGATGACAACCTGTGAGAAAGGGAAGATGGAGCCCAGCGTCAGAAGTCAGTTTTATAGGCAACTGTCCTGTGATGTTAGTGGTGTAGTGTGTTTGCCACTTCATTGTATAGCTAAGCAGAACCTGTGCTTGATCTTTGGGATGCTGAAAGAGATGATAGGGCTTCAGAGTGAGTGTGGCAATTAAAAGATGCCTTGATTATTTTGGACCTGCATGTTTAGCTGTTTTGAGTACAGTTGTTTCCTTATTGGGTTTCAACTATAAGACTGCAGCATTTGCATCACAATATTCAGTGGTGAAACCTTGTTTGTTACTATCATTCCCATTCCTTTTCATTTAGAGTTAGAATAAAGTTATATTTTTAAAAAAGGGGCAGCACAAGAGTAAGTTCCATGAATGGGGACATGAAGATGATTTTGGAGGAGGGAAGAATACAAGGTCTGTTCAGAAGGTATCCGGCCATGTAATATGAAAAATAGAGACATTTATTGAAGAAGATAAAAGATATAAGATACCTGTATTTAAAATAATTACACTATCCTTTTAAACTTCAAGAGAACGAAGTTGTAGCATATTTACATGATGGCATTATGTTGTCAAACGTTTTAGTTTTTACATTAAGCTGAACTTTCCTTTGACTGATGGTGAGATAAACCTCTGTACATTATGTCTTTCTGTAGCCTCTGCAGACTACTGGCTTTCATCACACCAGCATACAGTAGCTAAATTTTTGGTGCAGTTATAGCAAATGATGTTCCCTTTTAAGCATATACATTTTGGCATGATATTTCAGAGTATTGTGGGACCATGAGACAAAATTTAATAAGTAGAATCATGTCCTTTATATCTTATTTTTTAAAAAATTATGTTGATTTACTTTTTTCCTTGTTGAAGATAGTAATTAGGTTTATCAACTGTATACTGTGTTTATTGGTGGCAGTGACACTAAAGATAGAGGCAATGGATAGAAATTTTTAAACTGGAAAGAAGCCATGAATAACGCTATATTTTCAAAGTCTCTTGTAATTATGTAGGATATTAAAAATTTGATTCATTTGTCTTATTCCACTATTAGTCTTTTAAATATGTCTTTAACACATTGTATCCTTTAATTTTTCATTAAAATCGATATAAGCAGGAAAAAAAAAAAAGGAACATTGTACATAGGACTGTGATGCCTCAGTCCCCTTCAAAGTAGGCACCTTGGGACCTCACACAGTTCTCCCACTCACCAACAACTGCCCCATCATATTTTCCTGAATTTCATCTATGGTCTGAAATCTCCTCCTTTTCAAAGGTGATATTAGTTTTGGGAAAAGCCAGAAGTCGCAGGGCGTCAAATCTGGGCTGTAGCGGGGCTGAGTCACCTGGGTGATTTGATAATTTACTAAAAAACTCTGCATGGGACATGATGCATAAGTGGGAACATTGTTGTGACGAACCCTCCAATCACCAGTTCCCCAGAGCTACAGCCTTCTGAATCATCCGAATAGTTTCTGCTGAGGAATGTTCAAGCTTAATGCAAAATTTGATGCAGATTCATTGCTGTACTTGCTCAGTCATTTTAAATGTGTCAGCCACCCAGTACACATGCTCTCCCAATGGCAGCTACCACCCCCACTGACTAGTACAGTGAAGTTGTCATTGTTCATGCATGCACATTCTAGTTCACTCTCCTTGCCTGCCAGGTTAAATCAATGTCATGCAAACTATTCTTGTTATATCAATAATAGCTAGAGTTTTTCTGGACAGACCTCATATTATACTGATGAAGTATTGAGCAGTCATTTGATTATTCATGTCTTTGTTAATTCATTCTTTTTTTATTATTATTTTTCAATTACAGTTGTCCCATTTTTCCCCCATTGCGCCCCCCCACCCAGCACACCCCTTCTCCCAGTCATATCGCCCCCATGTTGTCCATTTCCATGGGTTATTTGTACTAGTTCCTTTACTAAACCCTTCCCTTACTTACCCCCCTTCTCTCCCTCCCCCCTCCCCCCTGATAACTGTTATTCTGTTCCTTGTTCAATTTAGTTCATTTGTTCATCTTGTTCCTTAGTCTTCTGTATCAGGTGATATCATATGGCATTTTTCTTTCATTGCCTGGCTTATTTCACTAAGCATAATTCTCTCTAGTTCCATCCATGTTGTTGCAATGTTAATTCATTCTTGAGTGCAGAGACATCATTTGCAGTACCCATTGCAAATTGAAAATGTGGTTTCCTTGTTTAAAAATATGAAGAATTTGAAGATGACAATAGTGGAACATTTACCCAAGTGCAGCATGCCCTCTGCATGGCCTGTTACACTAAAGAAGAGATTTGAAGAAACTGTTTCTGTCAGTACCTTGGCCTGAGGCCTAACTCTGCCTGTTTGTAGAGTCCCTACTCCTCTCTCTTTCAAAATTATTTACATTTTTTCAGTACTTCAGGTGCCTCTTTGTTCCACTTCTAGATTCCATTCATAGCTACCTTGTCTGCCTCATTGGACTAAAGGAGGCTGGAGTTTGAATCCCTGCTCTGCCATTGGCCGGTGAGCCTTTCCTAGGTCGCAGCTTCTAAGCACTCCTGTTTCCCACTGAATCTTTTTTCTTGTGAGTTTGTTAGGAGGTGACATACCTGACAGGGAGCAAGGACTCAGCAAATGTCAATTGTCTCCCTTTCTCTCCATTAGCAGAAAAAGAACGGTAGAAGAGCGGACTTTATTTCTAGATTTTTAATTCCCTTTTTATTTATTTATGCTTAGGAATTGGTCCTGGGTACATGTGTTGGGCATGGAATTGATGTTCTAGTCAGAGCCTCCAGGGAACATCTGGGACAGGGTGGAGCAGCCAGGAGGCTGTGGTGGTGGCTCTCTCTCCTGAAGAGCAGAACTCCTGGAGGAGCTGCTGGAGAAGAGGAGGGAGGGCTAGACTAGAGGCTTCTAAATCTGCTCCAGAGAAGGCAAGTGACATACTATTGTAAAGATGAGAAACATCCAGGAGTCCGCCTGATCAGAGTCCACCCATCCTCTGAAAGAGCTGCTGTTCCCAGCAGGAAAGAGAAATGAGAAGGATTCCCGAGTCTGGAGGAGGCTGCTGGGTTCAAGTCTCAATCCCGCCACTGTAGCAGGGAGACCCTGGACAGGTTAGTTCACTGCCTATGCCAGTGTGTCCACCCCTGACGTGGGACTAGAACAGCACCACCCTCAGAGAGCTGAAGGGACTGACTCCTTGAAAGGAGCCTGGGGGCCATGCCAGTGCTTGGGAGGCCATGTCAGTGATTCATTTTTAAAATAAGATGAGCCCTGGCTGGGTAGCTCAGTTGGTCAGAGCATCATCCCGATATGCCAAGGTTACAGGTACAATCCTTGGTGAATGTATAAGTGGAACAACAGATCGATGTCTCTCTCTCTCTCTCTCTCTCTCTCTCTCTCTCTCTCTCTCTCTCTCTCTCTCTCTCTCTCCCCTCTTCCTTCCTTTTTCTCTCTAAAAATCAATAAATTAAAACAAAATTAAGATTAAATGGTTCTGAAAGGAAGCTCTTATTGGCTGAATTGTACCCCTGAAAGTTCATATGTTGAAGTTCTAACCCCCCAGGATTTCAGAATGTGGCTGTGTTTGGAGACAGGGTCTTTAAAGGGGTAATTAAGTTAAAAATGAGGTCGGTAGGGTGGGTTCTAAAGCAACCTGAGGGGGGAATAAAACAAGATACAGATATGCATAGAGGGATGATAACAGGAAGACACCTGAAGAAGACATCTGTCTACAAGGCAAGGAAAGAGGCCTCAGGAGAAACCAGCTAAGAGCAGGCATGTTGGCACACACTTAACTATAGACAGTGACAGGGATCCTCTGTAGTATCTCTACCGGCCTTGAGGTGGCCCCTTACTGTCCCTGCTCTTGCAATATTTTGGCAATCATCAGAGGTGCCTTCCAGCCACCTGTTAGCATTTAGCTGCTGATCTTTCCTTGAAAGGTTTGTGGTTCCAAAGGAAATGGCTGAAGGTCTCTTTCACTGTAAACTGGAAAGACTGGAACTGTGAGTCATAGAGTGCAGAGCACTGAACATTTATTAAGCACCAGTTGCATGCCAGGTGGTTCACTGGGCCTGTTATTTAGCTCCAAGCCGAGCTGTTAGTGGCTCTGGAGAAATCCTTTCCAAACACACCTTTGGAGCCATTGCTCCACTGCTGCCCTTTGACTTCCTTCTCTCCTTTGTTCTTTGCCGTTTTCTCTCTTGTTTCTCAAAATTCTGGTCAGCTCTATAACATTTTGAGCATTTCCTGTTTCTTAAACTTCCTTCCAACCCTATTTTCTTTCTGTTTATCACACCTTCTTTCCCCCCTCACCAGCAGATGAAGGAAAACCAGCTTCCCACTCTTGAATTCCAGAGCTCCGGAATGCTTTCTTCCAGGTCCAGGCAGCTGCCCTTCATGCACATCCTCATGGTTGCCCTGGACCATCTCACCGCATGCCCTGGCTCCAGTCTGAAATACAGGAGCTGCCATCCTGACCTGGCTCCCCAGTTCTGATTTCCAAGTGAAAGGAAAGCTCAGAATTTCTTACCGGGCGACAAAGATGACACTGTCTGGATCCAGAGTGCTTTATGCTTAAATCCCAGCTCTGCCACTGACCTGCTGTGTGACTTTGGACAAGTTGCTTAACCTCTATGTACCTCAGTCTCCTCACCTGTAGGAGAGGATAAAGCCTTAGCAGTGCCATGTCAGTGTCAAGCCCGTGTCAGTCCACAGGAAGGGCTGATTATTATTGGTCCCAAAAGAAGCTCTGGGACAAGTTCCATTCAGAAGAAGTAGCATGTTCATTTGGTTAAAGTAGTAAGTAACTCACATGGTTTATATAGTTTCCAGTTTTGTAAAACGTGGGCTCCAAACATGCCCTCATTGACTGTACACATGTGGGGAGGAAACCTCGCCAGCTGGGGCTGGCGAGCTGGCATCACCGCTCTGCACTTGCCTTGGCATCTTTCTGCCTGAGCCACTCACCCTGGAAAGTTTTTCCTTTATTAAGGAGACATGCACCCAGCTCATCTGCCTTCAAACACGTGCACCAATGGGTAAGTCGATCCAGGGCTTGGTTCACACAAGCCTGGATAAACAGGAGGCTGCTTGCCTCCTGGGGTTGATGTGGTCATTAAGTTGGTGCTAAAGAGAGCAGATTTCTTTCCAAGGGTAGGAAAAAGCCATGATTGTGAGATTAGCCCTGGAGATGGACTAAAGAAAAAAAAGTCTGGTTTAGATTGAGCCTTGCCATGTTCCCTGTTGAGTTTCCTTTATTCCCTTGATATTTGTCGAGTGTCTGTCCTGGATCAGATACAGGTTGGGCACGTGGGAGATGGAGGTTGCTACAATATGGTGGGGGTTTGTGGAAGAAAGTGACCTTGTGCTCAATGCCAAGGATTATGGGCTTGAACTTGAGACTGCAGGTAGTAGAGCTGCACTCGGGGTGCAGGATGGAAGGTGAATCAAAGATGGACCTTGTAAGAGTGTGAACTAAGGTGACAACCCTGAGGATCAAGATGAAGAGGCTGGTCTGAAAGACTCAGAGGTGAATTGACTGGACATTGGTGTTAGGAATGTAGAACCTCCTAGCAGTGGATATCAGGCCACTCCCACTGATGCAGTGGGTCTGTGATGAAGTTCCAGAATTCGAGGACAAAGCAGAATACACACATAGAGTTACCCCTAATAACCCCTGAAGTCACCCATGAGACAGAGAGCAGAACCGTCTCTCTGAGGCTGGAGCAAGCTTTTCTTCCAGCACTGGGCTGGATGGCTGTTTCTTTGGCATCAGTGGGTTCATGTGATCTTCTTGATTGAGATCAGCAGCTGGGCTCTCATGTCTGCTTCTGCCTGTGGATGCAGTGTAGCCTCCACTGTGTTTGCACTTTCAATATGTGTGCCAAACCGTAAGAAGTGTCCTTAAGCATAGCCCCCTGGATAGGCGTTTGAAGGCACAGGTGTGCTGGTTCTGTGAGAGGAGGTGATAGAGCCACAGAACAGCAGGCCACGCCTCACCCATGTGTGCCGGAGAGAGTCCTGGGGGACAGCAGGCCATCCTTCATTCCATGCTCAGTAAAGGAATGGCAGTGGGATCTGGCCCTGACTGCCTCAATCTCAGCCTCTCTTTTTGGCCGACTCAAAACATTTCGAAAGATAAATATGTAGATTTCACAGAAAAAGTCATCTTTGATTTCATGACCACCTTCATGCCTCTCATTTGACTAACCCATAAAGATGTCACTTGTGTTCTGGTGGAAGGAAATGGGGGCTGGGTGTTTTGAGCTGAATAAGCAAAACTGAAGTGATTAAGGACCAGTTACAGTTGATGGTTTCAGGGAGAACCAAGGAAAGCAAACAAGGGGCTCCCTGAGGAACAGAGGTGAGGGGAAGGGGAGGTGCGCTGTGCTCCAGTGCTCGGGTCCTTGTGAGGGAGAGCTGGCTATAAAACTGAGCGCGGGAGGAGGGGCAGCATTGATTTACGGGCAATACCTAAAGATGGCACACATTCACTCAAGAGGAGGGACCCTGTCTGAATTCCTGCCCCTCACCCCTCTCGCCCTCCGCACTATCCATATACTTCAGCTCTATCCAGAGCTGTGCTGGCACCTGTGGATGCCCTGGACAGGGGCCAGACCAGCTCTCAGGCAACTCATGGACTGGGCCTGGGCAGCAGGGAGCAGAGAGTTACTTCAGCCAGAACTTGGTGATCAAGAAATGGACAGATTGTATGAGGAGTTAAAGTTGAGGGTTTGTCTGAAGTTGGCAATTATATCTTATTTTCAGTATCCCAAGTGTCTGTTTTTGCTTTTATGTTTATTTGGCACTTTTTCTTGAATGCTGAAATAGAGATAAGCACAATTCATAGATGAGGAACCCATGTCTTCGTGATGGAATTGGCTCAATCCCCACAGACTCCCAGCGCTGGAATCAGAGCACTCCCCCTTCTGGATCTGGCAAGGACACCCTTGTCTGCTAAGGGCCCTGCAAGGGAGAAGGAGGGTGTTTCCCACGCCCCACATCAGGTCTAGCCTTTCTCTGAGCTCCTCTGAGTCTTGGCTGCTGAGGTGCTCTCCCTGGAATGTTCCGCCATCCACAAGGTGATGAAGGCCTGGAAACTTTTGTTCCATTAAACTTTGCCAGGGAGCTATACTTAGCAATCAGCTGGGGCCAAGAGTGGGTTCTCTGAATATAGATAGTAACAAGTGGGCTATTTTCAAACTTCCAGAGAACCCCCAAAATACTCAGGGCCTAAGTGATATTTATAGAGCCCTCTGGGGTCTGGAAGGGAAGGCATAGCCTTAGTGCATCTGTGGTTTCAAGAGAGATGTTTCTTTCAACAGGGAGTGCGGGAAGGGACCCAGCCACTGAGAGACTAGGTGTCCCTCTCACAGCTGTTTCCAGGGCTTGAGCTCATAGAGGCCAGGCACTCGCATCTGTGTCAGGAAAGAGTGGAAGCCTGCTGTGTCTAGTAATTTTCTTTCCTGTGCACACTGGTGGCATCCTGTCTGCCCATCACATGCCACCCTGGGAGCACTTTTTGTACTAGGAAACTGCTGTCCCCAAACTTGGAGAGCCCATTACATAGTTTTTCTCTTGTCCAGAATCCTCTTGATTTCTTAGGCTCCTGATTTTGCCCAGACTTAATGAAGCTGCAGTCAAAACACCTGCTTCCAATTCCATAGGTCCCAGACTCCCACCTTGGAGAGGATTCCAACAACATGCGTGGAGTAGTGCAGTCGAAAGGCTCTCTTTAGGGAGAGGAGTGGGAATGTGATGAGTAAAGATTTGAGTAGGAGGGGGGCCAAATAGCTGTCCCCCAAGAATAGAGTTGGTCATGCCAACATCACCTGGGAATGAATGTGAACAAGCCTTAGACCCCTTTCTGATTCTCATTCTGTAGGTGTGGAGAGAGGGCTCCAGAAACCCAAATGTTAAGTGGGCATCCTGGATTAATTCTAATGATCAGGCTAAATAATGAAGAAAGGCAGGTCAGGGTGGGAAGTTGTGAGCCCCGAGTGTGTAGCAGGCAGTGTGGCCTGTGGGGGACACGGTGGCCTCATGGTCTGACTGTAGCCAACTAGCTTTGAGTGGGGTGTCCCCCCCATTCATTGCAAGTCAGTTTCTTGGCAGGTGCCTGGGCCTTTCCTCACCCCTCTGCCAACCGATGCTCCACTACCCTGCCCTACACCAGATCAGACATAAATATAAGAGCATTTTCCATGGGCCAGCACAGAAGGGCAAACATTCAACTTTATTTTAGGCCTGTGAAATTCCCTTCCTTCATACCCAACAGGTGCATTGCCTCATTTAGATATTGGGGCCCAGAAATAGAACACAATTTACAATATAGCTTCCTTCAGGCATTTGGATGCTATTCAGGAAAAAAAAAAAAAAAAAAAAAAAAAAAAGCCTCCTGCTAGCTGGCCAGGAGCAGCACAAAGGCTGGCTGGAGCTTTCACCTTTCCCAGGCTTGGGGAGAGGCACCACCGGCAAGCAGTTTGACCCCCTCAGCAGAGGGGCCAGGCACCTCGAGAGACAGTTTGGGGCAGGATCATCCTGTCAGGGCACAGGCCTGTTCTGAGCCCTGCAGGACTCCCTGACATGGTGGAGAGGAAGAGAGGCACAGGCACAGACACTAGAGAGGGGCCAGGTACTGAGCACGGGGCCTCGGATCTTTGGAGGAGGTGTTTCTAGGAGCTCTGTCAGTAAGAATCCACTGACCCCCTCGGTGCTTTGTGGATTGGGGGAGGATAGGATTCAGCTCTCCTCACCTTAAGCCCAAGCAAATGGCCCACCTGGCATCTCTTGGCAAATCGCGTGTTCTCATCAGCTGTTGGGGGTGCGGTGAATGTTGTCCTTCAATTTATATGTTGATGTCTTAACCCTCAAGTACCTCAGAACATCGCCTTATTTGGAAATAGGGAAATTGCAGATGTAGTCAAGATGAGCTCATTACAGGGTGCGTCCTGACCCAATATGTCTGGTTCCCTTATAAAAAGGGGTAATTTGGACAAGGCAGACATGTATACAGGGAAGACGCCATGTGCAGATGGAGGCAGAGATGGGGTGATGCTCTACAAGCTGAGGAACATCAAAGACAGCCAGCAGACCAGCAGGACTGGGAGATGTCTGGACACATTCTCCTCACAGTGCCAGGAGGAACCAGCAGCCCTGCTGGCTCCTTGGTCTTGAACTTCTAGCCTCCAGGACTGTGGGAGGTTAAATTTCTGCTGTTTAAGATGCCCAGTGTGTGGGACTTTGTTACAGTAGCAAACTGATACATTAACTAAATTCCTAGTCTCAAAAGCACCTGTATCCCACCGGCTGAGATGGTCTGGTATAGGTTAGGCAGGGGCTCTCTTGGGTGGTCTGCTTCATCAAGGTCACCTTGATCCAAAGAAGCCCAAGACCAAGGTCAAGTTTCCTCTGGGATGCCCCAAGGCCCCTCCACAGGCTGTCATTAAACCAGCCACCCAGGTCCCTTCATCCTCTGAGGAGCATAAGGTAGAATCTACAGTGGGGGCCACCAGCGCTGGGACTGCGGCAGAGGTTACTGCAGGGTAAGATACTTGGCACCCAGTGTGGTCCTGGTAAATGCTCCCAAATATTCTCACATGCAGAGGAGGCTCAGCAGGTCTGGTGGCTCAGGGCCGAGAGGGGGAACTCTGCAGCTTGCTATGTGGCTCCATTCAAGGCCAGAACCAAGGGGCTTAACACTCCCTTTTGGTCCCAACCAAAAGTGGAGCTGCTGACAGCAGGCCATCCTTCCTGCAGAGAGGAGCAGGTGTCCCCTCTCAACCGTCAAGGACTCAGTCAGTCTCCATGGGACATAGGTCTCTTTCAGTCCTGGATGCCACCCTCCCTGAAGGGTCCTGCTGGAGACGGTTAAGACAGACTGGCAAAAAGCAGGACCAGTTCACGAGGTGATCGCCCAGAGGCCTGGGGATGAAAGGAGGCCACCTATGAGAAGGAAATAACACTACCATACTGGGGTAGTGGACACAGGACACTGGGGCCATGGGGGGTGGGTGCTTATGTGTTGGCATCTGAGTTGGTTTGGGAAGGCATGTATGTCTGGGGCAGGGTCAAAGGTCTGGGCCACTCACTTAGTTCATAAATACCTGTGGCCTCAAGAGAGGGGTGCAGAAAAAAGGTGACAGTGCTGTTGCAGACACAAAGATGTGGCCCTTTGGTGAGATGGTGCAATGAAGACATATCCTTTTGGTGACAGTGGAGAGGTGTGCAGATACAGCACTGGTTCTCTCTTCTTAGACCTTGGGGAAAATGAACACCCAGCCATGCAGCACTCACAGCCCTCTCCTGGCTCTTTCCCCCCACTGTGGTTTCCTCACACTTCTCTTGCAAGCCCTCACTCATCCCCAGGCCAAATTCATGTCCCTTAGTTATTCTTCCATGCTGTTTGATACCGTCCCCATCACCCGTCTCTTTCTTTCCGAGGAAGGCACCCCTGCTCACCCGGACCCTGCCTCCTGCAGCCTCACTCCCCCACACATAACATTGCAGCTTGGTGCTGTGACCCCTAGTCTCCTCCTCCTCTGTGGCCAGGAATCCTGCTACCTCTGGAAATTTCTGAGAACTTGGCCTCCTTTGTAGATGCAGAGGACTGGGAAAACGTAGACCCTCAGAGGACATAACAGCCCTGAGTGCACAGACTTTATTGCCCTGCAACTGTGGGTGGGGACCTAGCTGTAGGCCCTCCTGGTGCTGCTCCATGTCAGGAGATGGGGAGGGTGTGGGTGCGCACGTATGACATGAGGCAGCATGGCCCAGAATCCAAACAGCCAGGGGAGGTGAGCTTTGAGGTAGCTCTCCCCATGCAGGCTAGACTGTGCAATGTGCTCAACACAAGTCAGACTGTTCACGTGGAGCTGTGAAGAGATCCAAAGGCAGCCCTATTTGTCATCTTAATGGCAGGATTGTCCATGCTGGTGACAGTACCCCAACAGTCTTTAACTCTTAAAGGAACAGAAACTGAAACCAGAGCAAGTAGAAAACTAACTGGTGGTTCTTGTTTTGCTGAAAGTCGTCCCTTGGAGACAAGTCCCCTCCAAGTGGGCAGAGCACAGTGGGAGATCTGCACGAGCCCCTGCTCACCCTGACAGCCCTCTGGGCTGCACTGGGTCGGAATAGAAGCATGCTGTGGCAAACAGGGGAACACACCTGAGCGGGGGGGACTGAGCTCCTGCCCTCCAGGAACTTCTGGCTCCTCTGAGCATACCAGGCAGCATGAGGCTGCCAAGAAGGGTGCCAGCCGTGGTCTCTGGGATTGAGGTTCTGTCCCTCCTGCCTGTACTGAAACCATGCCTTTCAGGGACCGGGGCAGCATCCAGATTCCTCATGCCTCGCCAGGAGTGACATGCGGGAGAAGGTCTTGGCGCAGCTCTTACACTGGTACTTCTTGGTGTCAGAATGTGTCTGCAGGTGAGCTCGGAGATTTGAGCGGTCAGCAAAGGCCCTGCTGCAGTGAGAGCAGGCATAGGGCTTCTCACCTGGGGAGGAAAAGGGAAGGGACAGGTGAGTGACTACCTGGGGTGTACTGGGAAGGTGGCCTCAGGGTTCCAGTGTCCCTGTTTATAAATGAATAACCCATCCCTCTCCCTCTAAGTGCTCACTCAATTCCAATTCATCTATCTTCATCACCCCCTCCCTCAGACATAAGTGGTAGGGGCCTTAGCCCCAAACCCAGGAGGAGACTCTAAGGCCAAGAGGCCATACAAGCACCCAAGGTTGGGGCAGCTTGGAAACAGGGTGAAACGACATACCTAACCCTTCCTAAGAGGAAAGGTCCAATGCAGCTCTTTGCTACATCTGCCACAGCTGCTAGACCTTCCTCTGTTTCTGCCAGAGCTCTCCTGGGGACCTTTGCCACCCAGATCTGGATGTGGGAAGCATGGGCACCTTCTGGCAGCTGAGCCTGCCTACAGAAAACCAGGAGTAGAGACCAGCCAGCCTCCCACAGAAAGCAGACTGGAAGGAGTGAGCCCTCCTCCTGCACAAAAGGGCATTTAGGAATGACTAAAATCCTTGTATCCTTCAGGCCACCTCCAATCAGGGACCAGGGATTTGGACAAAGTCCTTCTGTTGGGACCTTGGCCCCAGAATGATTCTGACAAGTGTAAAAGGAAGTGTCATCGAGAGTCACCTGTTCACTGTGCAGAGTGGCTTCCAGTCCTGCAGCCCTACAGAGTCCTGAGAGACACCAGCCTTCAGTCCCCACTGCGCAACACTCAGGCATGCTCCCAGCCAGGCCACCCTCCTGCAGGGACTCCCACCCTCCTGGCTCCTAGAATAAGAGCACTGAGCCTCTGATGATGTGTGACATCCTTAGTGAAGGGTCAAGGAAAATGGCCCTTTCCAGTAAAACCCTTCTTTCCAGCCTCCACCCACATGTGACTCAGAAGATTCTAGTCATAGAGCTGTGACAGGATTAGGAAGGCTCCAGTTACAGAAAGTGTGTGTTGCAACTGTGGGTCTGTGATCAGGACCAAACAGTTATTCTGGGAGCTCTGTCTCTCTGTTTCTGTCTCCCACTCTGCACTGTGTGCTTGACGAAGTCCAGGCTCCAGGCGATGCCCCGGGCTGAGATCCATTTCAGCTACGGGCTGCTCCTGTATGTAGCAGGACCCTTTTGCTTTTTCTGGGCAGTGTATTTTGGGGGGGCCTCCTTCAGCTTCCTGTCCACATCCCTCTCTTTTCTCTGTTTCTTACTTTGTCTCCTGTCCACAGCTACTCTTCTCTCCTTTGTTTCCTGTAGGTTCCTGGGCATCCTCTTACCCATGGACAGGTTTGCTCCAGGTCTCGAACTTCTGAGTGAAGTCCCAGCTGTCATCTCTGCCCTTCAGATAGGCTATGACCCCTATGGTTCTTACCCTCAGACCAGGTCTTTCTCACTCCCGTCTCTTCCTTCCAGAATTCTGGAAGACTGTGGAATGTGAGAAGTCAGACCCTGCTGAAGCCCTGTGCATCCTATGCTTTGCTGGGTGTTATGGGTTGAATTATGTCCTCCAAAAAAGAGACCTAACCCCTGGTATCTGTAGATGTGACCTTATTTGGAAATAGGGGCTTTGCAGATGTCATCAGGTTAAAATGAGGTTATGCTGCAGTTTGTGGGCCCTGATTCAATATGACTAGTGTCCTTACAACAAGAGGGAAATTTAGACACAGACACACTGGGAGGGGAGGCCATGTGAGGTCAGAAACAGAGGTTGGAGTGATGTGGCCACAAGCCAAGGATGCCAGCAGCCTCCAGGAGCTGGAGGAGGCAGAAAGAATTCAGCCCTGGGACACCTGGACTTCCAGCTTCCAGACAGTGAGAGAGGACATTTCTGATGTTTTGAGCCCCCCAGATTGAGGGACTTTGTGCTGTAGCCCCAAGACACGGACACACTGGAAAGCAAAAGCTGCATCAATGTCCATCCTCTTGTTCATAAAATTTCCCCTTCTGCCATGGCTGGTGTGGCTCGGTGGATTGAGCGGCAGCCTGCAAACCAAAAGGTCTCTGGCTTGATTCCAGTCAGGGCACATGCCTGGGTTGCGGGCCAGGTCTCCAGTTGCGGGCACGTGAAAGGCAATCAATTGATGTTTCTCTCACACATCAATGTTTCTCTCTCTTTCTCCCTCCCTCCCCCTCTCTCTGAAAATAAGTAAATTTAAAAAACAGAAAAATAAAACAAGCCTCCCTTTCCCTCTTTCTAACTTCCAGGTTCTGCTCTTGCCTTTACCCAGATCTCTTTCGTGGACCCAATGCTGTCCTACCTGTGTGGGTCCGAATGTGGCCCTGAAGCAGCCAGGGCCTAGAGAAGGCCTTTCCACAGATGGTGCAAATGCATGGCAGCGTGTGCGTGCGGATGTGCATTTTGAGGGCACCCAGACTGGAGTACTCCTTGTCGCAGTACTTGCAGGTGAAGTAGCGCTGAGCCTGCAGGTGGCAATGCAGCTGCCGGTGCCTGGCCAACCCAGCCAGTGTGTGGTAGGGCTTGTAGCAGTGGGTGCACCGGAAGCCACCTGGGGAGCAGGGGGCCTGCTCAGCCTCCAGCAATCTGTCTGGAGCCCTATCCCCATCTGGGCCCAGTATTGGAGGCCACCGCATGGGCAGAACCAGCAGTGGGGGCAGATTGAGGTGGTTCAGGCTGTCTTTGAGGGATATGCTGGGAGCCTGGCCAACACGAGGGTCCATTAAGCTGACTTCCAAGGGGTCTGGCTCAGCAGCCCTCTGAGCTTCTGGGATGAGCAGGGAGATGCAAGTGATGACAGAGGTGCGGTCCCAGGGCTGGGCTGGGTCACCAGCCATGGGACGAGCTACCCTGTCTGGGAGGAGGAGGGGCACCACCAGTCCCCCACAGGCAGAACAGGAGCCATTGATTTCTAGAAGGGCAGAAGGAGAGAGAATGGAAAGGTGAAGACTCAGTCCCAAAATGTGGTGTTCTCAAACTTCATCTTGGGTCCAATTTCAAGCCCATCTTTAGGCCATCAGCAGCTTGGCATGAAGGGAAAGGCCTGAAAGATAGAGGTGTCAGCAGGGGAAGTGATGACAGCCCAGAAACCATGGGGTCTAAAGGAGGAATCTCAGTTCCTCTTTAGGAACAAAAAAGGAAAAATACCTTACAGAATCCCAAAACAGCCTTCATGGGGCCAAGGAAGGCTCCCTCACTGCCAGGCAAGGTGGACCCTCTCTCTGAGCTCCTCCCTGTCCCACATCAGGACCAGCTCACAGTGCACCTCCAGACTCCCACACAGCATTGATTCAGAACACTTGGCAGCAGGTCACCACATGTAAAACAACCAATTAACCTCCAGTCACCTCCCGATTACCCCTTGATATCCTGACATTGGTACACATAGCCTTCTGCCAATTCTCTTGGTCCAGTGGGGCTGGTCCTCTGCCCTCATCCTGTTGTGCCCATATTTGTGAGCCAGCACACCCCATGCTTGATCTGGAATGGCAGGCCCCCAAAGTAAACAGGTTAGTAGGTGAGAGTTAAATTCTGTATCTCCCAAAAGCCCAAATCTCCGAACACTCTGCAACCCATTTCTTATTCCTTATGTGTTAAAATAAATCTGTGCCCTCAGATTGGTGGGGGTGGGGAGGCAAGCAGAGAGAGCTAATGGGCTGCGAGGCTGTTCTTGGACAGTCCATCACTGGGCCTCGCAGAGCTGCCCATATTTGCATATTCAAATAGCGAAGTGGGTGCACTGTATGACTGGACTCTACACAATGGTGGTTCAACTTTTATAACTATGACCAATGAAAATTAAGTTTTCCATCATATATATATGAAACAGAAGTTTTCTTAGACAACCAAAGTGTCCTTTCGTAGGGGGAGAACTGAATAAAGATGTGGTACATATACACTATGGAATACTACTCAGCCATAAGAAAAGATAAAATACTGCCATTTGCAAAAACATGGATGGACCTTGAGAATACTATGCTAAGTGAAATAAGTTAGAAAAAGCCAAGAACCATATGATTTCACTCAGATGTGGGATATTAAACTGAAACTCATAGATACAACAGTATGGTGGTTATCAGAGGGAAGGGGGTGGGAGTAATTAAGGGTAAACGGAGCCAAATATGCGGTGATGGAAGATGATTTGACTTTGGGTGGTGGGAACACATTGCAATATATGGAGCATGTATCAGAGAAATGGACACGACACCAATATGACCCTATTAAGCAATGTCACCCCAATAAATTTAATACAAAATAAAGCTAGAAAAAATGTTTCCTTTATCAGGAGCACTGCACTCTGGTGGTTTCTATTCTATTTTATTTTATAAAATCGCTGGTGGTGACTCTACCTTGATTTCAGCACCCAGAAGTGAGACTCCTGGTCCTGGAAGGTGCCCCCTGGTGGTGGCCCTGTCTCGGTGCTGGTCAGAGAGTCCCCACGCTGGATTCTGAGAGCTCTAAAGGCTCTGAGGTGCCCTGGCCACCACAGTGTCCCTCCTTCCCCTCTCTCACTCTGACTCAGGAAGCAGCCCTCCAGGGGGTCTTCACCCCAAGAAGCTGCTGAGCTAGGAGGGACAGCTCTGACTACTGGAGTCCTTTACCCTGGGGCCTCTGCGTGTCTGCATGCCCAGTAGGGAATGGGAACGAGGGAACAGTGCTGGGTCCTGGACTCCCATTTCCTTACCAAGCCCTTTGGGGATAGGATTGAAGTCTCTTAGCCCAGCCTGCCTGGGCAACCTCCACTGAGGGGAGGGGAGGCCAGAGGGAAGGAGACCCTCAGGAGGAATGAGGAGGCACAGGAGGAGCCCTCGCAACGCTGGACAAGCTGGGCCTTGGCACTAGAGAGCCCATGGTCACTCTTCCCCGCCCCTGTGCTCACCACCCAAAACAGGATGTTCCTCGGGAGCCCTTGGACGTCAGCCCCCGGTGGCCCTCCGGCTCTCTTCCCACCATCCCTGGGACCCTCCCAAACCTCCTGCAGCAGGAAGATAGCTCCAGGTTCCCTTAGCTGGGATGGGCGCGCCAGGCCATAGGGGGACAGCCCAGAGTGATTGGGGGCCTAGAAACTTCTCTAAGTGGGGAGAGAATGCCCACGCGCTCTGCTGGACTCAGACTCGGACCACCAACCTACCTCCAGCCTCGGGGCCTCGGCCCCAGCCGTGCTGGTGAGTTAACGCCTCTCCTACCTGGGACAGGTGTCCCCGGCTCCCAGGGGCTTCCCCCTCCTGCCCCACGGGAGCTCGAGCCATGGGCGGAGGCTGGGGAGCCCGGCAGCCCCTACCTCTCTGCGTCTCCAGCTCCCCGTAGTTAGGGACTCTGTGGCTGGAGTGCGTTTTCACCAGGAAGGAGCGCGGCATTGTTCCTCGCGGGTGCGGGTCCCACTTGCGAGTCCACAGAACGCGGGCCCGCAGCGCCGCGGCAGGTGCGAGCAGGGTCAGGCTCATTAGCATAGCGCGCCTCCTCGGCCAACCAGCACGCTGCGCGGCCGGGGCGGGGTGGGGCGGGACCGCTGGACTGGGCTTTGGGGCCCCGCCCAGGACAGGTGCGCGGCGTGAGGGCAGAAGCGCGTGGCCGGCGTGTCGTGCCCACGGGATCTCCCTGGCGCGCGCCTGGAGTCACGTCGACCCCTGGGGCCTCACGCACCCACTCTCCGCCGACTAAATGGCGGAGGTCAGGACCGGGTGGGAGCCCCACCAGATCCAGTGCACAGGGCATAGGAGCGTGCTCGGAGCCCAGCCTGGGATAACCCTCGCTCCAGTCTGTTTGACCCGCCCCACCTCCTGCTCAAACCTGCAACTATAGGACTGATGAGCACAAGCCCTGAACTCCAAAGCTGACCCAGCTGATCAGCCATAATGGTAACCAGTGTGGTCAGCCGGCCTGGGGGAGCGGGGACCCTTTTCCAGTGGGCCCATTCCCTCTGGAGACAATATTTAGGAGTTGGCCCTAGGCATCCAGAAAGCTCATTTGGTGCAAGAAAGGCCACAGCCTGGAATTCTGGAATTCCAAGGGGTCAGACATGTAGTTACAGGAAATTTAATCAAAGAGGGCAAAGTGTGTACACTTTCCAACAGCCTGTCTGTGACTCTGGGCAGCCATGTTCCTCCTTCAGTGTCCTTTGGAATCCTCAGTGCCACAAAGAGCTAGGTGAATCCGTTCTGGGTGTCTGGTCCCTTTTGATGTGCACATTTCATGAATTCACTGGTCAGATGGGGCAGTCTCTGAGTGGGTGGACACAGCACCTGGCCAGCCCCCTGAGGACCACAAGGTGTTTTTATGGCTGTGCAGCAAGCCTGCCTTCCCAGGAGAGCCTTTGGGGCCCAGGTGCCGTGTTGGTGCTTTGGTGCTTTGGGGGAGGCATGATAGTTATGGGAGTGAGTCTGTAGAAGAACCTGTGCAGACAGAGGGAGGGAGGGCCATGTTTGCAGATGAGAAACAGGCTCTGAGAAGCTGGGAAGTGGTACAGCTGGGACCTGGGCCCACACTTCCAGCCTTACCAGAGGTGTGTGTGCCCCATCTGTTGCTTGGTGAGGGCATATGGGAGGTCAGATCAGGCACAGACAGAAGACACGAGTCTCTCCTATGTGCTACAGCCTGGCACCATGCTGCCACACATGTGGCTTTCAGAGGACACGTGACTGCCTTCTGCTTATTCACCTGTTCCTGGACCTCGAAATATTTCTATTTATACTCTCTCTTCCTTCTCTCTTCCCCTCCAAGACATAGATAACACTTTGCAGATACCTGGGTCAACCCTTTGCCCACACTGTTCTTCCTCACTCAGCCACCCATTGTGTGGCCACCGGCCAAGATGACCTCCTTAGTCCCCAGAGAGACACTCTGTTATTTAGGGAAGCTGGAGCCTGTGGAGAATCTGCTGATCTCATCTTGGAAACTCACCAGGGACCCAAGGGTCCTGAGAGAGCCTTCAGGTAGGGGCAGTTGATTCTTTTCCTGGGGCTGCCGTAACAGATGACCCAAAGGCAAGTTTTCAGTTCTTGCTAACATCTCAGAACTGCCCTCCCTTGGTGGCACAGACTGACTTTTGGCTGTAGGAGCCCAAGTGGTACCAACAGAGGAAAACCTCAGCATCTACCTGTCCCTTCCTCTGCAGCCCAGGGAGAGGTGCAGCTGTCCCCCTCTGCTCTGTTCTATGTCCTTCTGTCCTTAATGCAGCCACTGTGCCTGGTGGTGAGGTCTTACGCCCCGCCCTGTGGTGGGAAATACACTTCTCACCATCCCCCTCTCTCACCCAGCACAGGACTCACTGGAAACTGAGGTCTACCTTTCCTACAGAAACCACAGCAGTCTTCCCTAGGCACCTAGGCCCTGGGGGATGTCAGCTTCCAAGAGACGGGCTGCTGCCCCTCCCATCTGCCTCTCTCACTGTGGGAACCCCTATCCCCCTGGGCCAAATGGGAGTCAGCCCTCGTTCCTGCACAGCATCCATATGCACTCAGGTCCACAGTGGGTGTTCAGCAATACTTGTCAGACTAGATGGAAAAGCATTAAGTCCCCAGGTAATACCACCCCGGGCACGCATGTCCCTGAGGGTTTGGGAGTGAGCCCTTGTTTGTGCTCTGGAGTACAGACATATGTGTGAAGGTACCAGGAGACAGCCTGGCTCCAGGATGCTTGGAACAGAGCTCAGAACTTGGCCTTGAAGCTGGAGCTTGTCTGTCCCAGGACCCAAGCATCATGGCCCTCATACTGGGGGCACCAGGCACTGTGACAGTGAACCCTAGCATCAGTGTGTGGAGCATTCATTGAAGGAGGGTGGGCATCATTGGGAAATCCTGATGTGAGGTAACCCCATGCTGTCCAAGGTGATGGGTTTGTGAAAACCTGGATCCAGTGCTCCAGCTCCCAACAACTGATCAGATTGGTGGCCAGCGTGTGCTTTGTCACCCCCAGTGAAGGCAAACTCACTACTGCTTGCAGCTGCTCATTCCATTTTGGGGCCTGATTGTTAAAGGTGACACTGGATCTTAAACAGAGGTTCCGTGGACACATCCTGTGTGATATGGAGGTAACTGAGAGGGGACATTGTCCATCTTGTAAGATAAGCAATACAGGCCTAGATACCTTAGGGCGTGCCTGACAGTATGATGTTGGATGCTGAGGAGGGTCCTGGGGGCTGAGGCAGGAAAGGTGAGAACTGAGCAGTGACCAGGCAGGGATGTGCTGTGTGCACCTGTGTCAGTATGTGTGCATGCTTATATGTGCATGTGTGCAGACCTGTATCCTGTACATGCACACATACAATGCATGTGTATATGTATATATACATGTGTGCATGTGTGAGGTCGCAGGAGCTGTTCTCATGTGATAGAGATCAGACATCAGCAGGTGAGCCCTGGCCTTGAAGGGAGGGTCTGTTTGGTCCATAGCTTGGTTTCCAGCTCCTTACCCCACTGAATCCTTTCTGCACTCTTCTCTATCCACACAGTAGAGCTGGCCTCTAGTCCCCAGCAGGTTGTTGGAGAGACTCAAAAGGCCACGCGTTGGGTGGTTCTCTCTCACAGTGATGGACTGGACCTCTTGATGTGCTGATCCATCCTCAGCGCAGCGCCCGAACCTCGACACTCACAGTCTCGAGTTCACTTGGTCAGTGCGCTGTACTTCTCTTGCTCACCCAGCCACCAAGGCACAGAGAGCAGCAAGGTCTGTCCTGCCCTTGAGATTTGCTGGAGAATCATCCCAGCTGGCTCTAACCTCTGCAGCAGCTTCTAGGCAGGAGCTGAGCCCTGCCAGCCAGAACATGCCCAGGACTCCAGGATGTGCCTCCTGGTCCTGGGAATCCTGTTGACATTCGGCCAGGCCAAGACAGGCTCTCTCGAAGCTGCTGACTGCAGGGTCTGGAGTGCCTTCAAGGCACACCCCAAAGAAGCCAGCAGTGGGTCTGACAGGGTCACTGGCCTGGCATGCTGGTCACCACATTCAGCAGGACACCTGTGCAGAGCCCCATGGCTCTGTCCCGGGGCAGGGGCAGGGCAATGGGTCAAACTCTCAAGGGGACCTCAGCAACTCTGATGCCAAGTGGTGGCTCCAGCACACTCCAGAAATCCACAAGGCAATGGAAAGCAGGTGTAGTAAGATTACAACTACCAGTTGCCACCCCTTTCCAGGTGGCACCTAGCTGGAGCCCAAGCCTGGTTCTTCCCTATTTGGCGTGTGCTGACAATGAACTGGTAGACAGCATTAGGGATTGAAGCTATTGTCCTGCAAGGATGTTGAATGTTGAAGTCCTAATGCCAGAACCTGTGGTTGTGGTCTTATTTGGATACAGGGTCTTTGTAGGTGTAGTCAAGATGTCATTAAGGTGGCCCCAGTCTGATGACTTGTGTTCTGATAAAAGGGGGAATTTGGACACAGACACACACACAGGGCAGATGACGTGAAGGCTCAGGGAGAATGCTGTGTGAAGCCAACGGGCCAGTGATGCATCAATCTGTGAGCTAAGGATGCTGGTGGCTGCCTGCCAGAGCCAGATAGCAGCCGTCAGAAGGAACCAACCCTTCCAATACCTGGACCCCAGCTTCTGGCCTCCTGAGGTGTGGGAGAATTCATGTCTGTTGTGGAAGCCACACAGCTGTGGGGTTTTTTATAGCGGCCCAGCACACTCACCCAGTGGCCTCACTCTCCCCTATTTGCTGTGAGGGCCCAGTTGATGAAGAAGAACTAACTCAGCACAGTGCCACTAACCCACTCACCAAATGTGCTCAGAGTTTCTAGAAAAATACCACATTGTTGCTATTTGCACTTCCCAGTGACCTGTTCTTGCGCCCTCCTGCCCCTTCCTCTCTAACCGTTTCCGGAGGTTGGATGGCGTAGACTCGTGAGGGAGGTGCAGGCCCACGGAACAGCCTGCTGGCTCCTGCCTCTTCTGCTCCTCACTTGGAGAGAAGCTCGTCCCAGTAGCCCAGCCGCTGGCCGGACCTGTGGCTCTGAGGGGAGCACTCAGAGGAACTGACTTGTTCCAGGCCACCTTGTTCCCACTGGTCCATCTGTCCTTTTCCTGGCTGAAGCCCAGGCTGTGGCCAGGCGGCCAGCCTCCCCTGGTCCCTTCTGACTGACAGAGAGTGTGTGGCTAGAGATGCACTCCCGAGGCTGGTTGTGAGGGGGCACCTCGGACCCCATCAGTCCTGGATGTTTTGTCGTGAGTTTAAGGCCCCCTTCCCCATGAGCAGGCACACTGCAACTGTGTCATGAGGAAGTGCCCTTCCTGACACCAGACCCTGGAGGCAGAGGCATTTTGTCCCCCACAGATGCCTCAGGATTGTCAAGGTACCCCAGTAGGAAGAGTCCGTGTTGGAGCCATGGCTGTGGCATGTTAGGCCTTTTGCCTCTTGTGACAGGTTCTTGGAATTTCTTTCTTCATTCAGGAAACGGGACAGTGATTTCAACCAATCCCCCTGGGGCACCACACACCATGTCCCAGGGATTGGGGGAGGGTACAGGTCTGTGTGGCAGGTGTGCTGGGCCCCTGATGATGACGTGAAGCAGGTAGTCCACTTGTTTTCTGGTGCCAGGCCCCTGTACACATCTGTATTTCTGAAAGAACTAGCCTAGAGTCCCGCAGACCCAGGCTGAGCCACAGCTGCCAGGACGCTGCCCAGCAGCGGGCCTGCGTAGCTCTGCCAGCCATGCCCTGGATGTCCGCCCTGTGCCCAGAGCTTGTGGCCAATTCTCAGGAGCCCAGATACCAGGGAACCTAGAGTCACTTTCTAGAGGTGCCTAACATGAAAGAAAGGGCATGACATCTCCAGTCAGGGACACTCCAGCGCATAGGCATAAGGGGGCCCTGAACATAAGGACTCTTTGGCTTTGTGCAGAGAAGAAAAGCTGCTGGGGATTGTCCCTCCCTGCGTTTGTCGTGGAGGAGGGGACCCTGGCTTCCCCCTTAAAGCAGTGGGTTCCTGAGTCTGAGCTCACATGCTGGGCAGTAGGAAACCTGGGATGCAGCTGTGTGGCGGCTCTGGCTCTGGCTGCCCTGTGGCTTTGTGGTGAGACCTGGGGGAGGACACAAGGGGCTGGCCTGCGTGTATGGCTTTTATCCCAGCTGCCCTCTAGGACCCCATCCTCATTGGGAAGCCCCACTGAATGGATTTCAGACATTTGGCTCCACTTCAAATTTTATCCAAAGTAAGAGGAGGCTATTGGTGCCTCAGCTTCGCGCTGAGGTGTCCCCGATGCCTCATGGCAAGTCCACTGATCTAGGTCGCATGTGCCCCCACCACATGGGGTTCACAGGAATGCTCTCTCCCGGGAAGACTGTCTTGGACATCGTTTTGCAGCAATGGTGTGGCCAGTGTGGCCCCTGTGCCCCGTGTGCCTCATGTGTCCGTATGCCCCATGTGTTCTGTGTGCTCCATGTGGCTGTCTGGCCCCATCTGGCCCCATCACACAGCCATCTCCCTGATGGGCAGACAGCAAGCAAGGGCATGGTGAGGTCAGGACCCGCTGAGATGCCCTAAAGCCACCTCCAGGGCTCCTAGGCACTGAGGGCCATGACAACTAAGTGGCCTGGGCCTGTGGGAGCAGCACCGTCCTATCCCCCAGGAGGTGGTGGGTGGTGAGCTGCCCAGGTGAGGACAGGCCTGGCCGGTGGCCAGGTGGGGAACACACATGCTGGCAGCAGCCCTGCTCTGAGGCTTAAGGCCTAACTGGGGGCAGGACACATACCCCTTAGCCCAGAACCGCAGCTACTGTGTGTCCAGGCAGCTCTGGGGGAAGAAGGGACAAGGGTCCTGCAAGGGAAGGCTTGGCTGGCCCTGGAGGTTAGTGTTGGGTTCGCAAAAACTCCGTTTAGTTTCTTCTGTAAAATAAAAGACACATTTTTCATTTTCACCAATAACTTCATTGATTTGGATATTTTGACTATGTCGGCTATCTCCCACTATTGGCTTCCCGTGGGTAGAGGCCAAGGGTTCTGCTAAACATCTTCCAATGCATTAGCCCCACAGCAAAGAATTACTTGACCAAAATGTCAACAGTACCAAGAAACTTTGCAAACCACTTCTGACATGTACAATCAGTCACAGCACCTTCTCCACATACACTGCACAAATATTTTTTTGTATTTTAGTTGCGTTTTTACCTTTCTTGAAATAATAAAGCATAATATGCCAAAAATATGTATCTTCTTCCATCTTCAATATTAAAATGGCTGCACAACAATTCACCAATTTTTGGTAAGTTTATTTTTAATGCACACTGATATGAGAGCTGTCACGATACAATCTAACAAAATTGTTTCCAATGAAGTTAAAGACAGCTAAACACTACTAGAGCCATTGTATGGAAAAAACTAGATGACATTTTTGGCCAACTCAATACTGAGATCATCAGGTGCTGGGGGGAGGTTCTGGGAAGAGGAAGGTGCTGTGTTAGAGGGTGGAGCAGAGAGGGGACAGCAGGAGGGAGGGGAAGCACCAGCACTGAGTCTGCAGCCCAGCTGGCTCCACAACCCGATGAGCTGACTGGCCCCGGTCCTTTCCCCCTCAGGGAGGCCAGGGAACGAGGTCCTGGGTCTGAGTGCCTGGTGGGCCATTCAGCAGTGTGGGGCAAGAGGGCCTCACTGGAGCCATGGTCCTGGGGTTCCAGCCCTCCAGGCTCCTACAGGGGGGGGACCTTCGCTGCTGCACCGCCTTCCTTTGCTGCCAGCCCTGGGGGAAGCTGATGCTGGATGTAGACAGTGTCTCTGGGGCACACTGCAGCACAGGCCTCCTCCTGAAGGCGATGGAAAGGACAGGCTGGCAGGCGCCTGGAACCTGGCATCCTCGGCCAGTGCGGTCTAAGATTGGTCAGAGGGGAGGGTAGCTCCTAACGAAGGTGCCTGAGGCTGACCAAGTTATACTGCCCTCAAGTGACTGCTTGTGGAAACGTGTGCTTGCCCTGCCCTGCCACAGCTGTAAGCTCAGGAGACCCACCTCCTCCACAGAGGAATGGTCCAGAACACAGGCCTGCCTGGGTAAACAGCCTGGTGACAAATGGGTGAGAGCAAGGCAGGTGCAGGGCTCAGCTCTGATGACCAGCCTCCAGGTACTGGCTGGCAGGTGATTTTTGTCAGCTTTGAAAGGCCCACAGTGACTTGGGGAATAGCAGAGGCTGTGGCACCGATGGTGGCCCTGGAGTGCCAGTCCCTTGGTAGATGTTTCAGTGGAGGAAGGCGGGGTGCTAATGTCTAAATGGTTCCTCGTGACCCTCCAGTGGCTGAGTGAGGCTCCGGGGCCAAGGTCACTCTTGGGGGTACCAAGCAGGCTATGGGGTACGCTGCAGGGTGCCAAGAGACAGCAGCAAGGAGAGTGGCCACTGCATGGGGACTGCAGAAAGACCGCGGGGCTTCACCCCAAGGGTATCCTGAACACCACCCCAAAGGCTGCCATGGCTATCTCTGGGCTCCAGAACAGGCCCCATTCTGATCAGCCTTGGCCAGGGAGCCTGGGCAGGTGCCCAGCCAGCCTGCTGGCCTCAGTGAACCCCATCTTAGGACCAAGAAGGAGGTGAAAGCCACCAACATCCAGCAAACCTTTGCCTGGGTTTGTCGCAAGGGACCAGATGCAGTTCAAGAACTTGCTCTGACAGAGGCAAAACCAGGCCAGGGAGAGGGTCATGTACTGAGAAACCTCCAGGGCCCTAGGGAAGCACTGCACTCATGGGAAGACCTGGTCTTCCCAGTGACTGCTAGTGGCCTAGACCAGTAAGATGACTGATCCATGGCACTCCTCCCAGCCAGTGTCCTCTTCACGGGTGACCCCAAGGCCAGCTTCACTCTGAGCTGGACATGCCTGGGGACAGAAACACACCTGCAAAGGAAGGCCATGATGATTCCACCCAAGCCCTCCACTTTTTTTTTTTTTAAAGGTTTTATTTACTTATTTTTAGAGAGGGGAAGGGAAGGAGAAAGAGAGGGAGAGAAACATCAATGTGAGAAACAGATTGGTTGCCATTCATACCCCAACTGGGGACCAAACCTGCAACCTAGGCATGTACCGACTGGGAATCAAACCCGTGACCTTTTGGTTTGTGGGATGACATCCAACTGAGCCACACTGGACAAGGGCAATCCTCCGCTTTTTAATTAATATATTTTGAGAGAGAAGGAGCGAGAAAGAGAGGGAGAGAAACATGAATGTGTGGTTGCTTCTTGTGCACCCCCAAACTGGAGACCTGGCATGCAACTCAGGCATGTGCCCTGAGAATTGAACCAGTGACCCTTTGGTTCACAGGCCGGCATTCAATCCACTGAGCCACACCAGACAGTGCCAGCTCTCCGCTTTTAATATTCGCAGAATGAAACCTACCAGGCTGCTACAGATGCTTTGAAACATTTTATTTAAAATTTTTTTTAAAGACAGCAATAATTTATGCCATGAACCAAACAAGAGTACTGACAAGCATTTTCTGGCCCAGCCCACTATTGCACAGCTGCCCCAAGCTCTATCACTGCTGGGGTGGCCCTGCCTGAGGCAGGATGTGGTCAGCTTTGGAAAGGTGACAGCAGGGCTGAAGCCAGGACCTTGGGCAGGAGGAGGCCCCAGGACAGCCCAGCAGCCAGTGAAGTGGCCAAGGCGCTGGGATTTCTTCCAGGTCGTTATCAAAGGGAAATGACAAACCAACCACAGGAACCCTGGAAAACACTGCGATGACCTGGGACATGGCCTCCTCCCCCGTGCGCACAAGCAAAACACCATGGTTCATTTTCGCTCCAGCGTTTGCCCCATCTTTCTTTCCCTCCCCAGCTTGATCCCACAACTGTTTTTGAATTTTTTTAAAAAATATAATTTTGTAAATGTTCCATAAAAATACTATTATTCCTAGTCAAACACAGATATTGCAATATGAAGAGAACTGCTTTGTCTTTGCTCTATAAAATGTGAAAAGGTTATCACACTGGAATATATAGAAAAATGCCAGAATTTCTAGGTATCACAAAGCCAGTACCAGGTGCACAGGGGAAGCGTTGCCAGACGCCGGCGGCCAGCCGGATGTCGCTGGGGCTCCCCCTCTGCCTGGGGAGGACATCATGGCTTTGAGAGAGACAGATAGCTGACTGCTCTCAGTCCTAACAGGCTGACCCTGAGAGGGCCGCCTGCTTGGCCCGAAGCACCGAAGAAACCAGCCATGCTTGGCCAGGAGCACAGGCGGCCATCCTCTGATGGCGAGGGGACGTTGGTCTCTCCTGGGCCCTGGCAACGGACCACCTCTCTTTCTGACATGATGGAGGCCCCACCTGGCCCCGCAAGGTGCATTCAAGTGCAGGTGCCAGGCCACGGAGAGCACGGATGGCCCTGTCCCTTGAGGCCAGAGGGCTGGGTCCTAGCCGCTGGGCTGAACCTTCAGTTCTCAGAGAGAGACAGGGCCAAGGCGGCCTGGAAGGCGGCTTCCTCATCGATGCTGTAGTCCTGAAAGACAGGAAGTAGAGATGGGCTGGGGGATCAAGGCCTCAGACAAGAGGGCCAGCTGTGCTAGTGACCTCTCAGGACCTCTTCCTCTGTCGTTACCCCAAACAGACCAGTGCTACCACTTCCAGTCTCCCCACCTCCCTTCAGCATGACCCAGGACAAGAATGAGGCCATGCACAGTCATGGGGTCACAGGATCACCGCTGTCCTGCAGTGAAAGGTCCACTGGAGGTTAAGGTGGAGCCCACGCTGGGATCACTATCTGGCTTCTCCCAAGTTCTCTACCCTGAGGGCTGCACGGGGTCCCTGCAGCTGCCCAGTGGACACCTTGTCCAGCAGACACCTTGCCCAGTGGGCCTGTGGGAGGGGCACACACTCAGAGAAAGAGCTGTCCTTTTGCCTCAGATGTGAAAACTGGGTTCTGAGATGAGCAGTGAAGACAGAGAGCTCCATGCCTCCAACCACCAGGGCCCCAGGGGGCAAAGAGGAGGAAAAGTGATCATCCAGCACAGTCCAGGGACCTGGAGACTGGAGGCTGGCAGGGACAGGATGACAGGGCTAGGTGTGGAGGGACTGAGCAGGAGGAAGAGCGGCATGGTTCCAACACAAGCAGGTAGGAGAGGGAGAGCGAGCTGGAGGTTTTCAAGGTGGTGAAATCCCTCTGGCTTTTCCCCAGCAAGCACCCGAGGCCAGGCCGCACCCCCCCATGCAGCTCTCTGTTCTGGCAGGGCTGAGGAGACGGTGCCCTGTGACAGTCACCACACCTGTGGCTGCCTCTCCAGGAGCAGCTCCCCCACCCCCCGCAGCATGAAGAGAGCTTGTGGTGAGGGACCCTGAAAAACCTAGGAGCCCTCTAGAACTGCTCTGTGCAGTGCCAGAGCCCCTCAGGCCATCTAGCGGCCTGTGGACCTGACTGCTGTGAGACCCCGGCCTGTGGGCTCCCATAGGGATCCAGGGAGGCCTTTGAATTGTGGGCCTTAGGCTAGTTAAGGGCGGGTGGGGGTGGGGGTGGAGATGTAGGACACGCACCACGAAGGTGTCGTACGAGAACTTGTGCCGGTGGAGCAGGTGCTGCAAGAAGTTGGCACTCTTGTAGCTGGGGTCACCCCAGGGCATCGCCGAGCAGATGGGACACACCTGGAACAGGGGGTGCTGGGGTGAAGCTGAGCCAGAGTGAAGAGAGGCCCCCACCCCAGGATCCCAGGAAGGGACTGTGGAGGACAGTGGGGCCCGGGCACCCGGGCAGGCTGGCAACAGGAGCTCACCACACGGTTGGGATCGCTGCGGTGGTTGTCCACACAGTGCTTCACCAGCTCTTGCTGGTCCAGGTTGCGGGCGCCACAGTAAGGGCAGGTGAAGGTGGACCTGTTGGGGACGGCGCTGGGGCAGGGAGGGGAGGGGTGAGTCGGCTGGGTACTGCCAACCTTGTTCAGGCCTGGACCCACTTGCCCCAGTACCGGCATGCCCTGCCCTCCCCTGGGCAGTGGGCAGGAAGGAGGCCCAGCCAGAGTCCTGAGGACCTTGGCTGTCCAGGGACCGTCTGCCCTGCTCACCCCACTGCAACTGCTCTGAAGCCGTTCACTACCTCGTAAACTCCCGGTGCCTCTCCTTCCATAACGCGCTGGGAAAGCAGAGCGAGGACAGGCTGCCTGCCCTGACAGGAGATGTCTCCAGACCCAGCTATGCTGGGGACTGCACTCCCCTGTTGGGAGGTGATGCAGGAGCCTGGCATGGAACCTCCTGGGTTCCCCTTACTGCAGAGCAGTGAGACTCTCCCCAGAGGAAATGCAGAGCCCCTCCCACTTCCTCAGGGCAGAGCAGTGCTGCCCCCACCTAGTGATGCAGAACAGGAATTGCTCTAACAGGGACAGGGACTGAGTGCCCCCACGCGGGTAGCCTACCTGGGAATGGGCTGGGATGTGGGCACTACAGGGACAAACTTGGGACAGTTGGCCATCTGCTCCTGGACCTTGATGCAGGAAGAAACGTGCACCCTCATCTTGGCCAGCGTCACCTAGGAAGAGAGGCAGGGCAGGTGACAGGCAGTCAGGGAGTTGGGGGGCAGGCAAAGCCTCAGGCTCTGTTGGACCAAAGAACAATAAGCAAAAGCAGGGCTGGTCCTGCTCCTGCCATTCACAGCCCAGCAGCTCAGTATGCAGATTCTGGGGCTTCTTTCAGGGGCCCAGAGTCTCTGCTGGAGAAAAGGCCCTGAGGAAAGGAGACCGATTCTAGCCCCCAAGGACATGCTGCTGAGCTGTGCCCAGCAGCACATGTTCACTGCTTCAGCTGGGACCTCTCAGAGGGCAGGCCTCAGCCATCAGCCCCTGGATGGGAGAACACCCCAGCGAGGCTCCCTGAGGAGCTGCAGAAGGGCAGAGACAGTCCCTGGGGGAACAGGGAGTATGTTCATTCAGGAAAAATGTCCCTTGTAACAGGAACCAATAGATCAAAATCTTTTAGACCGTCAAACATCTGACAAAACTCCCTACCAAACCAAGCATAGCACAACCTTCTCCTTGGCTGCCTGAGTCACAAACTCTGGGGGAAGAGGGGGAAAGGGGTCCCAGCTCAGATCAGGGTTGGGGGAAGGGGGCACTGACAAGGAACCTTGCTCAACCCTCCCTGGGGAGTGGACACCACCTTCCTGCAATGTTGCCAACACCAAGGCTAAACATTTCACAAATAGGAGAGTAGTTCACAGAACTGAGGAAGTAGCCAAGGAGAGTGTGCGAAGGACAGCTGCCTCCATGAGACAGGGCAGGTCCCCAGGGCTGAGGTCTGACCCAGTGTCCAGGGTAACAGAGCAGCCTTCTGATACCAGCTCTGCCCAGGGCGGGGGACGTGGAGTGAACGGCAGGGCCACTTCACATGTGAAACTACAGGAGGATCGAGGGGAGAAGCAGGGAAGGGGCTACATGGGCTTGAAAGAAGCCCTAGCAGCGCCTCCCGGAGAGTCTCAGGGTGGCCCCAGCAGTTCAGAGCTTTGACCTTTAGGCAAAGCAATCAGGGGCTGTTTTCCATTGTGCTAAATTGGTACAACTGTTAACCAGACAGATTGCAAAGTCTCAAAATGTAAATTCAAAATCAGTTCCAGCTCCATCCACCAGGAAGGAGGGCCTCCCAGTCCTGGAGGAGCAGTGGGGTGTAGTAAGGGCGGTAGTGGGGTGAGCTCTGGGGCAGGATTCTAAGGCAGGCCAGGGTAGGTGACAGAGACCAGAAAGCTATGTGCTCCATTCAGCCCATGGCCCCAGCTGCCCTCCTCTCTCTCCCCTGCATCAATGACTGCAGCAGGCAAAAGATTCCTGGAGTGTCAAGGCTGTGTCTGGGGTGGGTTTCAGCCCAGCCTCTGTCCCTGTATCAGCTACAATGCACATAAGCAACCCAGGGCCCAGGCCAGGCAGTGGAGTGCGGGGGAGGAGGGATGCAACATGGGACAAGAGGCAGGGCCACCTAGAAGTGCTTGGTGTTGTGGGGGAGGGGCCGAGCAGAGCTTCAGGTTCTCAGCAGAAAAGGGAAGAGCCCAGCTCCTCTGCTGGGGGGCAGAACCAGGGCCCCAAGCACTCAATCACATCACTCTTCTGGCCCTGACTGGTGTGGCTCAGTTGGCTGAGTGTTGTCCTGCAAAGTGAAAGGTCTCTGGATCGATTCCAGTGAAGGTACATGTGGGTTAAGGGACCCAGTTAGTCCCTGGTTGAGATGTGTGTCAGAGGCAACCAATCAATGTTTCTCTCACATCGACATTTCTCTCTCTTTCCCCCTCCCTTTCCCTCTCTCTAAAAATAAATAAAATCTTAAAAAAATAAAGCCCCCTCCTGGGCCCAGAAAGCCCCTTGGGGTGGGGTACCTTCTTGTTGCAGCCCCGGCAGGGTGCTTTATAAGATGAGAGCTGCTTCTCCACCTGGGTGGCCTTGTCCACCTTCTTGGGGTCGAAGGGCAGGCGGCACAGCGGACACAGGGGAGATGGTACCTGCAGGCAAGGCTGGAGGCACTCCCCGCAGAACCTGCAGTGAGTGGGGCAGGGGACATGGGCCCGACGTCACAGGCCAGCCTGCTCCAGCACACGCAGGGCAACTGTGAGTTTCTGGAGACAAGCACTTCTGAGCCTGAGTCCCACTGGCTGGATTGGGTACCATTTGGCTAAACGATGACCCCAGGTCCCCTCCCAGCCATGGGCTCTTGGGACCCTCTGCTGTACCCTGAAACTGGGCAGAGCTGCAGCTGTAGCTCTCTAGGACCTGTGCTGACCCCATGGCAGTTACCAGCAAGAGCTCTGGCTACAGCAGGAGGCCTGGGCTCAGCCTGCCAGTCTTACACCACATGGTAATTACACCTCAGAGAGTTCAAAGGCCACAGGGACAGTACAGGAGACCCTGGAGACTCTCCACCCACTAAGCTCGTGGGTGTAAAATCACTCACAATGGTGGCAGAGGAAGCTGCAGGCCCCGAGGGCCCAGGACTCACTGGATGGGGCAGGGCCAAAGCTGGCAGGTGGTCAGCAGCAGCCTTGGAACGGCGCCCCGTCCTGAGGCAGGAAGGGCCCCTGACAGGCCTGCCTGGAGGCACAGTGACAGGTGGAACTGTGCTTGGGCTCCTGACTGTCCCACAGTGATTCTCCTGGCCCTGGGCATGCACTTGGGCACCTGAGGCTTCTTGTGGCCCTGAGCCCTCAGCACCGTCCCTGGAGATGCCCCGTCCTGTGCTGCATGCGCAGTGAGCACTCCTGCCCATGCGCCCTCAGCAGGAATTCACAACCATCCTCCACGCTGCAAAGGAGGATGCTGCTCATTAGAGAGCAAAGCTGGTCAGAGTTGGTGAGAGGGAAGGGGAGCTGGATTGTAGGACCCCATCAATCCTGCTTCATAGCAAGTGCTATGGGGACCACTTAGCTGTGACATGGGACCTGGAAGCGGAGACAGTGAAATGGAACCTCCACAGCCCCAGAAGAGCATGTGCTCAGTCTGATCACAGGGGCTCAGCCCAGATGCATGAGAGAGGTGGTAACTCTACCGACTGCAAGGAATCGGCAAGAAACCAGGAGGCGCACCCCTCTACTCTCTCCTGTGTATGTCAGGCAGGCTGGGCCATGGTGGGGACATGAGCTGTACGGGGCACAGGGGCATGAAAATGTTCCTGAATGTACAGAGAATGCAGCTAAGCTAAGGGGTCAGAGTTCCTTTTGTCATATTTTCACCTCGTTCTCCAAAAAAAGCAGCCAAGGGGGATTAAGAGTCCCTCATGCTGTCCAACCCAAGGCCCTCCTCCTATGTACTGGCCTCTGGTGCTGCCACCACCTGGCTGGTAACCTCTCACATTAACGTTTGTACCTAAGAGAAGTCCCAGCTAGGCCTTGTCCTGCAGAGTAAGGAGGTGGGCACATCCTGCACCTGGGGGGGGGGGGGGGGGGGGCAGGGCTCACCAGGCCTCACAGCAGGCATGCAAAGGAGACACCACGCACCCAGCCCTGGTGCTTCAGTGCGGAGTCTCAGCATATGCTTAGCCTAACAGCTGGGGGAAGCCTCTTACTTCACCCTGTCTCTGGAGGAAAGTGCTGGTGAGATTGTCACGACGAGGAAGCTGGTGGGGGGGGGACTCATACAAGTGTTTACCCAGCACCAGTCACAACAGCCAAGTGAGAACAACCCCGTGTCCATTGACAGGTGTCGGACATGCAGATCATGGACTATCCCTGCAATGGACTACAACTTAGCCATAAGGGGTGTGTGTGGTGACGGATGTGACCCCTGGAGGAACCTTGAAAATGTCATACTCAATGAAAGGAGCCAATCACAAAGGACCAGAGTATGATTCTATTTATGTGAACTGTCCAGAACAGGCAAATCCACCAACACAAAAAGCAGGTTAGTGGTTGTGGGGTTGGGGGGTATAGAGTTTGACTGTCAATGGAGATGAGGTTTCTTTTTGGGGTGATCAGAATGTAATAATCTTGGTTGCAGTAATGGTTGCTCAGTGCTGTGGATACAGTATGAACCACTGACTAACACACTTTTAGTCAGGGAACTGTGTCTCAGTAAAGCTGTAAAAACACATGCAGAAGGAAAGGGCGCAGGACCACACGTGGGGACGAGCCGTTACATCATCAGGAGAATGCAGGGTCCAGTGCGGGCCTCCAGAGGAGCAAGTCTCTGATGAGAGACACAGAGGCTGGGGTGAAAAGTGCCCCACTGTCTTCTGGTAGGAGGCAAGGGAACTTTGGGAGTCTCAAGAAGGCATACACTGACCCCCTACAAGATCCTGGACGCACCTGCCAACCCCACAGCACTGCTGTCTCCATGCCACAGTCCCTGAGGAGCTGGAGGCAGAACCAGGTGTCCACACAGTAGCTCAGCCCACGGCCTAGTTTTCAGCAGCATCACTGTGCTGTGCTGAGAGCCACACAGACGAAGAGTGCCTGCTTCTTCCACAGAACGTTCCTGCCCAAGAGGCTGGTGCTGGGCAGCTGCTCAGCTGAAGGATGCAGCGGAGGGGTCTGCTCTCTCACGTCAGGCCTGCAGGCACAGCTGCAACAGTCTGACAACCACTGCATGGACTGCAGGCTACAGCAGCACCACTCAGGAGCACCAGGGCAGGTCACTGTTTCAGAGACCCAGGAAGGCAAGCAGGTTGCGCCTGGAGCTGTCCTGAGCACGGAGGCCAGACGGTCACTCAATGGCTCCCATCCTGACCCTCTTCACTTGGCTCACCCACACACAGATCCGGGTGGGCCACCTGTGGGCCCAGGCCTCCATGGGTCTGTCTGAGGCCTAGGCTCTCAGGAAGCTGAGCAGGGAGTGACAGAAACTCCTGGGGCCTCTGGGACACCACCCAGAGAAGCCAGCTCATTGGCCTGGGGGCAGCTGGGCAGAGGGTTGTAAAGGCTCATTGGTCTCCAGGTCTGCAGTCACTCCTACAAAATTGCACAGGGAGGGTTGCTGAAGGTGGTGTGGGGAGAGTGGCTAAGAGGAGGGTGGGCCTGGCTACCCAAGCTCAAACCCTGGCTTTGCTGTGACACTTAGGAACTTTACTCAGTCCCTCTACCTCATTTTCCTTATACAAAAGGAATCATGACAGCACCTGCCTCACAGGGCTGTGGCATCCAGGGAGTACTCAAAAAACACTATTATTATTCCTTACAGTTCCCCTTAAACATGAGTTTGAAATTGTTTTATGACTTCTGTTCATTGACAAACTGTATTTAAGGATACTTTGACGCAGGGACAGATGTGACAGCACTGACTAGAGGGGATGAAAGAAGAGATATAGAGGCCAGAAGTAGCCTGGGCTGAACCTTGCCCCAAACAAACACAGGCCCTTGGGGGAGGGTCCATCAGAGAGTTAGAAACAGTCATGCAGTTTCTGTTTCCGGATGTGGCTCACTGCCCAGAATGTCCCTTGGGCGTGACAGAGAACTGGCTTCCTCTGGGGCCCCTGGGGAGTTCCTGGGAGCTCTTTCACAAGCTCCACTGAGGGGGCTGCTTCTGGAAAGCCCTGTAACTCCTCCTTCTTTTTGGGTGCTGGAGCAGGGGTATCTGTCCTATACAAAGCTGCTCTCACTGCCAGAAAATTTATTTTGCAGAAGGAAATTGCTTAGTCAGATAGCTGGGGGTTAGGGGGAATAACTAAACCACCAGCAATGTTTTCAAAAGGAAAAGCAGAACCTTTAAACCTTAGCTCATCTCCACAAAAGCCTTCACAACCCCAGGGAAAAGTTAGGGAAAGTAAGAAGTAGAGACAGAATAGCTAGGAACACAAGCCAGCAAGGAGAGCCAGGGAGTAAGTCTTTTTTTAAGGCAGAAGCTGTAGAAAAGGTTCTTGCAGGACAAGTCTTAGAAATAGGAGGAGTCAGATTATGCCCCAAAAAAGCATGGGGGGAGGAGTGTTTATAAGATGTTTCTCAACAATTCTGTGTAGTTCTGTATTCTGGAAACCACATTTTAAGAAAAGACGTGCTTGGAAAAGACAGATTTGTACAGACCAGAACACTGGCCCAGAGCTGGGTGAGCACTGGTGCCAAGGGGACACCACCTGAAGCCTAGGGAAGGCTTTCTAAAATTAGAAGCCCTACAGCTCTCTCAATAAGGAAATGAAAGATGCAGAACACACATTAAAACACCCCCTGGTATGTGTTTTTAAGAAACAAGTCCTGTTCAGAGGCTGCCTCTAAATGTCACAAGAAGCTTGAAAAAGTGAGGTGCAGTGCCCTTCAAGACAAGTCTGCTGTGCTCTCCTGTGCTGCCTGACAAGGGGGCGTGGGAACGGAAGCAAAGGCTTCCTGGATCCTGACCACTATCTCTGCCACCTCTCTGGGTGATGAAGAGTCACACACCCACCCAGCAGTTCCAGCTACCACTTTGTATCAAAAACCTCCCAAGTCAGCTATCTTTGTTTGCAAAATGTTCTAGGCCCTCCTACCAGCCTGGGTGCACCTCCGCTCAATCCCTTGGAGTGAAAGACCTGCGCGCTCCGCAGCCAAGCTCTCTAGCCTCCTCTCCCCATCTTGCTGATTTCAGTGGATACTCTGATCTCAGCTCCCTCCCAACCAGGCTGGCGGCACCGATTAGACTTGAGTGCAGCTCTCAGCTGGGAGGAGAACCACATCCCCAGGTTTCTGTTCCTGAAACACCCCGCAGAAGCCCGCTGTGGGCCCTGGTGCAGCAAGGTGCTTAGGGACTGGTCCCTTGAGGGCCAGCCTGCTTGGCTGCTCGTTAATCGATGTGACCCAAGTTCTCCATCAAAACAAAACAGCATCAGACTCCAAACAAGCCCCCCTCTTAACTTTAGGGAACTCCTCTCCTGAGCAGTCTAAACAGACAGCAGGTTCGAAAAAGAGTTGACAGCAAAAGCCAGGCATTTATTTACAACTGCCCACTCCAGTCTTCACGGGACCGAATCCAAGGCAGCTGGCGCAGAGGTCGCGCCTGCTGCCCTCTCACGACCCAGGGAGGCCCACTGAGGCCGTCAGCAGCCCCAGGGACCCCGGGACTCAGAGACGAGACAGGGTTGCGATCGCCCCCGTGTGCCGAAGAGGTGGTGGGGTCGAGCGCCCAGGACCGGCGGAGCCTTGGCTAAGGCGGATGAAGGCGTTGGGAGCGCAGGGCCGGCGCTGCGTAGGAAGCCCCACGCCTCACCCCCGCGTCCTCCGCGCAACGAGCCCTTCTCGGCTGGCCACGACCCCTCCCCGCGGCGGAGTTCAGACCCCGCGGCCGCCCCGAGGCCGGCGCACTCACGTGTGGCCACAGCTGCCGATGGCCACGGGCCGGTGGTACACCTCTAGGCAGATGGGGCAGCTGTACTGCGCCTCCAGGCCACTGTCACCGCTTGCAGGCCCGCCCGGCGGCTGCCGCTGCTGAGCCGAGGCCACCAGGCTGCGGAACATCGCCATCCCGGGGCCAGGCCCGCCGCTGCCGCCACCGCTGTCCCGGCCGGCCCGGCCCGGCCCGGCCTGCGCGTCACGGCCGCGACGGCGCCGCGCTGACGTCTGAGAGAGTCACGGCTGCGACGGGGCTGCGGCAACGTCATCAGTGTGCGCTGCGCCTCCGGGGGCAGCTCAATCCTGTGAAGCCATGTGCCAGGTGGGCGAGGACTATGGGATACCTGCAGCGAAGGGACCGCTGCTGCCGCGGTCTAGGTAAGAGCTGGACGCCACACCCGTCCCTCCGGTACCCGGCGCCCACACCCGGCAGCGAATCCTGCCCTGAGGGCCCCGTCGCTCTTTGCCATCAGTCCTGGGCACTGCGCCGCAGAAAGCCCAGAGACCGCTAAGGCCGAGCCCAGGAGCCCAGGACCTCGCTCTGCAGCACCCGGGGAGTGCCTGTCAAGCC